>NC_081415.1:280182526-280495026 GCF_030272615.1 Cryptomeria japonica
GATATATATATATATATATATATATATATATATATATTCGATTCTGTCTACTTATAACTGATGAGTATATTAATTATCAATTGCTTGCTGTATAATGTAATTGCCACTGTTATTGATTTTTTTTTATATTCAGCAAGCATCGATATCATTATGTATATATATTGGTGAAGGGTTATGTCTATGTAGGGGCATGACCCCTACATGGCTTGATGCCATGTAGAGTCATGACCCTACGTAACCATACCACTTCAAACATATTAACAATCATCATTAGTTATACATCGAAGCACTTATCGTGCTTAACAATATAACAATTCGGTGATGGTAGTATCGAACATGACTTCAACTTCATGGCTTGATACTCATATATTATCAATACTTAGTCATCAGGTAATACATTGATAACAGTCATTGATCTGCCGAAAGGCAGTCAACAATATATTAATGTTACTTTCATTCAAAATATATATGTATGTGATTTTAATTGAAATGATATATATATATATATATTTCCATTCAAACATATATATGTATGAGTTTACTTATAATATATTGCTTGCTTCAATCTGAACGAGGCTACATCCTTAACACTCCGTCTTAGCAAAAGAGGATTGAATTTCATAATTATGTTAAGGAACAACATTCTAGATATATATTCATTTGGTATGAGCATATACATTCACTCAGTATTGGTTACTAGTGGAATACTTCATATCTCAAGGAGATATGGATTATTTGATCTCCAGGACTCTGGGACAACAACTACATGAAGTTTATCAGATAACAACCTTGATCCTAGTAACAACTATAAGATTGTCATTATCACAAGTATTATGTTCTTCAACATATTAATTGTTGTCCATTTTGTACCTTCGTTATCATGACTTCCGACACATCTCGGGACAACAATTTATGTAGTTCGTAATGATAATGAATCAAAACTTAGGATCAATAATCTTAGTATCATGACATTCTGGGACAACAAATTAATGTAATCAATCACGATATGATTGTTATCATAATCTCCGACACATTTCGGGATAACACTTTAATGACAACAAATCAATAACTCAAACACAACAAATTCAGTATCAAGATTTCCGACACATTCCCGGACAACAACTTAATGCAGTCAATCTTGATAACAGATCACGCTATTGTTGAGGTTGTCACCTTACAATAACGACCTTACACATACATCACATGAAAGATCATCACCTTTCATGACATAACACACAAATGCAATATTGCATCCTTTTTTTTCAAATATTCATGAATATATCAAATTACATATGACTGAGATTCAATAACAGAAATTTCAATTACAATTTAGTCATACCAAGTTTACCTCTAAGGTACTCCACTTTCGACTTTGCAAGAGGCTTGGTGAATATGTCAACATTTTTCTCTTCAGTGCTGATTGTAAGGAAGTTAAGTAGCGGAAACAACTTCCTACACTAACCTTGAGAGGAGGGTAATGCAAAACTTTTTCAGATCATTACAACAGTTACAGAAAATAGAAATAGATATAATAGCAATCATACCACAACACAATGATTTACGTGGGGAAAACCCTTTCGGGAGAAAAACCCCACCCTCCAAAAGCAGCTCAATATTTTATTCAGCAATCAAAAACAGATTACAACATACTTGCAGAGCAAGCTCTTCGCAGGAGTACCACTAATTAGAGATTCAGAGGCAACTCAATAGCCATAAGACTCTTACACCCAACCTCTATCTCACACACCTCATAAATAGGAGATACAATACAAGAAACCATCAAACGGTATTACAAAACCATGGGCTAAAAACCACCCAATAAGGTGTAGCCGACTTTATCTCCCTTCTAGACGCCCTATGACATGTTAAAGCACACATCAACATGTGTCACTCCCTTTTACAGCTCATTTGTGTATCCGATACAAATTATTTTTCCTATTTCAGGAGTACAAACTTTTGGAGGCCATAACTTGAGAACCGGGTGTCCGATTGACGAACCGTTTGAAGCGCCGGAAAGCTCGCGAAGTGCTCTATCACCTCATAACCAGATTTGCCGGTTACAGCCACTTTTCAGGGTGTTTTGGAGCCTCTAAAGTCCCCAAAATTAAGTTTAAATATTTTATTGCACCCCTCCAAGACGAAAACTTTAATATCTTCAAAACTAGCTATGACCTTGCGACACAACTTTACCGGAATGCTTATCTAGCCAACCAGAAGCTTCAGGGAGAGTTTCGCACCATTTCGTGCTCAAATGAAAACTTACTATAAATACTAACCTCGCATAAATGCAAGGTTGAGACACCATTTTTCCCAACACTGATGTAAACCAATTTGATAACATCTCTATCTACCATATCTCTTATGTAATGGTAAGGGATTTCTATATGCTTGGATTGATTATGAAAAACTAGATTTATAGAAAGTTTGATGCAGCTTTGATTATCACAGTGAATCATTATAGGATTTAGGGGGTTCCTAAATAGTCCAACTAGTAGTTTCCTTAACCACATTGCTTCACGAGCTCCCATGGAGGCAACCATATATTTGGCTTCAGTGGAACTCTGAGCAACTGCTAACTGTTTCCCGCTAAACCAGGATATCATAGCTGATCCAAGACTGAAACAACACCCCGTAGTACTTTTACGATCAATGGAACTGCTTGCCTAGTCGGAATCAAAATACCCTTGGAGTTGTATCATAATATTTTCATACTTCAGGCCAAGTCCAATAGTACCATGCAAGTATCTCAGAATATGCTTAGCAGCCATTAGGTGAATCTTCTTAGGTTCGCACATGAAATGACTTAACACATTAGTAGCATAACAAATATTAGGGTGAGTGTTTACCAAGTACATAAGAGATCCAATAATTTGTGTATAGTATGTAGGATATGTAGGTTTTGAATCTACTATTTCACTTTTAAGCTTATGAAGATTTGTTTCTATTGGAGTGGATAGAGGTTTACAATCCATCATACCAAATTTGGTCAAGATATCAGTGGTGTATTTTCCTTGATTTAGGAAAATATAATTCTCTTTTTGTCATACTTCTAGACCCCAAAAATAATGCAGAAGAACTAGATCCTTCATATCAAATTCAGCCACAAGATCTTGTTTGCATTTTGCAATAAGATGATCTTCTCTTGTTATCAATAAGTCATCAACATAGAGAACAAGTATTAACATATCACCATCCGATATTTTGAAGTATATGTTAGGATCTGCTTCATTTTTGGAATATCCTAACTTGGAGAGATAATAGTCTATCCTTTCATACCATGCCATGGGAGCTTTCTTAAGGCCGTAGAGAGCTTTTTTCAGTTTATACACATAGAGGTTTCTATCATGTGTAGCAAAGCCTTCAGGTTGTTCTATATATACTTCTTCCTCAATAACACCATTCAAAAATGCGGTCTTTACGTCTATTTGATGTATCTTCCACCCTTTAGATGTTGTAATGGCAATAATGGTTCTTACAGAAGTATATTGGGCAATTGGAGAAAATGTCTCTTCGTCATCAATTCTAGCCTTTTGAGAAAACCCCCTGGCAATGAATCTGGCTTTGTGTTTTTCAATACTACCATCTCGTGCATATTTGATTTTGAATAACCACTTTGAAGAGACAACTGATTTGTCTTTTGGTCTAGGTACAATATCCCAGAAATCATTTTTTAAGATATATTGGTATTCCTCAATCATTGCATCTTTCCAAGCTTGACATGTTAAAGCCTCTTCAACATTTGATGGTTCAGATTTTGTAAGCTCGGTCATGAGTGCAACATAACATGATTGACTTCTTGTTTTCTTACTCTCTCTGAAGATTTCATCAGGTTCCACATTATTTTCTTCAATCATCTTTCTTGCCCATAGTGCCTTTTCTTGTTGTTAGGAATTTCAGTATTCTCAAAATTAGATGATGGAGGCTCATGATCTTCTATGATATTCTCCCTTTGATTCTCAATTGTATGATTTTCATCTAATTCTATGATTTGATCATCTTCTGCACTTAGAGAGAGTTTATAAGCAGCATCTTCTTCAAATTTGACATCTCTACTGATTTCAATACATCGTCGTCCTAGAATATAGACTTTGTATCCTTTAGTGGTTTCACTATAGCCAACAAATATGCCTTTCTTCCCAGAGGGTTCTAGTTTGGTCCTCTTTTCTTTAGGAACATGAATATGCATGTGACAACCAAAGATTCTTAGATGGCTTAAATTTGGTTTATTCCCTATAAAGGATTCTTTAGGTGTTATATTCTCTGAGATTGAATGAGGGAATTTATTTTGAATGTACACAGCTATATTTGAGGCTTCAGCCTATAATGAGATATGTAGATTTTGATCATGCATGATAGCTTTAGTGGCTTTGATGATGGTTCTATTTTTCCTTTCTATGATTCCATTCTATTGAGGATTACAAGGTACTGTACACTCCTTGTTAATCCCAACAAAAATGTAGAATTCTTTAAAATTTTTAGATATATATTCACCCCCATTATTTGATCTTAGAGTCTTTATTTTCTTCCCAGTTTGATTTTCCACTAAAGATTTAAATTCTTTGAATTTCAATAACACTTCATTTGATTCTTTAAGTTTTATGAAATAGATCCAAGTTTTCCTAGAGTAGTCATCAACAAATATCACATAATACAAAAATCTCCCTAGTAAGGATAATGACATTGGACCACACAAATCAATGTGGACAAGTTCTAGTACAACTTTTGATTTGTGTTTACTTAGAGGAAAGGACCCTTTTGAGTTCCTCCTTAGAGCACATCCTTTACAAGTTCCAACATGATCAGATTTTAGATTAGGTAATCCGGTAGTGATCTTTCCTATAGAAGGTAGGGCACTAAACCGAAGATGTCCTAATCTTCTATGCCAAATTTCATTAGAATTTGATACTTCATGATTTAGTGCATGTTTTTGAGCATTACATAATTTATATAAACTACCATCTCTAGATCCTATAGGAATAGAATTCTTTAAGTTAGAATTTTTAGGCCAGAGTAGAACTTTATCTTCATGGAAGGTGATGCGATATCCTTGACCAACTAGTCCTGAAATAGAGACCAAATTTATTTTGATACCCGGTACAAAAAGAACATCTTTCAATTGTAATGTAACTCCTGTTCTTAATTGGATTGAGCAGGTCTCAATTCCTTTCACTGGATAAGTAGAATTGTCTCCATTTGTAACTTCTTCAGTTGAGTGCCCTTCAAAGGTTTCAAATTGATCTCTAAATCCGGTTATGTGTCGTGATGCTCCTGTTAGAGTAATTGGGTCTTTACTTGATTAATTAAGCAATATTTGTTTAATTCTTTAAGTTCCCAATTATCTTTTTACACTTAAGCTAACATTAGGTGCATATTGATTAATTATTTTATTAATTATTATGTGCAAGCCTAGGGTTTTCCCTTTTTAGGGTTTTGTGACCTATTAGAGGTTATTTTTTCTTTTCATTGTATTATCTTTTCACAATACTTTTTTGGTGAATTGGAGCTCTCATCTTTTGAGAATAGTTTTCCTGTGTTTTGTGTGTTCTTCAGATTATTGCTTCATTGCTTCTCCTTGTAACAGGTTATTCGGCTTGCAGAAGATCTTCAGGCTACTGTGGGGTTGTATTTCTCAACTCCTTTATGGTATCAGAGCTCAGATCTGTAGCTACCTGTTCCTATTTTTTGAGAATTTTACATTTGAAGCAGATTTGAGGTTTCAGACATTTTTTGTGTGCTTAGGGTTAAAGTTTTTTTTCTGAGCACTTTTGGGCATAAACAGACCTCACCATCATGCTCAGAAGGCCCAAAAACCCCTATAGTCATAAAATTTGTCCATTTTTGACTCTTAAGCATTTGGATGATTTTTTTTCTCCCAATCAGGTCGTACAGCCTTGGCACACAAATCGAGAAAAAAAAATTTTCGAAGAATTTTTTTTCCTTTTTACGGCATGCAAGCCAGATTTTTTTGATTTTTTTAAAAAAAATTCACCAAAAAAAATAAAAAATCAAATACCAATTGGAAAAGGCGAAGAAAATAATTTTTTTGAAGTTTGTTGGGCACCGGACCTGATTGTTCAGCGCCGTACGATGCCTGCAGACCTGTCAGGCCGGCCCCACAGGTCCCACCGGCCCTCCGGACACCTTGGCCCCCACTGGCTACAAGCTCCAGTAGCCCCGCAGGCCATCCCCTCTGGCTCCCTGCTGGCAGCGCTCCTGCCGGCCGCCGCCCGCTTAGCACCGCCGCCTGCTTAGGGCCGTAGCCCCAGCTCCGCCCGGCCAGTGCTCCGCTTGGTTGCTCCGCCCAGCTAGTGCTCTGCCCAGCCCGAGCCGCACCACGTCTGCCTGGCTCGAGCCCCACCTCCACCTGGACCACCACTAGCTCCTCCTCTCTAGTATTTTTGAGAGGGGGTTGGTTTTTTGGGCCTAGATTGTGCATCTAGAGTCGGATTTTGGTGAACGAATAGGTGTTGGAAAGGTGATTCTGAGCCGAACCTCATGGCGGTGGATTTTTTTCTTGAATCTGCTATTTGACTATATTTTTTACAAGTCAAAGTCCGGCTTCCTTTTTGCACTTCTGGGGCTGTAGAATGGGCAAACAGACTCTGTTTTTCAAAAATGAATAGGCGTTGGAAAGCTCTCCACATGCTCTATTCAGATTTGTGATCTTTTTTCTTAGAATTTTCACTAGGTACATGAGATATCAGTTTGAAGTTTTTTTGCTTATGCACTACTTCTTTCTCATTACTATGTACTAGGGTTTGGGTTTCTTGGGTTTTTTCTTGCTTTCTATCATTTATATCAGAAATCAAGAACACCTAAACTCTCAAAACAAACAAACCCTTCTGCATCTTCTGTCTATTATGAAAGATCACATAATAAAAACAACCAACAAGCAGGTGCAGGTGCAGAGTTTTGTTCTCATGGTAGATCCTTCAGTTGAGTTGTTGACTTCACACAACTATCACACCTAGAAGCCTTACATCACGAGGCTTCTCAGGGCATGAGGGTTGTGGGCTTCCTTGGATGAGGTTTAGCCAGTACTGCAACGTCCTTATGAGATTCTTATGCACGAGAACAAGCTAGATGAGGCCATGGGTTTGATCTCTTTGCATGTCTCCGAAAGTCTTCTATTTCACCTTGATGAGTTGCTTACTCTTCGGGATATGTGGTTGAAGTTTGATTCTCTCTCCGGGAGGGTCAATGAGATTCGGGCATTACAGATTGAGGTAGAGTTGATTTCTTTGTCTCCCGATTCCTTTCCCACTATTGAGGATTTTTTGAACAAATTCAAGACTACTCGATCTGTTCTTCAGGGATGTGGAAACAACAAGACTGATACAGAATGCATTCATTTGATCCTTTCGAAGCTATGGGGTCACTTTCAGTTTTTTGCCTCTACTTTCTACTCCACCATGGATGGTTTGGGTACTCATTTCAACATGCCTACCTTTGATGTCTTTTGTGAGCGATTGTCTTGTGAGCAGTCTCATCTTTCTCAGCTGGATAAGCTCTCAGGCTCCAAGAAAAAAGCATTGGTTGCTCAGTCCTCTAAGGAGAAGGATAAACAAAAGCAGAAATGGAAGCCCAAGAAGGATTTTGCATGCAGTGAGTCTTCCTCCAAGCCACATCCTAAGTCTGATTCTAAACCTTCGTCTACTCCCAAGCAAGGGAAATCTTCACAGTCTGGTGAGTCTTCCTCCAAGACTAAGAAGAAACCAGGAGACACTTGTAGTTTTTGTGGCAAGGAAGGACATCCAGTTTCCAGGTGTTGGAAACGATTAGAGGCTTTAGAGGAAGCCATGCAACAACATCACATTTCCTCACCTCAAGCGTCTTCTCCTTCCACAGGGAAAGGTCATGCTCTTACTGCTCTAGCTATGACCTATGGGTCCACATGGATTCTAGATTCTGGTGCTTCTCACCATATGATACACACTCCACAGTTGGTTACTTCTCTTGCCTCTTGTGGTATTTCACATATTGCAGGGTGACTCAGTTCAACTTTCAGTCTTGGGTTCCGGTGCTGTCACTTTGGATGGGGGTACTCTACAGGATGTTCTGGTTGTCCCTGACATCTCGACGAATCTCCTGTCCATTTATTAGATTTGCCACTCTAGCTCTGGTAAGATAGTTGAGTTCTCACCACATGATGTGGTTATTCGGGACCTCCATGACCCTGATTTGGTTGTGGCTACTGGTCGTGTGGATTTTGCATCTTGTCTCTATAGATTTGATGAATTTGAGCCCTCTTCGGGTCCAGGCTCATCTCTCATAGCACATGCAGATTCAGTGAGTAAGCTTTGACATGAGCGATTGGGCCATGTCAATTACAGATATCTTTAGCAGATGAGTACACAAGCACTTGTTCTTGGGCTCCCATAGATTTCTTGCACTGATGGTGTTTGTCATGGTTGTGTGCTTGGCAAGCATCACCGAGATCCCTTTTCGAAGGGAAGAGCCTCTCGTGCTTTGGCACCCTTGGAGTTGATTCACAGTGACCTCATTTCATTTCCCACTCCTTTTTTAGGGGCCAAGTATGTACTCACATTTATTGATGACTTCTCCAGATGCACATGGGTGTACTTTCTTAAGTACAAGTCTGATGTCTTTGATTCATTTCAAATCTTCAAGACATATGTAGAGAAGTAGTTTGGCTATTCTATTCGGCAGATACGTATAGATAATGGGGGGGAGTATGTGAATCAGGCTTTCAGAGATTTTTGCACTGAGCATGGTTTGCAACATCAATTTACTGTTCCCTACACCCCTCAGCAGAATGGTGTCGCTGAACGCAAGAACAAAAATTTACAGGAGATGGCGAATTGTATGATTCAGTCCAGGTCCATGGATTCATCTTTTTGGGCTGAGGCCGTCAATTGTGCCAACTATATTCAGAATCAGATGCCTCACAAGGCTATTTGACATATGACTCCTGAGGAGGCTTGGTCTCATGACAAGCCTGATGTTTCCTTTTTTCGAGTGTTTGGCAGTGAGGTATGGGCCTTTATTCCTGATGCTCAGAGGAAAGCCATGGAGTGGAAGAGCTGACCACTCATTTTTGTTGGCTACTATGAGGATGTTAAGGTGTATAGGTTGTTTGATCCTGATTCTAGACAGGTCCTATTTTGACGGGATGTTCAGTTTGATGAGCGTCTTCCCACAGTGGATACCCCGACTCCAGTGTCTACTCCTCTGCCTACTCCTGCCACTGCACCCCTTCAAGATCTTTTTGCGGATGATTCTGATGATGGTACTGATGATCCACCATCCCCACCTCCACCATCCCCACCTCCATTTGCTCCACCTTAGATGCCCAGGTGGGCTCGCCTTACTGTTGAGGCGGTCGGTCCTATGGCTGGTGATCCTTCAGATACTCATCGTACTCGTTGTTATACAGTGGGTTCCAGTCTTTTGAGTCATGCTATTTCAGATGATCCTCAGAAGTTTTCAGAGGCAATAGGTCACCCTAAGTGGGATTGTGCTATGGAGGAGGAGTATTCTTCTTTGATGAGGAATCATACTTGGGATCTCTGTTCTCTTCCTAAGGGTAGAAAGATGGTTAGGTGTCGCTAGTTGTATCACACTAAATATGTTGCTAATGGTTCCATTGATAAGTACAAATCCCGTCTTGTTGCGAAGGGGTTTTCATAGGTTGAGGGTATTGATTACTCTGAAACATTTGCCCTTGTTGCCAAGATGAATTCCATTCATTTTGTACTATCTCTTGTAGCTTCTCAACGTTGGCCTATTTTTCAGATGGATGTGAAGAGTGCCTTCTTGCATGGGGATCTACAAGAGGAAATCTACATGGAATAGCCTCAGGGATTTGTGCAGGATAGTTCTTTGGTTTGTAGATTTCGGCGTTCATTGTATGGTCTCAAACAGGCCCCTCGGGCTTGGTATGAGAAGATGGACTCTTTCTTGCTCTCCATTGGGTTCTCCCGTAGTCATTTTGATCACACAATGTACATTCAGCTTCTTGAGGGTGACATCCTGATTCTTGTGCTATATGTTGATGATCTTCTCATCATGGGTAGCTCATCCTCTATGATTCAACATATTCAGCGTGCCTTGATGGATCAGTTTGAGATGATAGATCTCGGTCTTTTGCACTATTTCCTTGGTCTTCAGGTGATTCATTCTTCTGATGGGATCTTTCTCTACCAGCAGAAGTATGCTCTTGATATGCTTCAGCGCTTCGGCATGCTTGATTGCAAGCCTACTCCCACTCTATTTCAGTTAGGGGTTGTTTTGACTACAACTTGTCCCACTCCTTCAGTCGATTCTACACTTTACAGGCAGTTGGTTGACATTTTGTTGTACCTGACTCACACCCATCTTGATATTTCCTTTGCGGTTGGTCTTGTCTCTTGATTCTCCCATGATCCTCATGAGAGTCATTGGCAAGCTGCTAAACGTATTTTGAGGTACATTCAGGGCACTAGTTCTCATGGCATTCACTACACATCAGGGGAACCTCACATTGTTGGCTTCACTGACTCAGATTGGGCTGGTGATGTCACTGATCGGAAGTCTACTTTTGGCTTTGTTTTCTGTCTTGGCTCTAGTCCTATCACATGGTCTTGCAAGAAGCAAACCGCTCATGCATTATCATCTACAGAGGCTGAGTACCGAGCTGTTGTGCTCACTAGTCAGGAGATCTTATGGCTTCGACAGTTGATGACTGAGTTTGGTTTCTCCTTATAGTCCCATTGTTCTTTGGTGTGACAATTAGAGTGCTATTCATATTTCCCACAACCTAGTAGAGCATCAGTGGATGAAGCATATTGAGCTTCACATACATTTCATCCGTTAGTTGATTCAGGATGGTGTTCTCATTCTGGAGTACATTCCCACTTCCGAGCAGGTTGTAGACATCTTCACGAAACCTTTTGCATCGCCGCGCTATCTTTAGTTGCACTTTATGCTTGGGGTGAAGGAAGTTGTCCTTGGGGGGTCTTTATGAGGCCTTCCTTCCTTCCGTCTTCTTCTTTTAGCACGTTCTTTTATCTTTTTTTGGAGAGGAGTTTTTTCCCACTGGGTTTTCTCTTTTGTCTCCGTTTCATAGAGATTTCATTGTATTTGGGTACCTGATCAGGCCTTGTTGTCGGGACGCATCTTTCATGCTTTTAGTAGTTGTTCTAGGTTTTAGCTTCTCCCTAAGTCTAGCTTAAGGGGGGGTGTTAGAGTAATTGGGTCTTTACTTGATTAATTAAACAATATTTGTTTAATTCTTTAATTTCCCAATTATCTTTTTACACTTAAGCTAACATTAGGTGCATATTAATTAATTATTTTATTAATTATTATGTGCAAGCCTAGGGTTTTCCCTTTTTAGGGTTTCTTGACCTATTAGAGATTATTTTTTCTTTTCATTGTATTATCTTTTCACAATACTTTTTTGGTGAATTGGAGCTCTCATCTTTTGAGAATAGTTTTCTTGTGTTTTGTGTGTTCTTTAGATTATTGCTTCATTGCTTCTCCTTGTAACAGGGTATTCGGCTTGCAGAAGATCTTCAAGCTACTGTGGGGTTGTATTTCTCAACTCCTTTAGCTCCAATATCAATTATTCACATATTTTTGTTTGAATTTAGCTTGCTTGATAAGGCTAAGAAGAATAGAGGATTCTCTACTTCCTTGACTTCAACTATGGTTGCTTGGGCTTTCTTTCTTTCTGGGCAGAACCTGTGAGTGTGTCCAAATTTATCACACTTGTAGCATTGAATCTTGGAGAAGTCTCCATTTTTGTGATTTTTATTGTTATTTCTTGTCTTCGATTTGAACTTCTTTTTCTTGCCTTTGTTGCTTGTGTTAGAATGTAGTGCTTGAATTTCTCCCTCTTTGTTTGGACCCATCCCTCTTGTAATTAGTCGAGATTCTTCTTGAGTGCAATAGTTCTTGGGATGATCAAATTTCGGTAGTGTAGGTCAAGCACTAATGCCTTGAATAAAGGATTCCCAATTGGATGGTAATCCCTTAAGTGCTATTAGAGATAGCTCCATATCATCTACATTATTTCCAATAGTTGACAATTGGTCTTTCAACTCTGAAATCCTCATGAAATAAGATGTGATTGTTTCTCCTTTGTTCATCTTGATATGCATTAATTGCCATTTTAAAGTAAGCAATCTGCTTACATTATTTATTCCATATGTATTTTGGATGGTCTTGAATATATCATAAGCTGTAGTTAGTTATGATATGGTTGGAAGAATGTGATCTTTAACATCATTAATTATTATTTTCTTAGCCTTGTTGTTGCATCTTTTCCAGGTTGTTTTCTTTGGTTCGTCTTCGGGCATCTTTGTGTCTTCTTCTATATATGCATCCAATTCAAGTTCTTGAATAATTTCTATTATTCAAATTTTTCATGAGACAAAGTTGGATGCGCCTTCGAGTCTATCCTCCACTCTAACACCATTCACCATGATTGTTCTTCCTTCGGTTCTGAATGCAAGTCTGAAATTTAATTAAAAGTGTAACTATCTTTATTTATTTCTCTACCAACTTGGCTCTAATACCATGTTAAGGAATATGGATCAGTGATAGAGAAAAACAATAGTCTTTTAATCTCAATATATAGTCTGATAATTACTTTTAGACTTTATCACAATCTTTAGATATTCTTCTGTAAGAATAATCTCAGATTTGATCTGAGAATACAATAAGAATAATACTATATAATAAGAACAGACTTTTAAAGTGATCGTTGATATATATATATATTCGATTATGTCAACTTATAACTGATGAATATATTAATTATCAACTACTTGCTGTATAATGTAATTTCTATTGTTATTGATTTTTTTTTATATTCAGCAAGCATCGATATCATTGTGTATATGTATTGGTGATGGGTTATGTCTATGTAGGGGCATGACCCCTATGTGGCTTTATGCCACATAGGGGTCATGACCCTACGTAACCATAACACTTCAAACATATTAACAATCATCATTAGTTATACACCGAAGCACTTATTGTGCTTGATACTATCGTGCTTAACAATATAACAATTTGGTGATAGTAGTATCGAGCATGACTTCAACTTCATGTCTCGATACTCATATATATTATCAATACTTAGTCACCAGGTAATACAATGATAACAATCATTGATCTGCCGTAAGGAAGTCATCAATATATTAATGTTACTTTCATTCAATATATATATGTATGTGATATATATATATATATATATATATATATATATATATATATATATATATATGTATATATATATATATATATGTATTAGTTTACTTATAATATAGTGCTTGCTTCAATCCAAATGAGGCTACATTCTTAACAATGACCTATCTGTCCTTGTAGTATTCTCATCAATTGGATCCCAAAAAGTTTTGATCCATGGATCTCCGTCAACTCTTTTATCTTCTAAAGAATCATCGTCAGAGTCATGTAAAGAATCCCATTCATATTAATTTGAATAGGTCTCAACATCACTAGGTAGAATTATGTCACTGTACCTTATAGGGATGTTGTTAGGGGTGAAAGGTTTGTGGACAACTACTACAAATGTCATATCTGACGGGGTTGCTGGTGTCACTTGAGTATCTAAAATGGACATAAGTGGCAACCTGTAAGTGATTTACCTTTGTGCAATATCACCCCTTCGTGTTGGAGTGACTTGGATTTTTTGATGATGTAGATTGGTCTGCAATGGACATTATCTTGCTTCTGGAAGGGATGAATTTAGAAGTTGTCTACAGGCTTGAGTTTGGAAGACCCTCTTGAACTAGAATTGAAGCCAAGTCTTTTTTTATCTCGTGGTTGTAACAAGGGTTGTAATTGTTCATGTACACCTTGTTTGTGGGATCCTAATGCGCTATGGCCATCATAGCCCATTTTTTGTACCATGGTAAAACCTTTACCATATTTCTTTGTAGGGATCTTGATTTGTTGTTTACGTTTGTCGAAGAGGTCTGTATAGATCCGTCTGACCAAGTCGTCAGGAACAGTTTCCTGTTCTTGTGATTTGCCTGGGATGAAACCATCAAGTGTACCGATAAGGACTACAACAACGCTCTTGAGTGAAATTTGTGGTTTGCCATGAGTCCTAGGTGAGAGGGGTATTTGGCCAACACAAAAAAGTTGGCTAATGTTATATTCTCTTGGGCCTTCATCCTTTACCTTCATTTTCAGTTTATTCTATTTGGGGCTAGGGATCGGTGTATTGGCGAGATTTGCTGGGTGGACATAGGATGATGAGGCAATGGTTTGTCTATTGTTGGGTACTGTGATATTTGGTTGATGCTTATATTGTAGCAAAAGGCAAATGGGTTGGCATCACCAAGCATAGTTATCTCCAATTTGTTATGTGGAAATTTGATGCATTGATGGTAAGTGGACGGTACCGCTTGCATGGCATGAATCCATAGTCTACCTAGTAGGAGATTGTATGGAAGAGGTAGGTCTAGGACTTGACAAGCCACATTCTTCACAACATGACCTAACTTTACTGGTAGAGAAACACACCCTTTAGAGGAGCATTCTACATTGTCATAGGCCTTGATGGTGATCCTCTTTCTAGTATCAACTACTCCTACATACCCCAATGCTGTGATTAACTGTAATGTGCAAATGTTAAGAGGCCAACTCCATTTTCAATCAAGACTCGATTGATTCTATGTTTATGTATGAATCCCTCAATGTGGAGAGGGGCTTTATGTGGTTGTTGAAAGGATTCATCATCATTCTCAGAAAAAGTGAGACATGGAGATGATTGGAGACTTCCAAACATGGCTTGAAATTGATCTGTATTGAGGTTGGATGGAACTGATGCTTCTTGGAGAGATTGGTCCAAGATGGTCTTATGTGAGGGTGAGAGGCATAAAAGCTCTAGTATGGAAATGAGTGCGGGCATCTTATCCAATTGGTCCACAAGGTTATAACATTTAGGCATGTATGCCACTCTGGATGGTTCTCCTTGTACGGTAATTTTTTTGCGATGAGTAACAACGTTGCATGCAAGATCTTTGCCTTTGATTGTAATGGTTGTAACTTGTTCATTGGCATCATAAAAGGTTATTTACATAATAGGTATATGGTGGACGTGTATAGTTCATCGTGTTATTTGGGTTCTTATGTTGATGGGAGGGACCTCCTTTCTCATATGATGTGAGTGGATTTTTGAACATGGTATGATCTGCGTTAGAAGTTTTTGCATTGTGGCCATCCACTTCTATATCACCTCGTTCAATGAGGTCTTAAACGATATCTTTTAACCGATGGAAATCATTTGTTTTGTGTCCTTTTCCCTTGTGAAATTCACAATACTCATTGTCTTTCCACCATGAAGGTTTAACCTGTGGTTTCGTAGTTTGATGTTTTGGGCAATGTGATGAGATCGGAAGAGACAAGTTGTTGTAATATCTTTTCAAGAGGTTCTCCCAAGGGTGTGTATGTTCGATTGGGTTTGTATGTAGGGTACTTGTTTTTAGGTGCCTCTTGTTGCGTGTTAGGAATGTGATGTCCTTGATTGATTGGGGGATTACCTTGATTGATATTGGGGTTATTATGATTATCTTCTCAACTTGTAATTTTGATTATGGGTTGGGTGATTTTGATAGTTTGTGCATCTACAACACCATCGTTAATAGTGTTTTTGTTCTTGGCTTGAAATTTGGGTTTGTCACTCTTATAGGGTGGTTGTGGACCATCCTTGATGTCTTTGTATATTTTGACAATCCCCTTCCTAATAAGGACTTTCTTGATTTTGGGGCCTTGAGCGATCACCTCTTTAAAGGAGTCTGAACATTTGAATTCTAAGTTAAATTTCATGTCTTCATTTAGATTTGAAATGAATATTTCCTCTAATTGTTCCTCAGGAATGGGAAAAGAATGTCTGCTAGACAGGTGTCTCCATCTTTGCAAGAATGTTGAGAATAACTCTCCATTCTTCAGTTTTGTGTTGCATAGATTAGCCATGGAGACATCACGTTCTATATTGTGTACATGATGTGTAACAAATTTTTGTACTAGGTCCTCAAATGTTCTTATTCTACCAAGCAAGCTTTTTACCATTGCATGGCTGACCAGCCTAAACTTTGAGGGAAGAGGTACATTAAATATGTTTCGTCATATGCCACATTTAAGCATGCGGAGTAAAATTCTCTCACATGGTCCCTTGAATCTCCTTTCCCTTTGTATTTGTCAAATTTTGGTGTTTTAAAATTGTGTGGGATAGGAGGCATGATCATGTTCCTATCAAATGGATAGGGACATATATCTTTGAGAACATATTTCTTTTGTTACCTTCCTGAATTTACTTGTTGGGTGAGGTCTTGTATCTATTGTCTCAACATATCCATTTCTATGGGAGGAGGTGGGACGTTCCCTTGTTGATAGTTATTGTCATAGTTGTGGGTATTGCAGGCCCTCCTATCGTCTTGATTTCTTTCTTGCCGATGGCTATGTTGGGCTTGTTCTGGTGCATCCCTAAGTTCCGATATGTCAAAGTCCAGTGGGAGTTTTGCTCCCTCTTGAGCAAGTCTTAGGAAATGAGCGTTAGCATTCCCCTTGAGAATTTTCTCATAGAGTCTATTAAATTTGGGATTACTAGTGGCTTCTTCTATTTGTGCTTGTGTACGAGTGTCCGGGTCTTCTCTTCCTGCAAAGGGGTTAATGTCCTCTTCCTCTTCCCATATTTCATTTTTTGGTTGTTTTTGACTTTGAGACCTAGTCCAAGCCATGTTTGAAGTTTGTATTTGTGGAAGTGAGGTGGGTGAAAAGTGGGTGGGTGATCCCCTCTTATAGTTCCAAGATTTTATGATGATGATGACGAGTTTGAAGTATTTTGTGGATGTTTGATCTCCTACACTAAAGGTTGGGTATCAAAAAAGTTCTCTTTAGAATTGCTTGTTTGGTATTTCAACAAATGTGAGATGAGGTGTAGCAAGGTTTGTGTTGTTACATTTGCAAGCTACCTAGTAATGAGAGGATGCACTCATGAACTAGTTTTAACCTATCTATGATGCTTAGTAATGTCCTTTAGGATAATTGATCCTAGATGTAGAGACACACTAGAGAGTATTTTTGTTGGTGTGATTAGCAATATCCCAAAAGAACTATGGACAAAACCTTTGTGTGTTGAGAGTAATGAAATTTTGATGTTTTAGATTGCGAACTTTGGAATGAATGTGAACGCTGGAATTTCTACTAAGAGACTGTAAATTTGATGATTGATTTTGGAAATAATTTTGAAGTGAGAAGGATGGAAGAAATGACTTTAGAATGGGCTTATGATGTTTTGATTTTGGATTTTTAAAGATGGAAGAAATTATTATGATGTTTTGGAATGATTTGAGAAAGATGGAATAAATGATTATGATGCTTTGATTTTTGGAAATGATTTGAAGTGAATGACTTAAGAAAATGTAGAAGGATGGAATAAATGACTTTAGAATAGGCTTATGATGTTTTGAATTTGGATTGAGAAAGACGGAATACATGATTATGATGTTTTGATTTTGGAAAGATTTGAAGTGAATGACTTAAGAAAATGGGGAATAGGAAATGATTATGAAGTTTGATTTTTGGAAAGACTTGAAGTGAATGACTTAAGAAAATTTGGAATAGGAAATGATTATGATGTTTTGGATTGATTTGAGAAAATGATTTAAGAAAATGTGGAAGAAGATATGATTATGATTTTTGGAATGATTTAAGGAAATGTGGAAGAAGACATGATTATGATTTTTGATTTTGAAAAATGATTTGAGAAGATGGAAGATGATGTCTAATAGGTGATTACGGGTTATGGAATGTATGATGGAGGAATACATTGACTGTAATTATGACGATACGATAAAGCCCTCCTTTGAAAGAAAGCTTGTGATGTAAGGGCTTCTAGTTAAAAATCATAGGTGTAACCATGATCAAAATCGTGATATCGATGGAGGAAGGTGCGATGTTTTAGAAAAAGTTTATGGTTCTTGTATAAGAAGCTTGTTCTATTTTGGATTTTGTTTTCACTTTGCTTCTTCTTGATTTTTTGATAAATAGATTTCTTGGCGTATTTGAGAGATTTCCAAATACGAAGCATTAATGACTTTTTCAAGAATGTTTGAATTGTTGTTTAGATTGTTGTTGGGGTAAAAGTTGTTTCAAATGTTTGATTTTTTGACAAGAAGACATATCAAGCACACAAGCACACAAGAAAACAAGCACATGTTTTCTTGGTATAGCAATAAATCTGATAAATGCTCTAGGATCTTTTCAAATCGCGAGGTTTTAAGGATCTTTTCAAACCCCAATGTTTTTGATAGATTTATGGATAGATGAATACAAATTAGTCAGACTCTTCTATTCTTAAAAAGGTCATTCATAATATCATAGCTCACATCTCGATACTCCGTCAACTCAAATAACCTTGTCACACAAGAGAGTGCGCCCGTTTTTTTGCCTTTTGCCATAAATTGAACCTAAGAGAATTTCTTCTCAATTGGATCATTTTCTTGGGAGATATATGGTGAGTGTCTTGCAGGCGTATTCTTCCTCACCCTTGCACTATGATATTATAAATGTTTGGTTATTGACTCAGTTTGGCTTCTATGCTTAAGGTTCGTAGAAAGGGTTCCATTAAGTGTGTCAAAGATAAACTCCCTTAAGAGGCTTTTCAACCTTTAGAACAAAGGCTTTA
Source organism: Cryptomeria japonica (assembly GCF_030272615.1). Lineage (NCBI taxonomy): Eukaryota > Viridiplantae > Streptophyta > Pinopsida > Cupressales > Cupressaceae > Cryptomeria > Cryptomeria japonica. The sequence goes on from NC_081415.1 coordinate 280,201,191, forward strand.
TGTATCTCGAGGATACTAGGGGAAGGCTATCAATGTAAAACTATGGGCTTTTCAGGAGGGCATACCTGCTAAAGGATTTATCCTAATTGCAATAAAGTAAAATAAAGAAAAAAGAGTGAGTTTGGCTTTTTGATCACCCAATGAAGGGGAGAGCATATACCTATCACTTTTGAATCACAATAAACACTTGCACTTTTTATCCCATCATTGCAATAATGTGTAAAATGCTACTTGGAGATGTTGCTTCAACAAACATGGGGTTCCTTTTATCCAAGATAGCAAAATGAAGTGTTCTTTTTATCCAACAATTACAATGTTTAAATTTTGGAAAACTTTGAAATAAAAACCTGGTCAACAAAATAAAATCATGCAAAATGGAACCTTGCAAAAAAATGAAATCTTGCGAATGTAAATGTGGCTTGTTCTTTTTATCTTTGCAAAATGAAATGTGAGGTGTTCTTTTTATCCCTTTGTAGCAAAAAAAGTAAAATTTGTTTTGTTCTTTTTAAATTGCACCAAAGGAAATGGAGTTCTTTTTAGCCTTGCAAAAAGAAAGTTTGTTTGTTATTTTTAAACCCTTTGCAAAAATGAAAATGAAGTTCCTTTTATAGCACCAAATGACTAATGAAGTTCTTTTTAGGGAGCACCAAAGGAAAAAATGAGATTCTTTTTATAGCACCAAATGACCAATGAAATCCTTTTTAGGGAGCACCAAAGAAAAAAATGAGATTCTTTTTAAGACTTTTGTAAAGTGATAATGAATTATTTTTAAGCACCAAAGAAACAAATGAGATTCTTTCTAGAGTACACCAAAAAAGAAATGTGTTTCTTTTTAAAAGCCCCTTTTGCAAAAATAAAGAATTCTTTTTAAATCCTTTTGTACCTGCAACAAACATTAGTTCCTACAAAAAAAACCCTTCAACAGGTTAGTCAAGATGGAGTGCTTAGAAGCCTAAATTTGTGATTTGTGTTACAATTTTTAGTTCTCTTTCCGATACAGAAGCACTACTTTGATTGAAACAAAAGCGCTAACAAACAAGTAAAAGTGCTAACTAAGATCAAGGTGCTAAAACATTACAGAGGCACCAAAATAGACAACATAAGCACTAGATTAAAAAAAAGGCATTTGAACAAAGCCTAGACAAGGCTCCAAATCCGGAACAAAAGCGCTATATCGGGCGTCAAAAGCACTCAAACATGACTTGTGCATGAAAAATCTGCAAGTTTTAAAAGAGTTAGTTAAAAAATTAACTTCTTAATTTTGGATTCACGTCGGGTTCACCAAAATGATTGCACTGAAAAGGGGACAAACAAAAGAACCAAAGAGTTAGTCTTGTTAGTCTCAACCAAAAACCAAATAAAGACAACACATTCTAAAAACTTTCCAATACATACCAAAAGAGGTTAAAAAGCATACAAAATGAAGCTTAACACAATAAAAAGAAGGGAGAAGAGACCCCCTAAGATGCTCCCATGATACTCTTTGTTATTCTTCCTTTGTTCTTCTCCTCTCCAAGATCCAGATGTGTGAGTGTAGCTCCCAGCCTTAGCATGAAGCCATGAATGCCAAATGGAGCATTGGAATGGTTGAAAATAAAACATTAATGCTATGCAAATGCTTAACTAGTGTTGCTATGAGAAAGCCTTAAGTGTGAGTATCTATGCAAGTATAATAACAATGCTCTAAAATGATTCCTCCTTTGCTTGAGGTTCTATTTATGGGCAAAATAGAGGTTTGGATGGTCAAGATTGATTGGGATGATGAAGGGCTAGGATTGCATGAGAGGGCTTGAGTGGAGAGGGAAGAAGCATTAAATGTTTGAGAGGACATGAGGGATGGTTGGGGTTATGGGATAAAACTTTTATCCAAGGGTAATGTTATTATCCAATGGGTAAAATTTTGTGCAAAGTTTACCCATGGTTAGGCTTTGACCAAAGGGACAAAACCCATGTGGGTTAGTTTGTTGAAGAAGCAAAGCCATTAAGCCTTTGTATGAGTCTTAAATGGTTGAGGTGATGGGTTAGGGGTTAATATTGGATTAGGATTGTGCGAATTCTTAGAAGGGGGATTAGGCTAATTTTGAAGGGGTTAGAAGAATCTAGGTGGTTAGAAGAATCTAGAAGGGGGTAAGCAGAAATAGGCTTTTAATTAAATGATTTATTTAATTAAAATAGGGAGTGCAACTTGCATTTGTAGGAGAATGCAAGTCAATGGGAAGTTTTACAAAAATATTGATTTATTTAAATAGGGGTTTGATTTGGGTTTTTAAATAAATGTTTAATTTAGTTAAATAAGAGGAAAAGGGGATTAATAAATTTATTAATTTATTTAATAGTTTGGACTATAGTTAGCAATTAAATAAATTTATGAAATTTATTTAACTAGAATAGAAGAATAGGTTGAGATGAATTAATTCAATGTAAATTAAATTAATAGAGTAATATTAGTGCATGACATATTTATTTGTCTACAACATGGATAGTGAAGCTCTTCCTATATTTCATTAACTTGTATTTGTTGTTGTAATGGTGAAAAATTAGGGTTTTACCCATTGATGTAGTAAAACCACTAATTTTTCTTTGGGACCAATTACATTAAAGAGGGGCAAATCCAATAGATTTAGCCTTGTCCAACAAAGATAGGGCTAAGAATTTTGACTAGATTCATCGGTTAGGATTTGATTCCCCCTTTTTTAAGTTGAATTGTGAAAAAAATGAAAATAGGGTAAATGTACAAAAACTGAAGCAATTATGCATAAATAGTGAGGTATGTAGTCGTCAAATGTAGTTACAGACATGGCTTTGAGCAATATGTGAATGTTCAGATCTATTCTCAAAAGGTCATCCTAAATTGTCAGGACCAGAATGCACGTCGGTTTGGTCTTTCAAACTTTTTGCCATCCAAAAGGGAATATGTTCATCTATATGAATAATGTCGATCTTGAAAATTGCAGCTTTGTACCTGTTCCTGCATATAGTAGAGAAGGGAAAATGGTTGGGAATAGGAGTTTGCCATAGGTCAAACCCTCATTTTAGAATTAACCATGAAATAGATTTGAAATGTAAATTAAGTATTGTAATGGAAATGATTTTCTTTTGAGGGAAATGCTGAAAATGTCTAAAACACTAATGATATACCTTTTTATGAAGTTTTTTTTGTCTTCACAAAAAATTAGGGTTTCATGTAGTCTTCATAAAATATAAAACATGAATCTCATCTCCAATGCTTGAATGTTGACTTCACTTCTGCTCCAATTTTTGAAAGAATATTGATCACTTTCTCACTTGAATTTGAATGAATAATTGATTGATCAGATGTTGGATTGACTGAATGTATCGGATCTCAAAATGAGAGGGGTAGACCTCCTTTTATACATGCTTGGTCGAAAAGTAAATTAATTTTTCAACATGAGTCGACACGAGATCTAGGTTCCCGCCCATTTTAAGTTACCATTGAGAGGCCCCAAAATGGGACCTAATTGGGAGGACTAGGGTGTGGGCACTCTGATTCTAGCCAATCAGGGACTCAAGATTTTGGGGAAGAAAATGTATATGATGAAAATATTGAGTTTGGTGCATGGTGTGAGTAGAATCAAGGCTCCTATCAGGCATCAAGGGATGAATGCAAAGGTGAGGGCCCAAATGACGACAAATTTGTAGAGTACAATTTAGGATGCTACATTTAGCCCCTACTATAACAGGAGTATGAGACTAAGCATACTCTCAGTATAGTACAAAGGTTTGCATTGAATATTTTTATCAAGATATCAAGTAGACAATACATGCTATACCCCCAAGGGACTTTAGGATCTTACTACTTCAACATTAAGATAAAAGGGACATCATAGGAGGAATAGAAAGAGAATCATGACTACTAGCCTAGTAAGGTTTGCTTACTATGAGTCATGAAAAAGAAAAATACCAAATTACAAAGCAAAAGGCTCAATTTGTAAAGTAACTTGAGCATCGAGACATGTGATAGTGAGTGCATAAAGTGAAACATTGAGAATAGTGTATGCCACCATGTTAAAGTGATTGCATATGCCTTATTGAGAGCAATTTCTTTAAGGTAGCATGCATCCAAAAGACAAGAACTTTACCACAATGAGATGCCCCTAGGAAAGGACAAATCAAAGGTTAATGGTTACAAAACTTAAAACATATAGGGAATCCACTAACTTTGGGGTCAATAGACTCTTATGATAAATAACGTATATCATGGATATATTTGTATTGAATTGATCTCATCCCCGAAAGGTAGTGGAATCATAAACACAATGAAAAAGGGAACATGTGTCTTTTGAGTCAACATGGAAGAGACCAAAAGAGATCTCAACACTTTGCATCATCCCTAAGTAGACAACACAAGGGAAAACAAATAGAATAATTGAGATACAAATAGAACAATGTCACAATAGGCTCAATATCTTTATTACCTTTCACCAATAGAGTGAAAAGGGTCATCCAAAGAGAACCTGACATAATAGAAAAACACATTGCGAACAAGCAAGAGAAGGAAGAGAGAGAATCTATGACACAACTAAAAATAATCAAGAAAATCATTCGCCTCCCAATTTTGCTAAACATTGTTTTGGGAAGGTGGACGATATGAAAGAGGTGCAATCTCAAGCAGGGTAGATAGAGCTACTGCAAGTTCCAAACAAGGACCATGGTCCAATGATGAATCACTTTGTCTGTCACTAGGATCTAGGATTAATGCTTTTGAAAATTGTTTAGATAAGGGTGTGTGTACCAAGATGGTGCCCAAAAAGTGGACACACCTAAAAAAAGTTGAAAAAATAGATAGCACGTTTGTGGTTTTTGAATTTTGAATAACCCCATCCGCGCTTTGGTCCGTTTATGCTGAGCCTAAAGGGAAGGGATTGCGTATGCGGTCCTTAAAAACTAAGACTCCGTACAAGCTCTTAGCCCTAAAAATGTTCAATAGGCCAACATTAATATTCCCAACACCCCATACATGCTTTTAATTCATCAAAACTCCATACATGCTTCTTGTAGTAAAGAAAATGTGAAGGAGAGGGAGAGGGGGAGAGAGTAGGAGGGAGAGGGGGAGAGGGGAGAGAGGGAGAGAGGGGGAGAGAGGATGGAAAAGGGAGGGAGGGAGAGGGAGAGGGGGAGGGAGAGGGAGAGGGAGGGAGATAGAGAGGGGGGAAAGAGAGAGGGGGGTAGAGAGAGGATGGAAAAGGGAGATAGAGGGGGAGGGAGAGAGGATGGAAAAGGGAGAGAGAGAGAGGGGAGATGGGAAAGTAAGCGAGATAAAGGGAGAGCATGCTGGTCATATTGTGTGCTATGACCCCTTAGGACAATATATGACCCCTTATGATACCATAAAGTCACGTGGGGTCCTAATTGTGCCCCACATGTGTTAAAACACCATATGACCCCTTAAGACACCATTTGGCCCCTTTAGATATCATACATGGTCCGAATAGGTCATATGGCATCATTGGGGGTCATGTAGGGTCATAATGGGTCCACACGTGTTAGAAAATCGTATGACCCCTTAGGACATTATATGGTCTTAAGGGGTCATATATGTGATAAGGGACCTTACATGATGCCATTAGGTGTTATGTGGGGTCCCGAGAGAGAGAGAGAGAGAGAGAGAGAGAGAGAGAGAGAGAGAGAGAGAGAGAGAGAGAGAGAGAGAGAGAGAGAGAGAGAGAGAGAGAGAGAGAGAGAGAGAGGAATACAATGTATAATACGATATCAAAAGACAATATATATCAATATACATGTACATGTACATACACATATAATACACATAATATAAGAATATTGCTGCATATTTCCTTGTTTGTCATGGTAATGCACCCATGGCTCAACTTCAGAGCCTTCTTCATCCTATTCAATGCACAAATACATTATTCATCAGTGAATTTTATTACATGATAACAATCAAAAGCGAAAGTTAGCAAAAATAAATTCTACCTTTGAGCTTTTGTAGATAGTCTCTATCATTTTATCTTCTGAAGATGATTTATCGTCTTGTTCAACTAGATGAATGTCTCTCATATAACCCGATGTTACATTATATTGTTGCATTGGAATTAGGTCTTCCATTTAGTGGTCACCATTTGGATGAACAATAGACCTAATAATCCCAAGATCCATAGTTAGAGCTCCAGAGGCTATGCTTTCATTGATAGACATAGCATTTGAATCCTGGGATAAAACCCATTGTGCATCATCCCTCCACCACACTCCTCCTGTAGTGGGCTTTGGGCAGTCTTTCATAGTGCACATATTTTATTACTAATTTGTTCCCCTTCAATTCTCAGAAAACCAAGAGCTGCACGACGAAGTGGTTTCCAACTCATGGTCTGGGTGACAATTTATAGCCATACCAAGGAGATCAATTCCATTACGTTTAATTGTCTTATTAGCTTATGCAATAAGATTGATTGATATGATACAATTTAATTGATTGATATGTTCTCAAATAAATATTCTCACATTTTTGTAGTCACGTCATAAAAATATTTTTCACTTTTTTGCAGTCACGTCAAATAAATAAGAGTTCTTAAAAGATATGTGTATAGATATTTTATTAATGGTAATTAAACTTTAACGAAATAAATTTCAGTAGATTTGATGTTTGATTTAATGCATGAGCGTACAAAATTAAATGTAGGTTGTGGTAACTCTGCTGAAGAAAAGTTAATGTTTGTTTGCAAGACAGACGAAGATGATTGAATCATTTATTTTAGTTTATAACCACCAATCACACCTTGGTGTGCAATGGGTATGCCAAATAATTGTGAAGTTCAATTCTAATGATAAATCTTGGTGTTATTTTTTTATATGTTTGTGTAGTGCATGAGGTCAATTGACACATCATTAAGAAAATGATGTTGTATGTGCAAAAAATATCTTTGTGAAGTAATAGCTTCAAATAAACTATGCATCCACTTATATATGTCCAAACAATACTAAAACAAAACCTTAAAAATAGGATGACAATCAAGGTCCGCTACTAATAGGCTCATGTTATATAATGCAATAGAGAGGGATGGGAGTGAGAGAGAGATACATATTGAAAGAGGAAGAGATAAAGGGGGGAGATTGATAGAGAGGGAAGGGTAAAGAGATAGAGATAAAGACGGAGATAGAGATTGAGGTGGAGAAGTGGAAGGAGATGGAGATATAAGGAGAGAGAGATAAGATAGAATAGATAAATATATATAGAGTGAGAGAGAGGGCAAGAATGAGAAAGGGAGAGATAAAAAGATACATATAGAGATAGGAAGTGATATAGACAAAGGTAGAGAGAGGGAGAAATATAGGGGTATAGAGAGACATAGAGATAATTAGATAGAGATAAAGGAATAAATGGAAGGAGAAATATATAAAAATAAATATAGATAAGCAAATAGATAGAGATATAGAGGTCTAGGAAGAGAGAGAGCTAAATATAGAGAGATATAGAGGAAGAGGGAGAGGGAGATATGAAGAAAGTATATAGAGGGTGAGATAAATTGATAAAGAGATATATAGAGGGGGAAAGGGAGAGAGACAAATAGAAAGATAGAGAAAAAAAGAGAAGTATCAATGGACAAATAAAGATGGAAGGAGGGAAGATAGAGAAGGGGGATAAATGTAGGGAGATAAAGGGGAAAGAGGGCGGGAGAGAGATAAATAGAGGAGGGAGAAAGATAACATGAATGAGATAGAGAGAGATAGAGATAAGACGAGGAGAGAGGGATGGAGAGAAGAAGAGGGGGTAGGGAGGGAGTGATGGATCAATATATAGAGGGAGAAGGAGAGGGATAAATTAAGATTGATGGTGATATAGAGATGGATAGAATATGAGTGAGGGGGAGAGACACAGATAGGCGACTCAATAATTGAGACCTCATTGAGAGAGTGATATAGATAGAGGAAGATATAAACAGTTAGAGGGATAAGGAGAGAGGCTAATATAAATAGAAGGAGATATACAAAATTAGAGAGATAGGGGGAGAGAGAGATATAGAGTAAGAGAGATGGAGTGAATAAAAGATAGAGGTTGATGCAACAAAATCTTTGATTCATGGCAATCTCGAATCAACAAAAAATATTTCCTTTTTGTTTTGCATTTCATTATGCATTTTTTGGCATTGGCTCATCGGATCTCGAGGAATTGGATTTTGCTTGAGGACTTGATCATCTACCTTATTCCCAAACCATGGAGCATTTGGATAATTTTCAGGCAAGTTATCGCTATCGGCTACCTGATACCGGGATCTACCGGATCCCTTCCGTAGCTTGCAAAGCTCTGAGCGTTGATTCTGATGTTCCTTGGCATGTGGCCAACCTTCCCTTTGATCTACACTTCATCCTTTTGATTTTCCAGAGGAATTTCTTTGGCGGAGGCCGACCTTGTTGTTTCTTACATGTTAGGTCTTGTTCCTTGGTATTTTGATCCCTTTTGGGTTGACTAGATCCCCTTGGATTGTATAAATCATTGTAACTGAGCATTAGAATGTAGATAAGTTAAGGTATAGAACATAGAAGATAGATCTGAAGATTTAAGGTCCCGATTGTGACCTGTTCTATGATTAAGCATGTTTTAGCATGCTAGTGAGCCGATTTCTGTAACCCGGTTGCTACCGGTTGATTGTAAACAATTTTCATGATATAATTCATTTAGTTCTGCATTGCCTCCATATCCTTGTGTTTCCATTGTGTTTACTCTTGCTGACTGGCGCAAATTTATCTCTTTGAGGTCTCTCCTAACTGGTGACTGCACCAAGAGGTATCATAGCGAGCTTTCATTCTAGAGATTGCGTTGTTCTGAGGAATTTTGTTGTAGGGTGGTGGACTGTGGATCTGCCCTACAGCTGCAGAGGATTGTCATGAAGATGGTGTGAAGAGGAAATAGGAATGGTGGAGCACGTGGGAATGCTGACCCTGTTGTGATGGAAATATTGTTAGGAATTGCAATAGGATTGGAAGCCATTAAGACAACCCAGAGAAAAGGCCAACATGTTGAAGATGTGAGTGAAGACGAAGGAGAAAAAGCCCCAATGTTATAAGTAAGCCCATTGACGATTGACCCTGACGAAGAAAGGTTTTTGAGGGTTTTGAGTAGGGAAAATACCAAACCTCATTTTACCCCACCAGAATATGATGGAAAGTTGGATTTAGATGAATTGATGGATTGGATCTCACAGATTGAGAAATATTTTGATTTTGAAAACACCGTGAAAGAAAGAAAGTTGAAATATGTCTATACCCGGTTGAAGGGTCATACATCTCTTTGGTGGGAGCATTTGCAGATTGATAGACAGAGAAGAGGTAAAGAGAAGATCAAAACATGGGATCGGATGGTTGCTAAGTTGAAATCAAAATTTATGCCAACTAATTATCAAGTGAATCTATTTTGGAAGTTGCAGAATTTGAGACATAAGGAATCTAATGTGAAGGAGTACATTGAAGTATTTAACAAGTTGAATATCATATCCAGACATGTTGATGATGAAGTTGAACACGTTGCGAGATATTTGAATGGATTGTAGGTGTCTATACAAGATGAACTCAGTTTGATCAAATTGCAAAGTGTCGAAGAAGCTTACCAGTATGCCTTGAAATCAAAAGAGAAGTTGAACAAAACACATGAGCAAAGGTAGAGAGGCAGAGGTGGAAGGTTTTCCAAACGAAGATTTCAAGAAGGAAGAGGATATACTGGAGGTAGAGAAATCTATATGGATCATAACATGGACAAGGAAGTGAGCAAATAAGATAATTCATAGCGGAAAGATGATAGAAATTTCTACCAGAGGAGAGAACCAGATGGCTACCAGAATGAGAATTTTAGAAAAGATGACAAAAGATGAGACGAGAGTGTTTAGAGGAACTTGCTATAAGTGTGGAGGAGAAGGACGTCATGCTTTCAAGTGTAAGAAGACAAAGAATAATAGAAGAACAATAGTGGTGGAAGAAGACCCCATCATATCTACTAATACACCGAAAGATGGAGAATTGTTGATGATGAGGAGAGCTTTGTGTCATACCGGGAGAGATGAAGAGACCTTGCTAAGGAAGAATTTGTTCAAGACCAGATGTAAGGTATCTGATAAGTGCTGTAAAGTTGTCATTGATAGCGGTAGTTCATATAATCTTGTTTCAGAAGAGATGGTGAATAAGTTGAATTTGGAAAGATTGAAACACCCTAAGTCTTATCAGATAGCATGGATTCAGAATGATCATAAGTTGTTAGTAAGTGAGAAATGTTTGGTAAAATTGAAAATTAGGAATTATCATGGTGAAGTCTTGTGTTATATTATGCCTATGGATATTTGTCACCTTTTGTTGGGTAGACCATGGCAGTTTGATAGATAGGCAATAGATGATTGGAGGAAGGATACATACACTATTGTGGCCAATGGGATGAAGCAAACCTTGTTTCCCTTGGAGGAATCTTTGAAGAGTGAAGTCTGTATGAATGCTAGAATATGTTTGGTGGATTGAAGAAAATTCTTGGATGGGATGAAACATGAGAATGTGTGTTTTTCCTTAGTTCCTAAGAAGAATGATAACCTGAAGCATGAAGAAGAACAAATGGAAGAGATAAACAATTTGCTGAGAAAGTATGAAGACATCATTTCAGATAATGTGCTTGATGGATTATCACCTATGAGAAGTATCAGTCATTTAATGGACCTGATTCCTGGAGTTAGTTTGCCTAACAAAGCTGCACATGGGATGACACCAAAAGAGAATGAAGAGTTGAATAGACAAGTGTAGGAGTTGTTGAAGAAAGGCTTGATCAGAGAAAGTCTGAGTCCTTGTGCAGTACCAACAATATTAGCACCTAAGAAGAATGGAGAATGGAAAATGTGTACCGATTCAAGAGAAATAAACAATATCACAGTGAAATACCAGTTTCATTTGCCTAGGATGGATGACATAATGGACTATTTAAGTGGAGCCAAATACTTTACAAAGATAGACTTGAAGAGTGGATATCATCAGATCGGGATCAAAGAAGGAGATGAGTGGAAGACAACATTCAAGACAAATGAAGGACTGTATGAATGGTTGGTGATGCCTTTTGGGTTAATTAATGTACTGAGTACTTTCATGAGGCTGATGAATGAGGTATTGAATAAATTCTTGGGTAAGTTTTTTATTGTATATTTGGATGACATTCTGATTTTCAGTAAGACAAAATAACAACATTTGTTGCATTTAAGACAAGTTTTGTAGAGGTTGAGAGAAGAAAAGTTGCTGATAAATATTAAGAAGTGTACTTTCATGAAGGATGAGTTAGTCTATTTGAGATTTGTGATATCTAAGGATGGTTTGAAGATGGACCCTGAGAAAGTAAAAACAATTGTTGAATGGCCTACACCGGAAAGCATTGGAGAGGTAAGATCATTTCATGGATTGGCTAGTTTCTACCGGAAGTTCATTAAAAATTTCAGTTTAGTTTGTAACCCTATGACTTAGACAATGAGGGTAGATAGGAAGGATTTCAAGTGGACCACCAGAGCAATTAAACGTTTTGAACTATTGAAATGGAAAGTGACTGAGCAACCTGTGTTAGCTTTACCAAATTTCAATAAAGTATTTCAAGTGGATTGTGATGCAAGTGGAACAACAATAGGACCAGTCTTGAGTCAGCAAGGAAAATTAGTAGCTTATTTCATGGAGCAATTGAATGATGCCCAGAGGAGATATTCAGTGTATGATCAATAATTTTATGCCATAGTTCAAGCTTTGAAGAAGTGGAGACATTGCCTTTTGCTCAAGGAGTTTGTGTTGTATACGGATCATCAAGCTTTGTAGTATTTGAATAGTCAAAGTAAGTTGAATCAGAGACATATGAGATGGGTAGAATTTTTTGTAGAGTTACACCTTTATGTTGAAGCATTGAAGTGGGAAATCTAACAAAATTGCTGATGCATTAAGTAGAAGGAGGAATTTACTGACAAAGATGAGAGTGTCAATATTAGGATTTGAGGAGTTGAAGACCTTGTATGATGATGACCCGGATTTTGAAGAACCTTGGAGAGCATGTAGAGAACCGATTATGGTAGACAAAAACAAGTGGTTGGATTACTTCATTTAGGATGGGATGTTATTCAAAGGAGTTCAATTGTGCATACCTAAGAGTTCAATGAGGGAGAATTTGATAAAGGATAAACATAGTGGAGGATTAGCTGGACACTTTGGTATTGATAAAATAGTAGCAGTGGTGAGTGAACATTACTTTTGACCCTAGGTTCATAAGGATGTTAGGAAATACGTGCAAAGTTGTAGATTTTGTCAAGTTGCAAAGGGTAGTAGTTAGAAATGTGGGATCGTATAAACCTTTGACAGTACCAGAGAGACCTTGGGAAGATATAAGCATGGATTTCATACTAGGATTGCCTAAAACACAGAGAGGGAATGATTCTATATTTGTGGTAGTGGATAGATTATCAAAGATGGCTCATTTCATACCTTGTAAGAAAACATCAAATGCAGTACATATAGCAGACCTATTTTTCAAGGAAGTGGTGAGATTGCATGGATTACCTAAGTGTAGAGTTTTAGACAGAGACACTAAGTTTGTTGGTTATTTTTGAAGAACAATTTGGAAGAAGATGAAAACAAATTTGAAGTTCAGTTCTACTTTTCACCCACATACTGATGGACATACATAATGAGTTAATCAGATGCTTAGTTGGAGACAAAACTGGAAGTTGGGATTTGATTCTTACACAAGTAGAGTTTGGCTACAATAATTCAGTAAACAAGAGTACCGAAAGGACACCTTTTGAGATTGTTACCATAGCACACCCTAGAGGTATATCAGAATTAAGAGATATTAACAATGAAGACTGGAGAAGTGCATAAGCAAAATAATTTGCAGATCACATAAAAGACTTACATATTCAAGTTAAGAAACATTTGGAAGACATGAACAACATGTATAAGGAGAAAGCAGATGAGAATAGGAAACATAAGGAATTTGAAGTTGGTGATGAAGTGATAGAATATCTGAGAAAATAAAGATTTCTGGTTGGAACTTATAACAAGTTGCAGATGAGAAAGTTTGGACCTTGCAAGATTTTGAGAAAGTTCAGTTCTGGAAACGCATATGAAGTGGAGTTACAGGATAGTCTGAGTATTTCACTTATATTTAACATTGTAGATCTTCATCAATATCATGAATGAGAATTAAGTGAGGACAATACTGTAGACTTGGAGAAACAGTTTCCCTGGAAGGAACCAGATCAGATTGAAGACATTTTGGACAATAGGATTGGGCGTAGTACTTGAAGCAGTTTGTATAAGGAGTAGCTTGTGAAGTGGAAGGACAAAATAGTTGAAGATTCATCTTGGATTTCTTAGGCAAAGGTAGACCGCCTTGGTTTCCTTCATACAGTCCGCCTTATTACTTAGCATAGTATCTAACCGGATGGCAATCAGATTCCAGAGTTCACCCACTTTCCTCAAAATTTTCTCCTTATCTTCTTGAGGGCTTGAGATCTGATCATTTAAGGCTATAACCCGTCCTTCAATATTTCTGATCAATGTTACATTGGGGTCAAAATATTGAGAAATACTAGCAAGCTTGCCTTGACTGACTCCTATCTGATTATCAATATCAATAGTGAACTTAGGCAAAATAAGACAAGATTTATAGAATCTACCAGCTTCTGACAATGTGTCAGAAATAGTCTGCAATCTCTTATTCAGTTTTGCCTTATCATCTTTGATCATTTTCAGGAAAGTTTGTTTTCTAACTTCCTTAAACCTGTCAAAAAATTTATGAGTAGCTATCTTCTCTAAAGAATCAAAATTGGTATTTACACTGTTAATCAACTGTAATAATTTATCGGAGGGGATGTTATTCGAATCTAACTATACATTGGAGGCCACCTTATGCAAAACATCTATAGACATTAAAATTAGCATTTTGTCTTCATTCTCTAATTTTACCAGATCTTGACTAGCTTGTGCCTGAAGAGCAATAACAACTATCATCCTTTCTGCCGGAGACATCTGATTGAAGGGTTTATCAAAACTGATATTGAATTGCAGAAAAATCCCTTGGATTTGAATTTTGGTTGTGTCAATTGCCACAAGTATTAGAGTCTCCATTGCTTTACTCTTTCCTCTACACGATTCTTCCTATTCCCCCTCTTCTCTCTTCTTAGTCTCAACTGGTCTGGATTTGACATCATTAGGTGCCTCCTGTGCACCACTGTCACCACCTGGTGCACCATCCTCTACCTCTGTTGATTTATCATTTTCTTTAGTAGGCTCAACTTCGACGGTATGCAAAACTTCTCGCTCTGCAACATCTTGAGTATCCTCCTTATTTACATCATCTATTGGAGGATTTTCAGATTGAGATGGCTTAAGTGCATCTTTGTATAGAGGATCATTCTGAATATTTTTTCTCCATATTTCTTCTGTTTCTTTCCTCACCTCCTTTACATTCCCAGTCATTAATCTATTGATTCGGTTTTTACTTCTAAATTCATTTTTATTTGCTTCTTCAATTAACTTATTAACTTCACTTTGAGTAATATAGGTACATAGGTTTGCAAGATCTCTTTCCTTCATTTCTCTATCAGTTTTGCTTGCATAGATTCTTCTAGCATATATTAAACTATACAAGTTGTTTGGAATGGACTTTTCTAATTCAATCAATATTTTACTAAAATTGTGTAAATAAAGTACAACTGCTTCCTCTACTTTTCTCTTGTCACCATCATCAAAATTTACATTACAAACTTCAACATTTTTCAAATTGCCATCTACTATTATTTCATCTATTAACTGATCTGCTGTCAATGAGGGAATAGATTCAGATTTACCTTTTTGATCACTAGACTCCAGTTGAGTCTTAATCTGCCTTCCTTTTGTAGGCCTCTCAGTAGGTCTTATTTAGCCTTCTTCTCCTTTTCCCTTTTCTTCTCACCACCATATTGGGATTTCCGGATAACTCTAGTGAATTCTCTTTTCTTCGGTGCCTTCAGAATGTCTGTATCTGATTTAGTCTCAAATTGGATTGGCGAAAATGCCACATATTCTCTTTGACTCTTCCACTTTTTCCTCAGAACACCTTTCCCCTTAGATGCACTAGAGGGTTCTGCTTCAGTAGGAGGTGTCTTCACCAAAGTAGGAGAAGGTCTTGTCACCTTCACCTTAAATAGAGCAGGTGCAGTCTTTTGTTTCTTTTCTTTCTCAACTGGATCCCTCACAGCTCTAACTTTCTCTTGGGGATGTCATTCTTCAACAAGAATGTCTTCTACAATATTTGCAACTTTCCTCTTCCTTGCGGGTTCGGTGAACTTGGATTGCAACTCCATTGATTTCTCCTTGCAGGTTCTGAACCTTTCCTCCTTGGTGTCTACCAGAGTGGTTAGCAAGTGTTGTGCATAGGTATCCAAGTAGCTTCATCAACCTCATACCCCATAGGCATTATCCATACTGTCTAGGGTTGAACTACTTCCATAAGACATTCATCCTTGTTCACCATAAAGCAGATTGTCCCCTCATATTTCTTTACAATTTCTTTGGGGATTCTGACTCTCTGTTTCATTTTGTCCTGAAAAGTTTTAAAGAAAGCCCACAAAGCAACATTTTGATTATCTTGGTTACCAAGTCTATCAAGTCCCTACTTTATTTGCTGAGCAACCGGTTTTTCATAACCCCATTGTACTCTGCCGGTTTCGGGGATCTAATTCATGAAATAAAGTGCTAGAAAGATAATCAAAGAACCAAATTTAAAGACATTCTTTTTATCTTGCTTGATTTTCTTCAGATTTATCATTAACTCCTCCAATAGCACACTACACAGGTCATAGTGACCATCTTCTTTGACCATCTTGTAAGCGACATGGATAGCAGTGCCAGATACAAAATTCAGTTTGTTAGACTGATATACCTTGTAGCCAATTACCATTGCAGCAAATTTGACATCCTCCTCCTTTATTGTGCTAATCTTCATTGATCGCCCATCAAACTCTGCACTAGTTAACTTGTTCACAATAGGGTTTGTGACCTTCTACAACCTTGGATTCTCACCAATTTGATTCAAATAGGTTACTACCCTAATCACATCAGGAATGATCTTGTATGGTTGGTCTAGCCACATAAACTCAGCATGGATCCTGCTTAGCACATACCTCACCCATTCCTTCTCATGGAATGTCAGAAAGTTTACAAGTTGTGTGAAACCCTTTCTCTGCAGCTGCACAAATTCTGGCTTGGGATTGCCAATCTCATCCATGATGCTGTCAATATACAAGTCCATGATATCCTCAGAGCCGGTTTCCTCATTTTCACAATGAATGTAGGCTCAAACATCATCAACGTGCAAAACTCTGTGCGGAATGAAAGAAAAAGCTCCAATTGGGTTGACTTCCATGGATTTGTAGGCATGTTTCTTGAATATAGGACGGGTCCTGTTCTTGACCTCAACTACTAGTGGAGTAGTAATGGAATATGTAGATTCCATTTCAAATTCTCAAGAAATCAGACTCATAAAACACTCTTTGAAATGTACCTCAACCAACTGATGGATGCCCTAGATCACTTGCCGGATCGCTTTCTCTCTCTGATCGCTTCGTCTCTCTGATCGCTTCGTCTCTCTGATCGCTTCGTCTCTCTGATCGCTTCGCTCTCTGATCACTTTCGCTCTCTGATCGCTTTCGCTCTCTAATCGCTTGAAAATGTTGATCACCTTGTTCTTTAGATCAAAAGCACTATTCACAAAGTGAAGAATGATTCTCGTATTTGCCCTTTTAACTTTATAAACCCTAATTTTACTTTGAAATAAATGCACCTCAGATATTTAACTGGATGCCTTGTTCCACTACCGGATGCCAAAATCAGCCATTTGAATTCTAGATATCAATTGAAGCTCAATTCCTATCGTCTATAATCCATCGACTACAGATCTTATCAAGGGGTACTACAAGATTTGCATTGGTTTGCCTCCTGCTAAGGCCAACAACCCTAGTTATCGGATGAAGATTCTGCACCGAATTTAGGTACAAATCCATTATCTGCCTTAGATTCATCCTTCTTTACCCAAATTTTCTTATGCTAATCTTTGATCTCATCTACTTTTGCCTTTCCCTTTTCATCTGATTTGTTCTTGTCAACTAGAGCACTATTTTTGCTTCTGCAGAATTTTGCTATATGACCGGTTTTGTTGCATACTCGACAAACAAAATTATTCTTCATGAACTATTTAGAAATATGTCCAAACTTTCCATAAGCATAATATCTTCTATTTTGAAAGTTATTTATTACTGCTCTACACACATTTGACCTATGTCCAAAATTATTGTATATGAAACACTGATCGATAAAGGTAGTGGTAGGAACATTATTCATGTTGTTCATCATATTATTATTCATCCTACTTCTACACTGACTCGCCATATGACCAAACTTGTTACAAGTAAAACATCTACCATTGAATTTATGAGCATCAGGTTGTTTTACCAGAGGATTCTTGCTCTTTTTCTGATCAGGTTTTGCATTGCCTTGTCCAGATTTGGAGGATTCACCTTTCTCAAATCCTAGGCCTCGCATATCCTTTCCATGTCTCTAACTTTCGAGCATCTCATCAAGCCTTGCTGAACTAGCTTTGAATTTGTCTTTGTATTCATTGGCAATAGCAAGTTCATCCCTCAAGGTAGCAATCTGTCTTTCAAGATCTTGACCATTATTTCTTGATTGTGTTAACTCAAGCTTCAACTGATCATTCTCATAGGTAATCCTGAAGCATTCATTAGCTCTTTCCTTCAGTGATTATGCCATATTTTCTTCATTCTTCTTCTGGTCCTCAATCTCCTTAGTCAGTCTCATCACAATGGATTACATCTCATTCTTCAAAGCAACATTCTCTCTCTCAAGCTTGTTAACTTCATCAACTTTGTCTTGGTAATCCATGATCTGATCTTATTTCTTCTTCAACTTGTCCATTAATTCTTTCCTCTTTTCTCTATAAATACTTGCTTGATCCTTCAGCTCACTAATGAATTCATCAACATCATTTAGGTTCTTCTTCAAGGTACAAACCTCACTTCTAGCTGCATCAAGATCCTCAAGTGCCACATTGAGTTGTCTCTGAAGAACCATAATCCATTGAATCAATCTCCCAGATCTTTCTTAAGAGGTTAAGCTTCCTCAAAGGAACTAAGCTCTGATACCAATTTTTAGAGTCAGGGATCACTGAGAGGGGGGGTGAATCAGTGATCTACTAGATTTTAAATCCACAAACTTATTCTTTATCCACTAGTTAACAATGCATAGTAGAAAGGAACATAAACATGCAGTAAAGAATACACAAATCCACAACACTAGAATTTTTATGTGGAAATTCGGAAAGGGAAAAACCACGATGGGGATGGAACCCACAATATTCATATACTATGGCCAGGAGTACATAAATATTACATAGATGGGGATACACTTGCATTCAGGCTCACTACTCAGTTACAATTGCCCAGAAGGCTACAGCCTTCAGGGAAGTCTCACTGAGTCATAATTTGATTACAATGATGAAATACATTGAAATGAACTCTCAAGTACCATCTAATAATGCAAGAATGAGTTTCAGTTAAGCATTGAATCTCTGTCTGTCTCCGCTCTGCAAATACTCTGTCTCTATCCCAGTCAGCTACCAGATTGAATGCACATGTGAAACTGCACTCAATCACACCAAAACTGATCACCACTCCACTAATATCTCGAACACAACATAGCACCAGACCAAAAAGTGTTTTCACATATTTCCTAAAGATCTTCCCATTCACCAAGAACATGAATTCAACCACCAAAATTACCGCAATCATCAAAAATTATTCCATATAAAAACATTATAGAAATACCTTGTTTTATTGGTTAACTATCTGCGGGTTACCTCCTTCTTTTAGATAAGATGAATCGCGATTACTAGATCAAATCATTAAGAAGAATTGCCATCAATGAAAACCTTAACAAATAAGCAACTATTGGAAGTCACCTGAAATCATCAGATGAGTGTCAATTTCCAACATCATCATTGTTAGCATGAACGACATTTTCATCAATTTCCTCACCAAGATTGATAAAAATAGGATCTTTAATACAAATAGAACATGAAACATCATCTTTGTTAATCATTTTTTATCTTGGTGATTTAGGTTGAAATTCCTCCCTAGGATAAGGGGAAGTCTGGAAAAATGGGAGTAAGTGAACATTTGGTGTCTTTGGGGAGGAAACGGGTTGAGAAGCAAGTTCACGAGCCTTAACATGACGTCTCTGTTGGCATTTTCACATGAATTTTTTTTGTTTTAGCCAGGGGTTGTGAAGGTTTATGATCGATGGACATAGGCTTCTTCTCTTCCTTTAAAGGAGGAGAAATGGGAGAAGGTCTACTAGGTTGAAATATAGGAGATGCTAAGCGCTTCCCTTTGTAAGATGTAGGAGGCGGAACTATGACATATATAGGAGGAATAAAAGATGTAGGAAGGAGACTTGGTCCATCATAAGGAGGAGGAATAGGTTTATGATCTCTAGGCTTACTCAAAGATAAGATCATCTAATTCTTCCACTTTTGATAAGATAGAAAAAGAGCATCATTTCAAGGCTTAAGAGACTCAAGTTGTATAGGCCAAAAGTAATCAAGGTTAACATCTCCACGCCTAACCGTGGGTTGACACATGCTATGATTAATTGTTATGATTTTGTCATTTTGAAGGAATTTTAAACATTTATGAATAATAGAAGAGATCTCTTTTATGGAACAGAGTCAAGGATATCCCAACTTCACATGAAATTGATCTGATGTAGGAATGATAGCAAAAATGACATCTAATCACTTAGTGCCAACCTCAACATGAAGAGTAACAGAAACAATAGTAGGGAAAGATAAACCATCATACACCTTGACCACTACATCATATTTATCATATTTTACTTGATGCAATTGTAAAGTATAAAGATATTCTTCAGTGATCACAATCACCATACACGTTGGATCTTCACAATGATATATAGTGTGCCATCAGGTGCAACAATAGTCTCACTAGAATAAAAGGTAATGCATAGGTCCTTCGAAGGTGTAGGTTTGTTAACAAGATTCACCAAATTATTAGACTCAAGGCCAAGATCATTGGGAGAAAAATTAAGATGCTTGGAATCAACCACATTAGTTGGATGGGAAGGCAAAAGATTAGTAAATATTTGGAGAGTTTGATTAGGAGTTACAGATTTGTTTCCTTTGTCATTCACACTAGCTATGGATATAGTATTATTATCAGTAAAGTCATGAATTCTACTCCTTAAGGTATAACACTTCTCGATGTCATGATCGAGTTGACGATGAAATTGGCAAAAGACTTTGGGATCATGATAAGGTGGCAAAGGTTATGAGGTATCAATTGTCTTGATGGGAGGAAGTTTCAACACATTTTTATCCATCATTGTGTCATTATGCTATGCAAGACTCATAAAGAGGAATAAATTATTTTCTAAAGTATTTGGATAAAGGGGCCAAGCCTGATGTAGTGGTTGCCACTTGAGTATTGATGTTGTCATTGAACTTGATGTATCTCTCATTTGGTTTAAACTTCGTAAAATATTGTTGAGCACTAGGTGATGATTCAAATTGACTCACTTGAAACTAATAATTATGCAGCACTACGCACAACTGGGTAAAGGAAGTATACTCAGAAAAGAGAAGCTTATCCCTAATGTCTTTTTGTAAATTAGCAATAAAATTTCTTTGAACATCTAGATTAGGCATGGGATAAGCAATTCAAGAATACAAATGTTTATATCTACCAATAAAATCAGTCGCTTTTTCTGTTACACCTTTCTTACAATGAATCAAATTAATCAAAGTAGTTTTAGGATCAATATTGTTGTGAAATTGTTGAATGAAAGCATTAGCTAATTGTTGGAATGATGTAATCTAATAAGGAGGCAAATAACAATGCCATTGAAAATATTTTTCCCTAAATGTTAGAGTAAACTATTTAGTCATAAGTCTTTGATCATGAGCAAAGTCACTACACAAAGTTGGAAATATTTTCACGAGTCAAGGGATAACTTTTTCCTTTGTAAAACTCCAATTGAGGGACTTCCATATGCTTAGAAGGGACAACACAAACAATGTCATCAGATAATGGGTGCACTACATCAAATGTGGGCACATTAAACATGGATTGGGTAATGGAAGCTAGTTGTTGTTGTAGGGATGAAATAGTTTGAGCTAAGTTATTGATGGTTTCTTCAGTGGATGGATTGTGATGGAGGAGTAACATTGTTGTATGTAGGTTGGTGTTGAGCGTAAGGAGGTGTAACACTATGATATGTAGGTATGGGAAATGATTAGGTCACAAATGGAAGACTCACGAAAGGAGATATAAAATAATCTTGATTAACAAGGTTGTTCCCTTGACTAACATGTGTATGATTAACATTTTGTGTGGAAGTAGATATTGTCACTCTCATAGTTTTCAAGAAAACTATCAGTGACCAATATGAAAATGTACACTGATGTGACCTTGCAAGAGCTCCTGTTAAATTTTCTTGTGTTTGGTCTTAAACCTTGGATTGGTTATAAAGTGCATTCAAATGTCCACTTGGTGGGCATTTTATATTTGATTAGTGACTTTATATTCTGGTTTCCCATGGTCTGAGTTCCTTTATCGTGGGTTTCTTGTCAAATGAAAATTGGCCCTAAGTTCTAGTGTTTCTTTTCAACTGGTAACTTTAAGATTTGATTTATCCTAAGTGTTCGGCCCCACTTATTTGATGTCGTAGCGACATGAATTATGTGCATGTGCTTCAAAATTACTCTTAAGTGGGCCATAGTTTCAAAAGTTCTTAGCATGTGTTGAATTGATTCCCACACCTTGTCGAGGCTCCAAGCCTTATCTAACGTGTTAGTTTGGTCATCTCCTTCATGGTAACTCGAGACTTAGTGAGGTTATTAAAGATATCTCACCAAGTTCTGAGTAATGTTATCAACTATGAGGGTTCCAAATGTGTAGCTTGGGTAGTCAATGAGCCGTTTGAAGGATCTTGCCGAGTTCCAAGATCATGCCAAGGTTAATGTACTCCGGAGCTCGATGTAGTCATTCCTGCATCTGGGCGAGTGCCAAGTTTTTTTTGATGTGGTAATTAGGTGGTGTTCAAAATGATAACTCAGGGCTCAATGAGGTCTTTCTTCATATCTCACCAAGTTCTGAGTGGGGTATTACTCAAAGATTTTAAGCAACTGTCACTTGGGCACTCAATGGAATGTTTCATGGCCCTTGTTGAGTCCCGAGTCTTATTGTGCCATGGTGAAGTGTCTAGAAGATTGCGGTTATATAATGATGTATGAGGTAACTTGGAACTCATTGAGAGGGTTGTGTCTCAATTGGCTACTTCAACGAGAATATACATAGCAATTCAGTTGAAAATTAAATGTGGAGTTATCATCTTATGAAGGGCCTTAATAATCGATGACATACTAAGATCATTAGTTTTTCTATTGAAAATCTAAGAGTATCCCAATAAATCTTCAAAAGGCCCATGGATGGTGGCATAAGAGATTAGTAAATAAGGTGCAAATATTAGAATTATGGCCACTATTTGAGAATGAAAGCATGTCTTCACTGGTATTCTATATTTGAAAACAACAAAAAAGTACAACTCACATGGATTGCTGCAGTATGTGAGTGAATTAAAGTAATATCATTGTGCAGATTTGATATCCAGTTGCAATCGCTTCAAGGTTTGAAAAGAAAGGAAACCAAATAAGAAGGCAAATCAATCACCTCCCATCATCATTCCTAGGTCAGGTGGCTATGTTATAAGTTGCATCATCAAGCCTTAGGAGATAAGTGTGGCTTCTTAGACAACTTATTTATGCTAGGAGGTGTCCTTGCTTGTGCTTGTAGAGGTCATGAAATGGAGTGTATAAAGAGTGAAACTAGGTTTTGGCGTAATGAAAGATGGTCTGGTAGTATTAGAGAAGCCATATTGTGGAAGGTCTATAGGAGTCTCAATATGAAGTAGACCAACAATGTATCTTGTAGCCAAAGAGATATTAAAACTACCAAAGGTAGCCAAAGGGATATTAAAAAGCATGAGTGCAATTGTGAGGTTCAGTTGCAATTGCAAATAAGTCCAATATCTTTGCCAACCATCATCTTCCCCATATGAAGGTAGGACTGTGAAGAGAGTACTGGGTGAGAACATAGAAGATGTGGGTTTGGAGTCAGGTGTGCTTGCCTGGTCACAACTCTCAAAGTTCTCTTCCACTAAAAGATGCAATGAGAATCTTGCATCTTGGCAACCTTCTTCATTGAAGATCACACATGTGTGATAGTGGCATGATTCAAGGGGCACTTTGTTTCTCCAAAAGCTTTTGGGTTTCTACACCAAAGATTTCATGTGTCCCTCCACATGGCTTGGTGGTTTCACTTGAGGACAAAATAGGGGTAGCATGTTTTTTGACTGAAGGAATCTTCTTGTGAGAGTGGATTAATGACAAATGATAAATTGTCACATGTAAATGGTTGGTAGCTTATTTGCATTCCTTGTCTTATTAAAGGAATATCATGGTCGTAGATAAGGGATTCTAAGAATTGGGTATCAAGCAAGGGTAGAGAAGAGTAGTACTGTTTTCAGGGCTCTGGGTAGAATATTTAGATTGTAAAATAATTATCTTACAGATGAATGATATCAGTTTGTAGTATAAGCAATAGAATCATGCGATTGTCTCCATGTTGTATAACCCACTATTACTTGAATTCAATATATAAGATTTATTTGAATTTGTCATTTCATTTGTTTTGATCTTGTGTAGTATGATTTTTGCCTTTTCTCAAAGGGAAAGCTTAAATGCTTTAATTGTATGGCAATAACATTGGATGTATTATTTGGATCTGTAAGTAGAATATTGTGACTACATAAATGGGTTTGTTAATACATGATGTTAACAATTATGAGACCCACTGGTATGCATAGGATTATCTATAAGGATCTATTGCATTTTTGTGTTTGACCCTATGGCTCAAAGTAGGCTCTAGTGTATTTCGAGTTTGATATGTCTCAGGAGAAAAAAATCAAATTATCCAAATCAATTTTAATTTCATGTTGCTTAGTGTAGAATTAAAGTATGGATTTTACTCTCAGATATGTATAAATGATATATAACCAGAATAGAGCCAATTCTAGATGAATTTTTATGTATTTTGGCCAAACATGTAGAGAGTTATCTGTTGCATACAATATTTGTCATAAATTGTTTAAAATTCATAAATATTGCAAAGGTTTACTCACTTGGGTCTTGCAGAGCTCAAAGAGTAGAATAATTACTCATTTCTTCAGTAATTCTTGTTAATTGGCCATTGATCTCAATTTTTTGTTGATAAAAGGCTAACTCTTAGGTAAATATTAGAAATAAATTGGAAGAACCAACAGAATTGGTGATTTTGCTAGGGAAATATTGAATTATCCATATGGAAAGAGTCAAAAGAAGGTCTAGAATCTGAAAATTTGTTTCAAATTTGAAGTTTTCAACCTGGGAAATTTTTTATGGTAGCACATTTGAAAAGGTTTTGTCCGACTTTGTTTTTGGAAATAATCTAGAATGAAGACGTGTCTCAAATGGCTTCCAGCTATTTGAAATTTTGTTCCTCTACAAAGGGAGGTGGCGACTCTGAATGAAAAACTTGATGGAAATATGAAGAAAAGTTTCAGATCTATGATGCTTCCAAGTAAAAAAAAAAGAGAGTCTTGTAGCTGTTGCAAATTTTCCAAGTATTCTCCTAATTATTGAAGAAGTGATGTTATGTTTGATAGTATTTTAGGAAAATATATGTTGTTAAGTGTTCCCTTCAAGTGATGTAATCACTAAATTAAGGAAAGATTGGTGTTAGTTTCCATGTACTTCTCAATTGTTATTTGCATTATGTGTATTCTAAAGCGAAGTATGTATGTCCCCTGGAATGAGATCTTAGTTGTCAGTGTCATGTATAATGTATTTTTAAGATCTCTTGTTGTAAAGAAAAAAATGTAAGAGCATAATTGTTAGGATGTATCAACAATATAAGCATCTTTGTATAGGTCCTAATGTGACCATACCATGTAATAAGCCTCAACCATATAATCAAAGGAATTTTAGTATTGAAAGGTATACAACCCTTAATTTTGATGGTATTGTTGGATACCCAAATATTATACCATCTAAGGTGAGAGATAAGCTACCAATATTCAGCGGAATGAAGCATAGATCAATAGATGCACCTTCAGAGATTTAGTGACTTAATGGATGATTATAAAATAGATCATGATGATGTAAGATTGTTCATTTAGTCTTTGAAGGGCGAAGCCAGAGAGTGTTTCTCAAGTTTGTTTCCAGGATCAATCATCTCTTGGAAAAAAATTTAATCAACATTTAATGAGTAATTTGGTGAGAGAATTTGCGCGTTCACGGTGCTTAGTGGTTTTATGAACATTTCTTGATTTCAAATTCAGATTTGCAAAAATGTTAAAGAATATTCCTGATGACTATAGAACTCATGAAACAATGGCTTTGGTTGTGTATTTGGGTGCCTTTGACAAGAAAATGAGTTACAAGTTGAGAAGTAAAGTGTCTCAAAGCTTGTATCAAGCATTTCAAATGGCAATGGATTGAAGGAATGATGAAGTTGGGTAGGAAAAATTTCATAGTTTTGAAACCGTGGGTTCTCACAAAACCACATCTGAGGTTTAATATAGAGGGCCGAAGATTGCAAGCAACTACCCAAACAAATGTAAGTTTTCTACCCTAAGTTTTAATACATTTGAAGTTGCTAGTAATATATGTCCAAGTGTCATAACTAAGCATCATAATAGTGGAGGGTTCATGAATGAGATTAACATGGTTCAAACAATAGTTATATCTCATGAGTCTGCTCCAAATTATACACATGACTTGCCAAATGATGTTTGTGTGCCTAATGGTAATATTTTAGACAGTTATAAATATGTTGTCCCTCATAATACACTATTCACTAATACAAACCAAGACAATTCTCAAGGTGTTTATCAACAATATGCAAATATCCTTGATTCTATAGTTTGTGTTCAAGATTTCATTGATAAAAAAGTAAGGATGTTGTTAAGTGGTGAAGATAGATACATAACTAGAGATCATGAACAACCTAGTGATAATGACAATGTAAGTGAAGTGCAAAGATATTAAAACAAGCGAGATGATGCATTTAGCTCTAGATGGACAACAATTAAGTAATGATGGCAGTTAAGGGATGTATTCATTGACAAGTGAGCATGAATGTGGTGACATTAATTATCCGTGTGCCAAATTTGTAGACAACAATGATTGCATTGCTTATGAATCTGGACCTATACCATTGTTTAATGGTGTGAATCACATTACTTGTAAACTTGACGCTCACACTTATTTTTGTGAGTTGGAAATGTTTGAGGCTTGTGAATATGACAATGATGCACATGATAGCGATACCTTTATTGATAATGAGGGTGATTATGTTGAGTTTTCTCATAAAGTTGATTATGTTGGTGATGAATCAAACATTCAAAATCCTGATAGCATATGGATAGAGGGAATACAAATTCTTTTAGGAGAAGTGGTGCTTGAGGCCTTGCAAGGACACATGTTATGAGAAGCAAATAAAAACAAATTGTGCACTTGATAATAATCTCTAAAAATTTCAAACCCATTTTATGAAGACACGACAAAAGAAGACCAATGGATAAATCATTTTAGCGACTCTGAAAATGATTTTTTAGGTTTTTTCAAATCCTCTATATGATGAGATCATTGAAGATAATCAAATGTCGTTTTGTCATAAACCATCTAAATATGGCTTCAATTGCTTTAAAATTCCCTTCTTGGAGGATAATATATTTTCAAACAATGAGGATACTATGTTATCCTATGGGACATGTCAAAAGGCCAATGAGATTTCTATTTCTGTTTTGTCAAGTTGTGATGATTTAGCTCTTGGATATGATGATGAATCTGATAGAGACCTGTTTTGTGCATTTGAATTTCAACATGATATTCATAATTATGAAGAATGTCATCATGCAAATCAGGAAGTGGGATTCATGCAATCAAAGGTTTCAGTGCATGGAAATTCATGTGAATGCTTGCATGGTTTGCATAAAAGATGAATGTGACAAGTTTTTCTTGGATGTGCAAGTTGATCATGAAATGAAACATGATGATCCTGGTTATGTGGTTAGATTGGAATGCTTCTTAATCCCATCATAGCTGGTTAAAGATTTTATTGAGTGTGGTGATGGTCTTAATAATGAGTATGAATGTCCTTCATGTTGTGAATACAAAATGCATGTCTCAATCTATATTGGTTCTTAGTTTGTGTGAACCACACGATTCAATGGTAAACATAGGAGTAATGACTGTTGTGACACGTTTGACTAAATATTTTATAATGATTCTCTCTTTTTAAGTCAAATTTTGAAAATGCTAAAATTAGGGTAATCGTTCTAAAATTGAAGCAATTATGCATAAACAGTGAGCTATAATATTCAACGAAGCTACAAACCTGGAAATCAGCACCATGTGAATGCTTAGATCTGTTCCCAAAAGGTCATCCTAAATTGTTGGGATAGAATGCTTGTTGGTTTGGTCCTTCAAAATTTTCGCCGTCCAAAAGAGAATCTATTTGTCTCTGTGAATAATGTCGATCTTGAAAATTGCAGCTCTACACGTGTTCTCGCACATAGTACAGAAGAGAAAATGGTTGGGAATAGGTGTTTGCCTTAGGTCAAACCCCAGTTTTGGAAATAGCCATGAAATAGAATTGAAATGTAAATGAAGTACTGTAATGGAAATGATTTCCGTTTGAGGGAAAAGCTGAAAATGTCTAAAACAACAATGATATACCTTTTTATGAAGTTTTGTTTGTCTTCACAAGGAATTAGGGTTTCATGTAGTCTTGAACCTTGACTTCACTTCTACTCCAATGCTTGAAAGAATACTAATTGCTTGCTCACTTGAATTTGAATGAATGCTTGATTGATTGAATGTATTGGATCTCAAAATGAGAGGGGTAGACCTACTTTTATACATGCTTGGTCAAAAAATAAATTAAGTTTTTGACATGAGCTGACACAGAATCTAGGTTCTCGCCCATTTTAAGTTATTGTTGAGAGGCCCCAAAACGGGCCCTAATTGGGAGGACCAGGGTGCCTTGGCGAATCAGAGACTTGGGATTTTGGGGAATAAAATGTATATGATGAAAATTTTGAGTTTGGTGCATGGTGTGAGCAGAATCAGGGCTCCAATTAAGCCTCAGGGGATGAACGCCAAGGTGAGGGCCCAAATGAGGACAAAATTGTAAGGGATTACAATTTAGGATGCTACAACTGTATGCTCTTTAATAGTTAGAATCTATAAGATACATGTATGGGTTGTCAAACATTGCATTACATGTATCAAGAGGAACCACTTCTACAATAATCTCATTAATAAAATGTTATTTTCTTTTAGACAATAGGAATCAAGTAGCCCCTACTATAAAATACAGTGCACTAGGAATTTTTTTTAATGTGACTAGTGATGTTGGCATGATATGTCCTCTGGTACCACATGGGCAGGGGGAGACTAGACCTCATGACCTCCTGTTTTACCATAGGAAGCTCTCGTCAATTGAGCCAACCTCACAACCATCAATAAAATGTTATTAACACCAAGCTTAATTTTGCGTTATTTTGTGATTGAGAATTCTACTCATTTAAACAAACACAACTAACATAGTTTTGGGTGTTGATAATTTTCTAATCCAAGTTTCTCTACCATCTTTTGAGAACTAGAATAACTTGAGAACATAAATTGAAGAGATAATTTATTCGTGTCTTGATTTGAATTTTGATATGAAAAAAAGTGATATGCTCATTTTTTTACTTGCTCCTAATTGTTAGAAATATTGTATCATAAGGATGCATAAAATAATAATTTTATAGCTTTGTTATAATTTGTTATATAGGTTATTGTATTAGTGATACAAATGTTTGTGTTTAATGAATTGTTAAAACAACTCAATATATTTAGGAGTTGTTAAAGAAGGTTTCCAATAATAAAAGATCTGAAATCCTATATATATGTAATATATATTGAATAAAAAAGAAGAAGCATGTACATTCAATTTTTTATTGTAGCTTTTGTCTTTCTTTGCCCATATTCTTTTATGGTATGAGAGCCCCTTATTCTTGAAGCTATTATTTAGCAACTAGGAAGGAATATTGGCATTTCGAATGCCTTGAATCTCATACCAGGATTCATTTTATGTGTTCGTGGATTTGCTTGATATTTCCTTCTTTGCAAAGCACTGCAAAATAATAGCTATTGTATATTTGTTCAACCTACATTATTTGAAAGCCTATAGGTAGAAGAACATTGTAGCGGCATTGTTTTGTTGATGGATAAATCAAAGGTAGTCACAACTCTCAATTGAAGCCCCTGCTGAAGTGTATTTGCAAAAAAAGAAAATCGAAGGTTTGAGCTGCCAGAGAAAGGATTTAATGCTGTAGTTTGCAGAGAAAGGATTTAATGCTACTGAGGTAAGAGAGGGAGATGGGAAAGAGAGGTAGTCAGTAGAGCCTAGTTTGAGGCATAGGGTGAAACACAAAAATGCAATAGATCCTTATAGATAATCCTATGCATACCAGTGGGTCTCATAACTGTTAACATCATGTATTAACAAACCCATTTATTCAGTCACAAGATTCTACTTACAGATCCAAATCATACATCCAATCCCTCTGCCAGAGAAAGGATAATCTTTATTTATCACAGTTAAAAATGTGAAACGACTACTCAGATGATTGTGTGGAAGGCCATGAGTTTATGTAGTGTTGTGCATAAGGAAATTCGCTATTGAAGAGCTTGATAAATTCCTCTGTGAGGTCGATTTAAGCTCGATCCATCTCTTCTTGTTATTTTGTTT
Source organism: Cryptomeria japonica (assembly GCF_030272615.1). Taxonomy (NCBI): domain Eukaryota; kingdom Viridiplantae; phylum Streptophyta; class Pinopsida; order Cupressales; family Cupressaceae; genus Cryptomeria; species Cryptomeria japonica. The sequence goes on from NC_081415.1 coordinate 280,231,133, forward strand.
TACTTGAAATGTGGTTTGAAATAAGGTGAAAGAGACATAGAGCAGACTAGAGCTATGGTGCAACCTGTTGCAGAGCGCATCCCCATCAAACACCAAGAAGGATGTGAAGGAGTCGACTATCGCAGATTTAGTTGTAAAGGCCATCATTCCTTAAAAGAAAGAAAATGAAACCAACTCAACCTTTTTTTGAAAAGGTATATTCACCATGATTGGCTACATTGGTTTTTCCATTAAAGTTAAGTATTTTTAGTAGTTTCATAATGATAGATTGTCATTATTAGTTATTATCATTTTAGTGTTTCTAATTTGATTGAGTCATGTTTCATCAAAATAGAGTCTATTTGTCAAGGTGCATTATCAGTGGAACTTGAGTCAAGGTGCATTATCGGTGGAACTTGATACCTTCAATATTAGTTAGATTATGGGGCGGCGGGGGGATTCAAATTGTATTTCTTTAAATGGAGAAAAATAGCATGTTAATAGAAAAATTTTGAGGGTTCAAAATTTCATACATAATAAAATCAAATTATAATTGATCCTTAATGAAAAGGATCTATGAGATGTGGTGGGTGGAGCAACAACAAGGCCAACTGATGTTGATGAAATCACAAAGTGGATTGCGAAGGAACAAAGAGAAATATCTTTGATAGGTCTTGGACTTTTAGATGCATACTTCCACCACATTGACTTATCGAAGACCTCAAATCAAGTGTGGGATAATTTGAATTCTTTGTTTGGATCAAAAGCATCAAGTGTAAAGATGGACTTAAAGCACAAATTGCTCGGGCTGAAAATGATGGAAGGTGACAACATTGTTCAACATATCAGTAAGTTTCGCTCCCTATTGAAACAATTAGCTCAAATAGATGCTAAAGTAGATGATGTTTCAAAAGCTATTTTGTTAAATAGCATGCCTCGTTATGGAAACATTGTTTTCACATTAAACAAAGTAGATGCTACCATACATGAAATAATATCTACTTTGATTGATGAAGGAGCTAAGAAAATTGATTCAACTATAGAGGAAAATACAATATATGAAAAAGAATAGGCTTAACCATTCGTCCAAATCTAGTTCTTCTACATCAAAGGGAAATCATTTCTTCAAGAATAGAATTTTGTGCTGCTATTGCAAGAAGAAGGGACACATTGTTATGAATTTCACTTAGCGTGCCAAGGAGCTCTTTGATGGCAAGCTACATACAAATAAGGTATTGGCTGCAGATGATGATGAAGAATGCCTTCATGGGGTGGCTACTAAAAATCCTCCTTATGAAGATACTGCGAAGGAATTTATTTTTTAAATCAAATCAAAAGTTTGTTTTTGTGATTGGATGTATTTGTCCCCAATCATTATTGTTGGTTGTATGTGAATGGATGTGTTTGGCCCCATTCACAAGATGATGTAAGTGATTGGATGTCAGGCCCCCAATTACTATTGTTGGTTGGTTGTGAATGGATGTGTTTTTTTCCCATTCGCAAGATGATGTAAATGATTGGATGTGTTTGTCCCCAATCACAAGAGTTGGTGATTATGATTGGATGTGTGTGTCCGCAATCATAATTGTTGTGAGCAGATGCGTGTGTCCATGTTCATGACCTTGATTTTGGATATGTGTTTATCCCTATCCAAACTTTATGTAAGACCTTGGATAGATGTGTTAGTCCCTATCATTGGTTCCATTGGTAGATGTGTTTGTCATGATAGATGTGTATTTTCATACTCGTATTTAATGTGGGTTGGTCCACTATCCCCATTTGGAGAATGATGCACTATGGGGGGAGGGGTGGTGTTAGAACTATTGCATTATAAGGATGCATCAATAATTTGGTAGGTTTGTTATAGTTTGTTATATAGGTTATTATATTAGTGGTACAAATATCTGTTTGTAATGAGTTGTTAAAACAACTCAATATATTAAGGAGTCGTTAAAGGAGGTTTCCAATTATATAGGATATGGAATCCTATATATATGTAATATGTATTGAATGAAAAATATGAAAAATGTATATTCAATTTTTTATTGCAGCTTGTCTTTCCCTTTTCATAGTTCTTTTATTGCTACTTAACTAAACATCATTTGAAGGAAGGTGTAATGAAAATAAGGCTATGATTCTCATAAAAAATACATTCTACTAAGAATTCATTACCACATTCTTACCCCTTTTTCCTTTTTCAAAATTTCACGGGATTTCTTAAAGCTAAAGAATGAGATTGACTTTCAAACCAAGTATGAGAATACTTTGCTACTCTTAATTTAGTAAAATATAATATCATTTTACTAATATGATGCATACTAAAATATACCTGTACTTCTGCAAATGAATGTTGAAGACTTTTGGCATCTACCTTTTCCTCATAAATCTCCATCTTTGCCTTGGCTTTGAAAAGAGGTGTTGTTTTAAGATTTTATGCAACATGGATTTATACTTTTTCATGAGAAACTAGCTTCTCTATAAATTTAGGATTCTTTAAATAAATCCATTATTTCTCTACGAGTGGCTCCATGATGCTTTCTAGCCTCCACATAGAGCATAAATTGCTTCCAACATCCTCTTACTTAAGAAATTCTCTTCTCCATCAAGAAGCTAAACATCATGCGCCATGTTTCTTACTCTTCTTATTCAATCTTTGGACTCTCATGTTCCAAATGAAATAGCTCTTATCTTTCAACTTTTACTATATGATGATTTTGATCAAATAATAGGCATAAATCTTTAAAATTATCAAATTAACAAATAAGCATGAAATTCAAGGAAACATGATCTAATAAAATTCTAATCCATATTGAGCATTGTTAGTTCATTACATGAGCCAATATACTGGTTTATTGCCTTTAGAGGCCTTCACAAACTTATTTTGCACATTTAGTAATGCCTAAATACCACGCATGTCCTACAATTTCACCCACATTTCCTTAATAACACGATAATTTCTTCACTAATAATTAATTGAAACAATATAAGCTCAATTTTCCTATTTTGCTAAGGAAACACTAAGGTTACTTGTTTTCAATGACATATCCTAGAAGCATATATGAGTGGTGGAGAGGAGCCCATTAATTATGAGCAATTCAAACCTACAATTTTGGAATGTTGTAGCTTTGTCAAATCTTGTATCTCTTATTGAAAACTATATAACAATTTTGACTAGGGTTGGATTCACCCCTCATAACTAGTATTTATTATGGCATCGACATCTTGAGTGTCTAGATCACTAATAACACCTTTATCTTTGTCATTCTCTTGCAATCTAATTTTGTGCAACCTTCTCCATGTACTTTTTCTTGCTAAAATAAATAATTAAGAGTGGCTAATGCATGGAAGAGTACGAGGACATTTTGTTGATCAACTAAATTCACTAACTTAATTGATACATTTTGGATCAAGGATAGAATCCTAATTCTCAACATGGTACCTTGTGAGCATAATGAATATAAATAATAAAATTAAATAATACGACCCTAGTGGGGCTTCGAAAATTTTATTTTATCATAGGTAAAACATCTTGTTCTTATAAAGGAATTCCATAAATCTTTCATGTGCCTGAATGCAATGATAAAGTCTAGAAGGATATTGTCCTAATCCTTGACATGGTGCTTTAAGAATATGCTTTCTATAAATGGGCAAAAATGAAGTCACTAACATGGTGGTGGCTTTGAGTTTGGCACAAGTGTAAACATTTTATACTCACAAAGGAAATTTGACATCTCTCTTATCTCTTTATGGATTATTAAGGGAAACCACTAGAATTCTTTTCAGTTGATGCTGTTTTTGTAAGCTAAAAAAATGTTGTACTCCTTATGGAAGATGAAATCAAGGATACTACCCTAATTCCAAATAGGGTACTTGGCAGCATGTTGAAAGTAAATACTGAAATAAAAAGTCACTAATGGGTCATAATGAACTATAGTTGATCACAAGTACAAATCTCTTGTACCAATAAAAGATGTATGGCCCATGGAAGACGAAATCAAGGATACTACCTTAATTTTAAGTAGGGTTCTTGAGAGCATGTTGAAAGTAAATACTCAAATAAAGAGTCCGTAGTAGGTCACAATGACCTATAGTTGAGAAACCTTGTAGGTCACAATGATCTATAGTTGAGCACAAGTAAAAATCTCTTGTACCAATAGAAGATGTCAATACACTTCATGTGCTTAAATGTACTATAAAGTGTAAGGAGATATTATCGTAATTCTTGGTAGGGTGTATTAGGGGTATACTTGCTATATATGGGGAGAAAAGTGAAGTCACTAACATGTTGGTGGCTTTAAGCTCAACACACGTGTAAATATCTTATACCCAAAAGGAACTCTCTACACCTCTCTTGTCTCTATATGCATTGCTAATGGATATTGCAAGATTTTTTTATTTTTTAAATTTTTTTCAGTTGATATTATTGTTACATGAAATTAAGTGGTCTCTTAGAAAATATAGACTGCATAACCATTTGAAGCAATTTGAGGCTAAGGTTCTTGAAGTGTCTTTTAGTAACAAAAGTACCAAGAGAAAACAATTGAATGATATTCTTGGTTATCGATGTCGTTTGTGTTGTGTAAGACAAATTTAAATGCTATTTCAATGAGGTTGAATATAAAATTTTAAGCTTAGAAATAATAGTGATTGTTGTGTATGTTCTCATATGCATGTAAGATGATTCTAAATAAATTTTGAGTAGACAAGTTGGCTATTAGATTGAATAATCCTTAATTTTTGAAGCTTGTTATTGCAAATTGGCTTTGAAACAATTTTAAGGTCTTACACTATATAGTTTTAAGCGCTTTGAGGCTTTTTAGTGAGTGTTTTGTAATGAATGCATTGAGTTTATTGTTTCATCAGAGCTAATTTGGAAAAGTATTGAAAACTTGTGGTTTTTATTTTTACTTTTTTCTTTAAAGATATTATTCCATCCTATCAAACTTGTAAGGTGTCCTTTAGTATCCGATTTTATTAAAAAATTGCATTGTAGATCTTCCACTATTTTAATAGCACTATTGGTTTTTGTTACAAATTTACTAAAATTTTATGTGGGAATGATATAAATTACACGCACTTTGCATTTCCCCTTACAAATGACATTTTTGAGGTTCCATGTGTGGCAAAATTAGGATTACTTACATGTTGGATGTTTAAAATTATGAGAGAGGGCTCTATCCCATTTCTTGGAAAATGTACATTGGGAATATACCTGTTGAATATATGACAATGAAACAAGAAGTATTAGATTTATTTCTTGATTGTGGACATCCCTTCTCTATTTAATATGAATAACAATGTTATTTAGGATGTAGTTTGACTATTGCAGAGCGCATCCCCATCAAACACCAAGAAGGATGTGAAGGAGTCAACTATCGCAGTTTTGGATTCTTCTGGTGTAACCTTTGAAAAGTTGTAAAGGCAATCGTTCCTTAAAAGAAAGACAATGACACCAACTCAACCTTTTTTTGAAAAGGTATATTCACCATGATTGTCTGTATTGTTTTTTCCATTAAAGTTAAGTATTTTTAGTAGTTTCATCATGATAGATTGTCATTATTAGTTATTATCATTCTAGTGTTTCTAAGTGTGATTGACTCATGTTTCATCAAAAATAGAGTCTATTTGTCAAGGTGCATTATTAGTGGAACTTGATACCTTCAGTATTAGTTAGATTATGGGGCGGTAGGGGGACTCAAATTGTAGTCCTTTAAATGGAGAAAAATAGCATATTGATAGAAAATTTTTGAGGGTTCAAAATTTCATACATAATAAAATCAAATTACAATTGATCCTTAATGAAAAGGATCTATGGGATGTGGTAAGTGGAGCAACAACAAGGCCAACTGATGTTGATGAAATCACAAAGTGGACTGCGAAGGATCAAAGAGAAATATCAACATTGTTCAATGTATCAGTAAGTTTCACTCCCTATTGAAACAATTAGTTGGGATAGATGCTAAATTAGATGATGTTTCAAAAGCTATTTTGTTAAATAGCATGCCTTGTTATGGAAACATTGTTTTCACATTAAACAAAGTAGATGCTACCATACATGAAATAATATCTACTTTGATTAATGAAGGAGCTAAGAAAATTGATTCAACTATAGAGGAAAATACAATGTACCATTCGTCCAAATCTAGTTCTTCTACATCAAAGGGAAATCATTTCTTCAAGAATAGAATTTTGTGCTACTATTGCAAGAAGAAGAGACCCATTATTATGAATTGCACTCAGCGTGCCAAGGAGCTCTTTGATGGCAAGCTACATACAAATAAGGTATTGGCTGCAGATGATGATGAAGAATGCCTTCATGGGGTGGCTACTAAAGATTCTCCTTATGAAGATACTGCGAAGGAATTTATTTTTTAAATCAAATCAAAAGTTTATTTTTGTGATTGGATGTATTTTTCCCCAATCATTATTGTTGGTTGTTTGTGAATGGATGTATTTGGTCCCATTCACAAGATGATGTAAGTGATTGGATGTGTTTGCCCCTAATTACTATTGTTGGTTGGTTGTGAATGGATGTGTTTTTTTCCCATTCACAAGATGATGTAAATGATTGGATGTGTTTGTCCCCAATCACAAGAGTTGGTGATTATGATTGGATGTGTGTGTCCGCAATCATAATTATTGTGAATAGATGCGTGTGTCCATGTTCATGACCTTGATTTTGGATATGTGTTTATCCCTATCCAAACATTATGTAAGACCTTGGATAGATGTGTTAGTCCCTATCCCTGGTTCCATTGGTAGATGTGTATTTCCCTACTTGTATTGAATGTGGGTTGGTCCACTATCCCCATTTGGAGAATGATGCACTATGGGGAGGGGGGGGGGGGTGGTGTTAGAACTATTGCATTATAAAGATGCATCAACAATTTGATAGGTTATTATATTAGTGGTACGAATGTTTGTTTGTAATGAGTTGTTAAAACAACTCAATATATTAAGGAGTTGTTAAAGGAGGTTTCCAATTATATAGGATATGGAATCCTATATATATAATATGTATTGAATGAAAAATATGAAGCATGTATATTCAATTTTTTTATTGCAGCTTTTGTCTTTCTCTTTCCATAGTTCTTTTATTGCTACTTAACTAAACATCATCCGAAGGAAGGTGTAATGAAAATAAGGCTATCATTCCCATAAAAAATACATTCTACTAAGAATTCGTTACCACATTCTTACCCCTTTTTCCTTTTTCAAAATTTTATGGGATTTCTTAAAGCCAAAGAATGAGATTGACTTTCAAACCAAGTACGAGAATACTTTGCTACTCTTAATTTAGTAAAAATTATTTATCTTTTTACTAATATGATGCATACTAAAATATACCTCTACTTGTGCAAATGAATGTTGAATACTTTTGGCATCTACCTTTTCCTCATAAATCTCCATCTTTGCCTTGGCTTTGAAAAGAGGTGTTGTTTTAAGATTTTATGCAACATGGATTTGTACTTTTTCATGAGAAACTAGCTTCTCTACGACTTTAAGATTCTTTAAATAAATCCATTATTTCTCTACGAGTGGCTCCATGATGCTTTCTAGCCTGCCCATAGAGCATAAATTGCTTCCAACATCCTCTTACTTAAGAAATTCTCTTCTCCATCAAGAGGTTTAACATTATGCGCCATGTTTCTTACTCTTCTTATTCAATATTTGGACTCTCATGTTGCAAATGAAATAGCTCTTATCTTTCAACTTTTACTATATGATGATTTTGATCAAATAATAGGCATAAATCTTTAAAATGATCAAATTAACAAATAAGCATGAAATTCAAGAAAACATGATCTAATAAAAATCTAATCCATATTGAGCATTGTTCGTTCATTACATGAGCCAATATACTAGTTTATTGCCTTTAGAGGCCTTCACAAACTTATTTTGCACATTTAGTAATGCCTAAATAAAACATATGCCCTACAATTTCACCCACATTTCCTTAATAACACTATAATTCTTTCACTAATCATTAATTCAAACAATATAAGCTCAATTCTCCTATTTTGCTAAGGAAACACTAAGGTTAATTGTTTTCAATGACATATCCTAGAAGCATATATGAGTGGTGGAGAGGAGCCCATTAATTATTAGCAATTCAAACCTACACTTTTGGAATGCTTTAGCTTTGTCAAATCTTGTATCTCTTATTGAAAACTATATAACAATTTTGACTAGGGTTGGATTCACCCCTCATAACTAGTATTTATTATGACATCAACATCTTGAGTGTCTAGATCACTAAGAACACCTTTATCTTTGTCATTCTCTTGCAATCTAATTTTGTGCAACCTTCTCCATGTGCTTTTTCTTTCTAAAATAAATAATTAAGAGCGGCTAATGCACGGAAGAGTATGAGAACATTTTGTTGATCAACTAAATTCACTAACTTAATTTATACATTTTGGATCAAGGACAGAATCCTAATTCTCAACATGGTACTGTAAAGCGGAAAATCGCGAGCGACCCCTAAGTGTTCCCCCCACCACTCCGAAGAGAGAGAAGGGAGGTCACTAGGGTTGACGGTTTTCACTTAGGGGAGACTTTACATTCAAAAGAGGGGTTGAAACCCACAAGATCCAATCCCACACAATGCAAGATTGGATTCTAAATGAGTTTCAAGGGTTAAGACAGCAAGGCTACCCTCTTTTGTAAAGAATGTAGATAGAAGGATTAAGCTAGGAATGCATGAAAAGTGAGAAAGATTCACTTATAAATGGAGATAGGAATATAGGATGAAGCTGCGGACCTGGAATTAGCAGTAAAATGTCAAGACGGTGCTGTCCTGCAAATTTGAGCGAAAGTTGACGGGACGATGGCGCCTGGTGTGCACACGGTCCTCCGAAAAATCCGCGAAATGAAGGGGGATTTGTTCGTCTTTGCACAAGGATTCCAGATCTTCAATTACAGCCGCATACCTGCAACCTACACACAGAAAAGCAAGGACGATTGGGGGGTTAGGGATTAGGGGTCTGCCCTTAGGTCAAACCCCGGTTTTGGAATTAACCAAGAAATGAGAATGCTGTAAATGTAAATGATTGTAATGTAATAAAGTACTGATACCTTGTTGTAAGAATGTTTGTATTCTTACATGCGAAGGCGTAATTGTTGTTGTATGTTGTATGTTGTATGTGATCTCCTCTTCAATGGTTGGATCCTTGTCTTGAATGCAACACTTAGCCTTGAATGGAGACTTAGAATGATCAATTGCTTGAAGGAATGCTTGAATGCTTGAATGTTTGAATGTCATTTCCGCCTTTTTTTTCATCCTCCCAAAATGGGAGAGGAAATGTGGTTTATATACTTGCCAATTAGGGTTAAAAGACTGATTTTTCCAACCTTAGGCCGACCAGGAAACATTATTTTCCCATTTGCAAACATAAAGACCCGAAGCCCCATAAGAGACTGGGCCCAAAAATAGGGCCAGGGACCAGGGCGCTGGGCGCCATGGTCCCACCTCCAGGGACAACAGGGTGCAAGGAGGATCAGGCCAGGGTGCTGAAAAATGCAATTTTTGGTGTCATGAACAAGTTTCGGGGTCTCCATTCAGGTTCAGTGTTGCATCGCCATCGTGAAGACCCAAATGACGTCAAAATTGCAAGTGTTGCAATTTTAGGATGCTACATTTAGCCCCCACTTTAGCGGGAGTATAAGCGTATGCTGATACTTTCGATAAAGTACAAGGAAACAACATTGAAAGAATTTCACCACGTCAAGGAGGCAAGACACACCAAGCCCCCAGTGGACTAAGGATCTTACGACTTCGATTGACAAAGTACGAGGGAGAACCATGACTGTCGGTAGTAAGGTTCCCTCACTATGAGTCATGCAAGAGAAATACCAAAAATTTTCAAGGCAAAGCTAAGTTCGCCAAGAAATTTTCAGGTATCCTGAAGAGATATGAACGGGGTGTATGCCCCCCTACGTTAAAGCGATCGCACATGCCTCAATAGGGGTGATTGCTTTAAGGTAGTGATACACATAAGAAATAAGAAGGAAAAGGAGCACGTTATCACAAAGATTTAGCCCCCAAGTGTGAGATAAACCCAAGGATAATAGACACAAAACACAAAGCACGAGGTGACTTCGCTTTCCTCGGGGTCAGTATGCTGTATGATAATTCATGTATATCATATGTATGTATGCATAATTGTTCTTCATTCCCCAATCAAGGAAGGTCACCTAGAAGAAGGGAACACATGTCTTTTGAGTCAACATGAGAGAGACCAAAAGAGATCTCAATGCTTTGCATCGTCCTCAAGTAGACAACACTAAGGACAACAAATAGAAGAATGAGAATAACACAGAAGAATTAACGAAAGAGAGGAGGAGAGAATCTGCTATGCTAATGAAACTAGTCTAGCACGTCATCTACCCCCCGATCTTGCTGATCAATGTTTCGGGAAGACAGGGAACATGCTAGAGGAGGAACATCCAACACAACAGATGGAGCTATCACAAGATCCAAACAAGGGCTATGTTCATGTTCCAAGCCACATTGTTCTTGTCTAGGAGCTAGGATAAGTGCTTTAGAAAATTCGTTAGATAAATGATTATCAACATCAACATATTCATATTCACTATCAGAAGCAAGAGAAGTAACATTTTCATCATGAATAACATTTTCATCTATATCATCATCAAGATTTATAAAAATAGGATCTTTAACTCGCACAAGATCAAAACCATCATGCATCTTATGTTTAGGAGATTTTGGAGAAAATGGAATAATGCTTGTTGAAGGTGTTTTTGGGGATTGCAAAGTTTGAGAAGCAGCTGCCTGAGCTCTAAGATGATGCTTTCGTCAACGTTCACATGCAGAACGATTTCGTCTAGTCTTAGTAGGAAGTGGAGAAGATTGAGGAGGAGGAATGTTCTCATCCTTATCACTTGGGTGTTTAGGTTGTGGTCTCTTAGGCTGGAGAATAGGAGAAGAGGAAGGAGGAGAAACTGCTCCATATAAAGGGGGAATATTTGGTTTAGGAAGAAGACCAAGTCCATCATGACGAGGAGGTATAGGCCTACTTTTAGAAAGTTTATTAGACATAGACATAGTCACATCCATAGGAATGGGTTGGGAATCTTCTTGAGGAAAGACATTAGTTTTATCTTTCAAAGGAAGAACTTCCTTCTCAAGAACGATAGGAATATCAAGTTTGGGTGTTCTAGGTTCACTTAGAGATAGGATCATATTTGTTTTCCACTTTTGATAAGATTTGAAAAGATGATCACTTTGTGGAGGAAGAGATTGGAATTGTTTAGGCCAAAAATAATCAATAGGAACGCTAGAAGTTCTTTCAGCTGGTTTAAAGAGACTATGATTGACAGTAACAACTTCACCATTATGGGGAAATTTCAAACACTTATGAATAGGAGAAGCAATAGCTTTCATGGAAGATAGCCAAGGATAGCCTAGCTTCACACAAAATTGTTTGGATGAAGGAATAATAGCAAAGTTCACATCAAGGGATTTGTTATGGACCTCAATAGGTAATGTAATAGAACCAATTGCAGGAGAAGAAAATGCATCAAATAATTTCACAATCACATCTATTTTGTCATAGATCACTTGATTCAATTGCAAAGTAAAAAGAAATTCTTTAGTAATAACATTAACCATGCACGAAGGATCAATAAGCACTCCACGACAAGGTGTATTCTTGACTTTTGCATCTATGTATAAAGGACCATCAGGTGCCCTGATAGTTTCACTAGAATCAAATGTGATGGAAGGTTCTTTAGGGTTTTCTTGCTGCTCTACAAAGTTAATCACATTCGGAGTCATAGACACAAGACCATCAGATGAGAAAGAGGAATCATTAGTCTCAATCACATTAGAGGTATGAGAAGGTAACGGATCAGTAAAAATCTTAAGATTTTGGTTAGGAGGAGCTACAGATGTGTTGCCTTTATCATTCACACCTGAAATAGAGATAGTATTATTATCAATCAAATCTTGAATTTTACCCTTTAAAGCAAAACATTTTTCAGTATCATGCCCAGGTTGATGATGAAATTGACAAAAAGATTTGTTATCAAAATAGGGTGAATTAATCTTTGTAGGATCAATTTGCTTTACAGGAGGGAGAGTAAGCACATTTTGTTCCAATAACTTATTCATAATACTATGCAATGATTCATTCAAAGGAGTAAACTTTCTTTCTTTCTTGAAAAACTTAGAAATAGGAGGCACACCTGATGCTGCATTCACATTGTTGTTGATGATGTTTTCATTGAATTTAATGGTCTCTCTGTTCAGTTTAAACTTCCCAAGTGGTTGTTGACTACTATCACCCTTATCACTCGGAGCCATAGGATTTGCTTGTTCCATTTGACTCACAGTCAGTTGATAATTGTGAAGAGTTGCACACAACTGTTGGAAAGAAGTAAACTCAGAAAACAGAAGTTTGTCTCGAATATCTTTTTATAAATTAGAAATAAAGATTCTTTGAATATCATTGTCAGGCACTGGAAAAGAAATTTGAGCATACAAATGCTTATATCTACCAATGAAATCAGTCACTTTTTCTTTAACACCTTGTTTACAATGCATTAAATCAATCAAAGTAACTTTAGGACTTATATTGTTTTGAAATTGTTGAATAAAAGCATTTGCCAGTTGTTCGAAAGAAGTAATAGAATAAGAAGGCAATGAGCAATACCATTGTAGGGCTTTATCTCTTAATGTCCTAGTAAATAGTTTTGCAAGCAACCTTTGGTCATAAGCAAAATCGGTAGATATTGTTTGAAAAGTCTTAACATGTGTTAGAGGATCACCTTTACCATTATAAAGCTCCAAATGCGGGATTTCAACATGCTTAGGAGGGGTAGCTCGAACAATGTCAAGAGAAAGTGGGCTCGCAACATCAAATGTGGGCACACTAAACTTAGATTGATTCATAGAGGCAATTTGTTGCTGTAAAGAAGAGACAGTTTGTGCAAGATTATTAATGGTTGCTTTAGTCGAAGAATTCATATTAGACGTGTTAGAATGAGATGGAGGTATTATGTTATTGAAAGAAGGTATTGATTGAGAGTAAGGTGGCGGGACACTATGATAGTTAGTCACAGGAGATGATTGGAAAGGAGGAACACTACAAGGAGGAATGGAATGGTTAAATGAATTGCCCCCTTGCGTCATGTTCATTTGTGGAGATGTAATAGGAACACTTATTGAAGGAATGAATGAAGAAGTCAGATTAAATGAAGGAAGAGGGTTAATTGAAGAAGAAGGATTGCCCCCATGACTGGTGATCATAGGTGGAATGTCTTGTATTGAAGTAGTCATTATGTTGGATGTAAAAGTAGGTATACTAGCAATAGAAGTTGTCAAAGGAATAGAATGATTGACTTGAGTAGGAGGTTGTGTATAACCCAAAGTTTCAGCACAACTCTTCATAGGCATCACATTCGAATCCACAATGTGTGCAATACCACGCAAAATATCAATTCCATTCTTATCACTTTGACCCATTCGTTTTAGACCCTCAATTAATGAAAGAGCTTGACTATCAGGATACTCTTGAGACATCCATTGCTGAAAATAATCAAATTGGTTATCCAATTTGGAAAGTTGTTCTACAGAAACTTCATGGAGAGCTTCTTCATCATTAGGAGGATTAGAGGAATTACCCGTGTCCTCATTAAAAAGGCCATTCAAATTAGGTTCCATCTCCTCAGTAACTAAACCTTGGAAAGACTTAATTCTAAGGCTTCGTCTAACGGGAATAGTGTAAGTAGGGCTTAGTGTTGTAAAACTCATGCACTAGAGAGGGAGAGAAGATTTTGAATTTAGAGGTAGCAAATTTCAATAAAATCAGCCAATCTCCTGGATTTAAGCTATTAAATACAATCAGGACAATCTCCCGAAATTTTGAAAAAAATGTCTGGGACCGTGGCGAACAGAGTGCACACAGTCCTTGTAACTTTTTTTGAAATTTTCAAGGATGAAAGTTATGATGATTTTAAAGCTAATCTGAAAAAATTGAGTGATTTTACGATCTGTAGATAGGCCAAATTGAAGTTGCAATCTCAAAATTGAACCCTACCAAGATTGTTGAAAAATAAAAATTTTGAATTTTGAAAAAGAGAGGGAAACTGAAATTTTGAATTTTAGGATTTTAGAGGGAATACCAAAAGCAATGCAAGTTTTGAAATTTAAAGGTTGACTCAATTTGACGCAAAATTCAATTTTGAAAGCGGAAATCAAAGTTGTTGTAATTAAACACTTAATTTCAAAAGTCACAAATTGCAAAAAATTTGAATAAAGCACTGAAATTTCGAATGAATGCCAACACACTTTTCAGATTTAGGACAGTAAGAACACAATTTTGACACAAAATTTCAATTTCAACAATTTTTGAATGATTAGGAGCCTTAATCCAAGCAATCACTAGACCAACTTTGACTTTAATTTTGAAAGTGTTAGAATTGATGAAATCAACCAAGATTCTGGATTTTAGCAGAAAAATACAGTAAGATCTAGCTCCTGAAATTTCAGAAAAAATGTCGGGGACAATGGCACTCGGGGTGCACATGGTCCTCGCAACTTTTTTCCAAATTTTCAAGGATGAAAGATATTATGATTTTGTTGCGGAATCCAAAGTTACAGCTGATTTGGAGATGTTTTGATTAGTGAAATTGTCAGTCAAAGGTTGAATCAAGAGGGTTTTAAAAATTAGGGTTTTGACACTTAAACCACTTAATTTTCAAAATTAAAGCATAGATATGAATTGATAATTTGCAATAGAAGGGTAGATCTGAAAGAAGCATTAACATTTAGACATTTCGCAAGCTCAATTACTAAAAAGAAAATTTAGGGTTTTTATGCAATTAACCTCTAAAATTTGCAAAAGATCAAACATGGAAATGTAATCAAGGCATCCAATTTTCAGATCTAACCATGAATAATCAGAAAGGATGTTCACGTCAGGTTCACCAAAATGTAAAGCAGAAAATCGCAATCGAACCCTAAGTGTACCACCCACCACTCCAAAGAGAGAGAAGGGAGGTCACTAGGGTTGACGGTTTTCACTTAGGGGAGACTTTACATTCAAAAGAGGGGTTGAAACCCACAAGATCCAATCCCACACAATGCAAGATTGGATTCTAAATGAGTTTCAAGGGTTAAGACAGCAAGGCTACCCTCTTTTGTAAAGAATGTAGATAGAAGGATTAAGCTAGGAATGCATGAAAAGTGAGAAAGATTCACTTATAAACGGAGATAGGAATATAGGATGAAGCCGCGGACCTGGAATTAGCAGTAAAATGTCGAGACGACACTGTCCTGCAAATTTGAGCGAAAGTTGACTGGACGATGGCGCCCGGCGTGCACACGGTCCTCCGAAAAATCCGCGAAATGAAGGGGGATCTGTTCGTCTCTGCACAAGGATTCTAGATCTTCAATTACAGCCGCATACCTGTAACCTACACACAGAAAAGAGAGGATGATTGGGGGGTTAGAGATTAGGGGTTTGCCCTTAGGTCAAACCCTAATTTTGGAATTAACCAAGAAATGAGAATGTTGTAAATGTAAATGATTGTAATGTAATAAAGTACTGATACCTTGTTGTAAGAATGTTTGTATTCTTACATGCGAAGGCGTAATTGTTGTTGTATGTTGTATGTTGTATGTGATCTCCTCTTCAATGGTTCGATCCTTGTCTTGAATGCAACACTTAGCCTTGAATGGAGACTTAGAATGATCAATTACTCGAAGGAATGCTTGAATGCTTGAATGCTTGAATGTCGTTTCTGCCTTTTTTTTCATCCTCCCAAAATGGGAGAGGAAATGTAGTTTATATACTTGCCAATTAGGGTTAAAAGACTGATTTTTCCGACCTTAGGCCGACCAAGAAACATTATTTTCCCATTTGCAAACATAAAGACCCGAAGCCCCATAAGAGACTGGGCCCAAAAATAGGGCCAGGGACCAGGGCGTTGGGCGCCATGGTCCCACCTCCAGGGACAGTAGGGTGCAAGGAGGATTAGGCCAGGGTGCTGAAAAATATAGTTTTTGGTGTCATGAACAAGTTTCGGGGTCTCCATTCAGGTTCAGTGTTGCATCGCCATCGTGAAGACCCAAATGCGGTCGAAATTGCAAGTGTCCCAATTTTAGGACGCTACAGGTACCTTGGGAAAATAATGAATATAAATAATAAAATTAAATAATATGACCCTAGTGGGGCTTGGAAATTTTTATTTGATCATAATCTTGTTCTTATAAAGGACTTCCATAAATCTTTCATGTGCCTGAATGCATTATAAAGTCTAGGAGGATATTGTCCTAATCCTTGACATGGTGCTTTAAGAATATGCTATCTATAAATGAGGGCAAAAATGAAGTCACTAACATGGTGGTGGCTTTGAGTTTGGCACAAGTGTAAACATTTTATACTCACAAAGGAAATTTGATATCTCTCTTATCTCTTTATGGATTATTAAGGGAAACCACTAGAATGATTTTCAATTGATGCTGTTTTTGTAAGCTAAAAAAATGTTGTACTCCTTATGGAAGATGAAATCAAGGATACTACCCTAATTCTAAATAGGGCACTTGGGAGCATGCTGAAAGTAAGTACTAAAATAAAAAGTCACTAGTGGGTCATAATGGCCTATAGTTGATCACAAGTACAAATCTCTTGTACCAATAAAAGATGTATGGCCCATGGAAGATAAAATCAAGGATACTACCTTAATTTTAAGTAGGGTGCTTGAGAGCATGTTGAAAGTAAATACTCAAATAAAGAGTCCGTAGTAGGTCACAATGACCTATAGTTGAGCAACCTTGTAGGTCACAATGATCTATAGTTGAGCACAAGTACAAAACTTTTATACCAATAGAAGATGTCCATACATTTCACGCACTTAAATGTACTATAAAGTGTAAGGAGATATTATCCTAATTCTTGGTAGGGTGTATTAGGGGTATACTTGCTATATATGGGGACAAAAGTGAAGTCACTAACATGTTGGTGACTTTAAGCTCAACACAAGTGTAAATATCTTATACCCAAAAGGAACTCTCTACACCTCTCTTGTCTCTATATGCATTTTTAATGGATATTGCAAGATTTTTTTAATTTTTTAATTTTTTTCAGTTGATATTATTGTTACATGAAATTAAGTGGTCTCTTAGAAAATATAGATTGCATAACCATTTGAAGCAATTTGAGGCTAAGTTTCTTGAAGAGTCTTTTAGTAACAAAAGTACCAAGGGAAAACAATTGAATGATATTCTTGGTTATTGATGTCGTTTGTGTTGTGTAAGACAAATTTAAATGCTATTTCAATGAGGTTGAATATAAAATTTTAAGCTTAGTAATAATAGTGATTGTTGTTGATGTTCTCATATGCATGCAAGATGATTCTAAATAATTTTTGAGTAGACAAGTTGGCTATTAGATTGAATAATCCTTAATTTTTGAAGCTTGTTATTGCAAATTGGCTTTGACACAATTTCAAGGTCTTACACTATATAGTTTTAAGTGCTTTGAGGCTTTTTAGTGAGTGTTTTGTAATGAATGCATTGAGTTTCTTTTTTCATTAGAGCTAATTTGGAAAAGTATTGAAAACTTGTGGTTTTTATTTTTACTTTTTTCTTTAAAGATATTATTCCATCCTATCAAACTTGTGATGTGTCCTTTAGTATCTGAGTGTTTTAAAATAAAATGCATTGTAGATCTTCCACTATTTTAATAACACTATTGGTTTTTGTTACAAATTTACTAAAATTTTATGTGTGAATGATATAGATTACATGCACTTTGCATTTCCCCTTACAAATGATATTTTTGAAGTTCCATGTGTGGCAAAATTAGGATTACTTACATGTTCGATGTTTAAAATTATGAGAGAGGGCTCTATCTTGTTTCTTGGAAAATGTACATTGGGAATACACCTGTTGAATATATGACAATGAAACAAGAAGTATTAGATTTATTTATTGATTGTGGATATCCATTTTCTATTTAATATGAATAACAATGTTATTTAGGATGTGGTTTGACTATTAGGTTGCATAATCATACCAAATTCTTTGAGCCTACCTAATAGATGATTATATCAAGTTTGTAAATAGTGCTTAGTATATGAAGTGGCTATGCAACTATGATCAATATTTTTTAGAAGTGACTTGGATTAGGACATATGCTTATACAACGGGGGATCAAAATGGTGCTAATTATTTTTTGGCCCCCATCAAGTTTTTTGGCGCACGCCAAATAAGGCGTGTGCCACATTTGGTGCACGTGAAATAGGTTTGGCATGTCAAACCTAAGGTTTGGGCACACCAAATCTATTTGGCATGCACCAAATAAGGTGAGCGCTAAATTTGGCGTGCTCTAAAAGGAATTCCAATTTGACAAATGCATTTTCATTTTGAAAAGCACAATTTGTCTTTCCCTTTCACTCTCTCTGTCTCTCTCTCTGAATATATACATAAAATATAACATTTAAGTATAAGTCATATTTATATTTGTCTTATACTTTAAGTTATATTTTATGTATATATTGGAAGGATGTTTGAGAGGGGTTTCAGATCTCTAGGAGTTATAATGCAGATTCTAGTTGTAATTCATATAAATTTCAAACATAGTAAAATTTTAGTAATCAACATGCATATATAAACTCTCTCTCTCTCTCTCTCAACCCCTACCCCTCTCTCTCTCTCTCAAAAGTATCTCCCTCTCTTTCCCTCCCTCCCTTTCTTGCACTTGGGCTTTCTCTCCCTCTAGTCTCGCCCTCAACCCCCACCTCCCTCTCTCTCTTTCTTACTCTCCCCCGTCCCTCTCTTCACCTCTCTTTCCCTCTCTTTGGTTGATGGAAAGAAAGGAAAATACTAGGGAGAGAGAGAGTAAGTAGAGAGCAAGTGAGAGGGATGGAGAGAGGGAGTGGTTGATGGAAAGAAAGGAAAATACCAAGGATAGAGAGATCCCGAGATCCTGCGAGAGAGAGAGAGAGAGAGAGAGAGAGAGAGAGAGTTTGATGGAAGGAGAGGGATATACTAGGAAGAGATCCTAGAAAAAGAGCTTAAGTTAAAGTGGGGTAGATAGAGAGAGGGGAAGGTAGGGGCTGAGAAAAAGAGAGGGAGAGACTTGAGAGAGTGATAGCTCTACCTTCCTCCCTTCCTATATCTCATTTGAGCTCTCTCTCCCTCAACCCCTACCTTCCTCCCTCTCGCTCAATTTGGCTCTCTTTCTTAACCCTTCCCTTCCTCCCTCTCTCTCACTTGGGTTCTCTCTATGGTCTCTTACTCATTTTCCATCCCTTCCTCCCTCTCACTCAAGCTCTCTCTCTCTCTTAGGTCTCTCTCTCTCTCTCTTAGGTTAGGCTTGTGAGGGAGAGGGAAAGAGGGAGAGATACTTGAGAGAGAGAGAGAGAGGTAGGGAGGGAGAGAGGGAGAGGGAAGAGAGAGGATGGGGAGGGAGAGAAGAGGAGAGAGAGACACCTAAGAAGGGGAGAGAGAGATAGAGGGTGAGAGAGAATGAGAAAGGGAGTGGGAGGGAGAGAGAGAGATAGAGGGTGAGAGAGAATGAGAAGGAGAGAGAGAGAGAGAGAGAGAGAGAGAGAGAGAGAGAGAGAGAGAGAGAGAGAGAGAGATGGGGAGGGAGAGAGGTCCAAAAGAATGGGATCCAGACACCTGTGAGTGGGGGAGAGAGAGAGGGATTGGGGGAGATATATAAAGACTTGAGAGGTGGATGGAGGGATTGTGAGAGAGAGAGACTTGAGAGAGAGAGATAAATGGAGGTGAAGGGAGAGAATGGACAGAAAAACCAGAGAGAGAGAGGAGGAGAGGAAGAGAATAGATAGAATTGGATAGAGACACTCGAGAGAGGGAGAGAGGGAGGAAAAAAAGTTAGAGGTAAAGAGAGAGAGAGAGAGAGAGAGAGAGAGAGAGAGAGAGAGAGAGAGAGAGAGAGAGAGAGAGAGAGAGAGATGTAGTGAGGAAGGGAGAGTTTGATGGAAGGAGAGGGATATGATAGGAAGAGAGCCTAGAGAAAGAGCCTAAGTTAAAGAGGGGTAGAGAGAGAGAGGGAAAGGTAGGAGCTGATAAAAAGAGAGGGAGAGACTTGAGAGAGAGATAGCCCCCCCTCTCTCTCTCTCCCTCTCCCTCAACCCCTACCTTCCTCCCTCTCGCTCAATTTTGCTCTCTTTCTTAACCCTTCTCTTCCTCCCTCTCTCTCACCTGGGCTCTCTCTGGTATCTTACTCATATTCCATCCCTTCCTCCCTCTCACTCAAGCTCTCTCTCTCTCTCTCGTTAGGCTTGTGAGGGAGAGGGGGAGAGGGAAGAGAGAGGATGTGGGAGGGGGAGGGAAAGAGGGATAGATACTTGAGAGAGAGAGAGAGGTGGGGAGGGAAAGAAAGGGAGGGAGAGAGGGAGAGGGAAGAGAGAGGATGGGGAAGGGAGAGATGGAAAGAGGGAAAGAGAGGGAGAGAATAGGAGAGAGAAAAACATGAGAGAGGGGGAGAGAGAGATAGAGGGTGAGAGGGAGAGAGACTTGAGAGAGAATGAGAAAGGGAGTGGGAGGGAGAGAGGGAAAGTGAGTTAGAGGGAGAGAGAGAGAGACTTGATAGAGTAAGAGAAAGCGAGGGGAAGGGAGAGAGGGAGATAACGGGAGAGAGAGAGAGAAAGAGAGGAGAGAGAGAGAGAGAGAGAGAGAGAGAGAGATAGACTTGAGAGAGACAGAGAAAGGGAGTGGGAGGGAGAGGGAAAGAGAGAGAGAGAGAATTGAGAGAAAAATCGAAAGGGAGGAGGAGGGAGAGAGGATAGAATGGGAGAGACAGACACCCAAGAGAGGTGGAGAGAGAGAGATTTAGATAGAAGGTGATAGGGAGAGAGACTTGAGAGAGAAAGAGAAAGTGAGTGGGAGGGAGAGAGGGAAAGATAGAGAGATAGCTTTGAAAAGAGAAAAGGGAGAGAGAGAGAGAGAGAGAGAGAGAGAGAGAGAGAGAGAGTAGAAATAATGGTAGAGAGAGGTAGAGAAAGGGAAAGGGAGGGGGATAGAGAGGGATGGAGAGAGAGAGAGAATTGAAAGAGGAGTGGTGAGGGGGAGAGATACTTGAGAGAGAAAGAGAATGGGAAAGAGAGGGAAAGAGAGAGAATTGAGAGAGAAAGAGAAAGGGAGGGGGAGGGAGAGAGAGACACATGTGGGAGGGGAGAGAGATAGAGAAAGGGAAAAGGAGGGGGAGGGAGAGAGGGAACGAGAGGGAGAGAGACTTGCGAGAGGAAAAGAGGGTGATAGGGAGAGATTTGAGAGAGAGAGAAAGGTAGTGGGAGGGAGAGAGGGAAAGAGAGTTAGAGGAAAAGAGAGAGAGACTTGAGAGAGAATGAGAAAGAGAGTGGGAGGGAGAGAGGGGGAGAATGGATAGAGAGAGGGTGAGAGAGAGAGAGAGAGGGGGGAGAGAGAGAGAGAGAGAGAGAGAGAGGGAGAGGGAGGGAGAGAGAGAGAGAGAGTGTAGTACCCCTACTAGTTTGAACTCATTAGACTCATATTTTATTATTGGTTGTTTTTTCAGTGGATACATTACCATGACATATTATTTAGATTTTTATGACATTATGCTTTATTTGGAGATGAGATGTATAATTTATTTGTAGTATTTCAGTACTTGTGATTTATGGCATTTTATGTATTATTGCTATGTACTGACATTTTACTTTAATTATGCAATGTGGAATTATATGTTGTGTGTTTGCGAGTGTATTGGATGCAAGGGGATGATTTTCCTTCACTCATTTCAGTGA
Source organism: Cryptomeria japonica (assembly GCF_030272615.1). Taxonomy (NCBI): domain Eukaryota; kingdom Viridiplantae; phylum Streptophyta; class Pinopsida; order Cupressales; family Cupressaceae; genus Cryptomeria; species Cryptomeria japonica. The sequence continues at coordinate 280,252,874 of NC_081415.1, forward strand.
GACAAGGAATGTTGCGATTCTCCTTCATCGGTGTGTTTGCTGTGTTTTTTATATTATATATATGTATGCATGTGTGGTTCGGTAATGCAGGATATTGCAGGTATAAGTACTGGGTAGGTACGGGGTATCGTCTCCACCTGGCTTCATAGGTCTGAGCGTGCCTTATATTTTCCGATGGAAGTGGAGGAGATAGTAGTTGACCCTATTTTTACTCAGTTACACTCGTATGAGTGTCGTCAGTTAGTCGTTTTGTCAGTTAGTTCGGTCTTTGTATTTTGTCATTTTATCTTTTATGGGTAATTGCTTGAGATTTGTTTAATTTGAGTGTTTTAGTGGATTTAATTAATTAATTAATTAAGTTTATGAAATTATCTCATTATTGTATTGTTTATGCATTGAGATTATAAATTTAGTTAATTAAAGGAATTATTAAATTAAGCTACATGGTATTAAAAATATATTTTTATTTTAAAAATAAATTAGATTAATTGTATTCTAAAGTTATAATTAAATAAATGAATAAAAAAAAATTAATTGGAATTAAAAGTATTGTTTTAATTCTTTATTTAGAAAATTAATTAATTGGAATTAAAATATTGTATTAATTCTTTATTTAGAAAATTAATTAATGTGCATGAGAAAAGTAATGAAAGAATAATGTTTTAAATTATTGCATGTGATAAATTTAGAAAATAAAATAAATAAATTACTATTATTCTAAATTTAGGTTTTTTTGTGAAAAAGCTATTGAACCTAGAATTTTAGTTTAAATAGGGGTTAGGTCTTTATTTTAGAAACACAGACAGGAATACACAGGAACAGGTCAAGAATTTAGGTAAAGAAAATTTATTGGAAGATATTGAAGGGATTAGGGCTCTTCTACAAAATTCTTCCAGGAAAGCTATACCAGGTTAGATGAATTCTTAGTTTTGTGTTTTATTAAAAATATTTCTATTTTTCTCTGCTTGATGTGTGTGTAAAATAATTGTCAAATCCAAAACTCTCTTCTGGTGAATTCGAGTTGTGTTTGAAAAATTCATGCCTGATGTGTATTTCTTGTTTGTGGAAAGAATGTAATTTTGTGAAGATTAGAAAAAAAAAATTGTTATAGAAAAATTTGTCGGATTTTAGGATGCATGGAAAATTTGCAAGATTTAGGAGAAAGGGTATTTTACCTGAAAAAATTATCCTCTCTTGTTGGATTTGTTCTGATAGTTTTTCAAATAATGGTACCTATGTGAGAGTTGTTGTTCACTTTAGGAATAAATTTAATTTTGAATTAAATTTATGAGAGTATCTAATTTTAAAAAAATTGGAATAAAATTCTAATTTATTGATTTGGGCATTTAGTTTTTTTTTTATGCTGCTGTAATGATTTTTAATAAAACTGTAATTTTATGTTTTAAAAGAAAAATTTTAAAAAAAAATTATATAAAAATAAAATAAAATATAATTAATTATTAAAAATGTGGGGAGGCCATGCCTCAACCCACGTAGCTCTACCTTTGGTAGCGGTTGCTGTCATAGGACAGCAGCGCTACCCAAAGGTAGCGTTGGCTGCCTATGGTAGCACCGCTACTTTAGGGTAGCCGAATAGCAATATTTATTATTTTTTTTAAATTTTATTTTATTATAATTTTCATTTTAAATTTTGTTTTTAAAGAAATTTAATAAAATAAAATAATAATATATTTGTTTTAGTATATATATATATATATATATATATATATATATATATATATATATATATATATATATATATATATATATATATATATATATATATATATATATATATATATATATATATATATATATAGTTGTCTTTACTTTATATATTTTTTTTTTTTTATGTTTTGAGATTTTAAATAAGGTTTTGCTAAATTATAAATGTGAAAAATTTATAATTGAAGATTTTAGTTTAGATATAATTAATTCAAATTTAGTTGTTTCAAAAAAAAAGTTTATAAATTAAGATTCCATACTTATGCTTGTAAACTTGTTAGGAGAATTATTTGTATTTTTAAATCTTTTTGGACAAATGACAAAGTGAATGTTTTTGGTATTAAAAAGTTGTAAATTCTTGTTATCTCAAAATTTGTATGTTATTTATGCTTTGGTTGTTTTTAAGGAAAGATTGCCTGTAATAGGATCTTGTGTATATCGTGTTCTCAGTCAAGTGTTATTTCATTGCAATTTTGGTTAAATTGTCATTGTGTCCTATGTTATTATTTCTCCTAGACTAGGTGTTGTTGTATAACCTATTTGATATGAGCCATTGTGTGTCTTTGTCCAAATGGTCATTCTTGGGTTGGTATTTGTGTATCCATCACCTGTGTTTGTGAGTATTGTTTATGGTTGCCTGTTTCGCCATAGAGTTCTCGTAGAGAGAAACATTTCCTGTTAGTGTCCTAAGAGAGAGAGTGGCTTTCGAGCAGGGGCCATGCCCAAAGTGGATGATAGGATAACCCGTCAAAAGTTAGTTAAAAAGTGATAACCTAATAATTGATTAGGGGGAGGGTAAATTTAAATATTAACTAAGATAAATGTGCCTCGTGCATAGATGAGTGCTTGTACAGGGCTCATGATGTTACGAGAAGGCCTGGAATGGCAAACTTACCACCTTGTCTTCACGAAAGGATTGGTAGGGTCTGCATGAGACTTAGTTGGAACTGGAGGCTTGGGAGAGGTTACTAAGAGAAACCTGAGTATGGGGGCCGGGACCTATGGAGGCTATACCATGGTAACCATCAAGCTATGCGATGACACTCTCTTCTTAGAGTCACTAGTGTTTTGTGAGTTGTGTCACATGGATGGTTGCAGAGTCTTGTAGTCCTTTTGTACTTGTCTTACTTTGCTTGCTTGAAGGTTTTCTACTATCTCCTAGCACGGTGGGGTGGTTCCATTTCGGGATCACATGGTCGGGTGGTAGTGCCACTTCCCATCGGATGTTCTGGATTGTATCTTCAGGTGAGGAAAGGCTTCGCTGGTGTTTCTTGGATCATGGTTTATGTACCAGCTCTTGTTTGAGATCATTGTTCAGTTGAGACCTTGTAATCATTGTATCAGACTTTTATGTAACCTTGATATTGTATCTTTGTAACCAGTGATATTATTGGAAGCCATGTATTTATAGATATTGTAATATTATTATGTCAGTGAAATGAATGTTATTGTTTTGATCTTATGTTTAAATGTTTTATGGAAATTGGATACATTGGAATACTTTTATTTCTTTATTATGAAATTTGGATGTATGTGTAGTGTTAAACTTAAGTATTCAATTTGTCTAATTAAATGGATTAACTGTGGTGTTAATATAATCTACAAAATTAATCTTCGTTGGTTACCCTTAGGAAAACTTATGATAGACTTCCGTTGTGTTTTTAAACATGCAATGATTATAGTTAGTACACTTAGTCTTTAACAAAAAAAAAAATTATTTCACCCTTTAGTTGCCTAGTTGTGTTGTTTTCCTTTAGGGTTCCTGGCAGGGCATTACATTTGGTATTAGAGCCCAAGTTTCAACACTGGGTACTTTGGGTTTGTAGTGTGCCTTTCATTGACCATCTTGCTTAGGTCATAAATGTTTGTATCTCTCATGTCTTATCCTTGCTATGGATCTAAACCGTTTTCTCTTTTATAGTGCTAGGTCATGGATAGGAAAGTTAGGGGAGGTGGCCATTAGAGTTGGCTACAGGTGTTCGTGTTTCTGTAGATGCCTTTATTCCTAGTTGTGAGTTGAAATTAGGAACCATAGTTACTTCAGTGGACCTTTGAGTTATTCCTTTGGGATCTTATGGAGTTGTATTGGGGATGGATTGACTATCGTCTCACAGTGCTCTTGTAGATTGTCGTAAGAAGACAGTAGAGTGTTTAGATGACCTTGGAAGAGAAGTGGAGATTGTTGGAGTTCAGAGACCGATATGCCTGCGTATGATCTCCGCTATGCAACTTAAGCGGTGCATGCGTAGAGGATGTCAACTTTTTGCAATCACTCTTGAGGAATTGGATGAGTCAGAGAAGCGAGAAATCACGCTTGATAGTCACCCTATTCTTAGAGAGTATGCAGACATGTTTCCATTGGATATTCTTGGTATGCCTCTGAAGCGAGATATAGACTTTCGTGTTGATTTGGTTCCTGGTGCAGACCCTATTTCAAGAGCACCATATCGGATGACTACTCAGGAGTTAAACAAGCTGAAATTGCAGATAGAAGAATTATTGGCCAAGGGATTCATTTGTCCTAGTGTTTCCCCTTGGGGTGCGCCTGTTATCTTTGTTAAGAAGAAAGATGGTTCTCTTCGGTTATGCATTGATTACTGACAGCTGAATAAGGTAACCATCTGGAATAGATATCCATTGCCTCGTATAGATGACCTTTTTGATCAGGTTAAGGGAGCCAAGGTGTTCTCTAAGATTGACTTGAAATCTGGATACCATCAGTTACACATTCAGGATGCAGACATTCATAAGACAACATTTCGTACTCGTTATGGTCACTATGAGTTCACAGTGGTGCCATTCGGGTTGACGAATGCGCCTTCAGTTTTCATGAGCTTAATGAATGGAGTTTTTCGCACCTATCTTGATCGTTTCGTCATTGTATTCTTGGATGACATTCTGATTTATTCTAGATCTGTGGAGGAGCATCAGGGTCACTTACGTCAAGTACTGCAGTGCTTAAGGGAAAATCAACTCTATGCCAATTTAGCAAAGTGTGACTTCTTCCAGACTGAGGTGAACTATCTTGGTCATGTGGTTTCGGGAGAAGGTATATCTGTGGATCCTTCAAAGATCCAAGCCATTGTTGATTGGCCAGTGCCGACCAACGTTTCTAAAGTTAGGAGTTTTATGGGTTTGGCCGGATATTACCGTCACTTTGTTAAAGGTTTTTCCCGGATAGGACACCCTATTACTTCTCTACAGAGAAAAGGGAAGAAGTTTGTTTGGTCAGAACAGTGTGAAGCAGCATTTAAAACCTTGAAGGAACTCCTTGTTAGTGCTCTAATTTTGGCAGTTCCTGATCCATCTGGAGATTTTATGGTATGCACAGATGCCTCTTTGGAAGGTATTGGTGCAGTACTTATGCAGGATGGACATGTGGTTGCTTATGAGTCTTGCAAACTCAAGAACCACGAGTTGAACTATCCAGTTCATGATTTAGAGTTGGTAGCTGTAGTTCATGCTTTGGTTCGATGGCGGCATTTCCTATTAGGGCGTCGGTTTGAGCTGCATAGTGATCACCGCAGTTTGCAGTATATATTTACACAACCAAACTTGAATGCTCGACAGTGAAGATGGATAGAATTTTTCTACGAATATGATTTTGAGGTTCGTTATATTTAGGGGAAAGAGAATGTAGTAGCAGATGCTTTGAGTTGTAGGCGGCATGAAGTTTCAGCGTTATCCCTTGGAGTAGACTTGAGAGAGAGAATTCTTGGAGTTCTTCCTCAGGATACTTGGTATCAGGATGTTAGAGCTGTGATAGAGTCCAGAAGGCCTTTAGAGGGTAGATTTTCTAGGTATAACCTTGAGTCAGATGGATTTCTTTGTCACCATGAACAAATTTATATACCTCCTTTGGAGGGTCTTCGTGTTTTGATCATGACCGAGGCCCATCGTGCACCTTATTCGGCACATCCTGGTGTCAAGAAGATGCATGCAGATCTTAGACAGATTTATCATTGGGCGAGTATGAAACGTGACATTTCTGATTTTGTGTCGAAATGTTTAGAGTGTCAGCGATTGAAGGTAGAGCATCAACACCCAGCAGGGCTTTTGTAGTCTAATCTAGTATTGGATTGGAAATAGGATATCATTTCCATGGATTTCATTGTTGGTTTGCTTGTCTCTTCACGTCGTCATGATGCCATCATGGTCATAGTTGACAGATTGACTAAGATTGCTCATTTTGTTCCTATTCGAGCTTCCTACACAGCAACAGTGGTGGCACGAGTCTTCTTAGAAGAAGTAGTGAGATTGCATGGGATTCCGAGGCAGATCATATCTGATAGAAATCCTGTCTTTACCTCAGCATTGTGGACCTCACTTCAGCATGTTTTGGGGACTCAGTTGAATTTTAGTTTAGCTTAACATCCAGAGACAGATGGTCAAACAGAGAGAGTGAATCAGGTATTAGAGGACATGCTTCACATGTATGTGATGGACCAACAGTCACGTTGGGAGGACTATATATATCTAGTGGAGTTTGCTTATAACAATGGATATCATAGCTCCATAGGTATGTCCCCCTTTCAGGCATTGTATGGTCATCCTTGCTGCACTCCTTTGAGTTGGGATCAGTCAGAGGACAGGGTGCTTATAGGACTGGATATTCTTCGGGAGATGGAGCAGTAGGTAGATAGGATTCATGAGCATTTAGTAGCAGCATAGGATAGACAGAAGAAGTATGTAGATGCTCATAGGGTAGATCGTCAGTTTTCTATTGGTGATCGTGTGTTCTTGAGAGTGCGTCCACGGAAGAGTCCGATCCATTATGGAAAGGGATCTAAGTTGGCGCCTCGGTTTGTTGGACCTTTTGAAATCCTTGAGAGGATAAGACCTGTTGCCTACCGTCTTGCCTTGCCACCGAGTCTATCTCGCATCCACGATGTCTTTCATGTTTCAGTTCTTCGACCTTATCATCCAGATGTGACACATTTTCTTGATTGGAACTCTTTGCAGGTTGAGGACGGGCAACTTTCCATGGAGCCCGTGCACATTCTTCAGTGTCAGGATTTGATCCTCAGGGGTCATACCATCGACCAGGTAAGGGTCCTATGGGACCCAAATGATGAGGCCTCGGCGAATAGGGAGGATGCAGCAAAGATGAGAGAACTGTATTCTTATTTATTTTAGGCTTCCAGGAGTAAGCCTAGTTTTGGGGGAGAGAATGTAGTACCCCTACTAGTTTGAACTCATTAGACTCATATTTTATTATTGGTTGTTTTTCAGTGGATACATTACCATGACATATTATTCAAATTTTTATGACATTATGCTTTATTTGGAGATGAGATGTATAATTTATTTGCAGTATTTCAGTACTTGTGATTTATGACATTTTATGTATTATTGCTATGTACTGACATTTTACTTTAATTATGCAATGTGGAATTATATGTTGTGTGTTTGCGAGTGTATTGGATGCAAGGGGATGATTTTCCTTCACTCATTTCGGTGAGACAGTGAACGTCGCGATTCTCCTTCATCGGTGTGTTTGCCGTGTTTTCTATATTATATATATGTATGCATGTGTGGTTCGGTGATGCAGGATATTGCAGGTACAAGTACCGGGTAGGTATGGGGTATCGTCTCCACCTAGCTTCATAGGTCTGAGTGTGCTTTATATTTTCCGATGGAAGTGGAGGAGATAGTAGTTGACCCTATTTTTACTCAGTTACACTCGTATGAGTGTCGTCAGTTAGTCATTTTGTCAGTTAGTTCGGTCTTCGTATTTTGTCATTTTATCTTTTATGGGTAATTGCTTGAGATTTGTTTAATTTGAGTGTTTTAGTGGATTTAATTAATTAATTAATTAAGTTTATGAAATTATCTCATTATTGTATTGTTTATGCATTGAGATTATAAATTTAGTTAGTTAAATGAATTATTAAATTAAGCTGCATGGTATTAAAAATATATTTTTATTTTAAAAATAAATTAGATTAATTGTATTCTAAAGTTATAATTAAATAAATGAATAAAAAAAATTAATTGGAATTAAAAGTATTGTTTTAATTCTTTATTTAGAAAATTAATTAATTGGAATTAAAATATTGTATTAATTCTTTATTTAGAAAATTAATTAATGTGCATGAGAAAAGTAATGAAAGAATAATGTTTTAAATTATTGCATGTGATAAATTTAGAAAATAAAATAAATAAATTACTATTATTCTAAATTTAGGTTTTTTGTGAAAAAGCTATTGAACCTAGAATTTTAGTTTAAATAGGGGTTAGGTCTTTATTTTAGAAACACAGACAGGAATACACAAGAACAGGTCAAGAATTTAGGTGAAGAAAATTTATTGGAAGATATTGAAGGGATTAGGACTCTTCTACAAAATTCTTCCAGGAAAGCTATACCAGGTTGGATGAATTCTTAGTTTTGTGTTTTGTTAAAAATATTTTTATTTTTCTCTGCTTGATGTGTATGTAAAATAATTGTCAAATCCAAAACTCTCTTCTGGTGAATTCGAGTTGTGTTTGAAAAATTCATGCCTGATGTGTATTTCTTGTTTGTGGAAAGAATGTAATTTTGTGAAGATTAGAAAAAAAAATTGTTATAGAAAAATTTGTCGGATTTTAGGATGTATGGAAAATTTGCAAGATTTAGGAGAAAGGGTATTTTATCTGAAAAAATTATCCTCTCTTGTTGGATTTGTTCTGATAGTTTTTCAAATAATGGTACCTATGTGAGAGTTGTTGTTCACTTTAGGAATAAATTTAATTTTGAATTAAATTTATGAGAGTATCTAATTTTAAAAAAATTGGAATAAAATTCTAATTGAATTTTATTGATTTGGGTATTTAATTTTTTTTTTTTATGCTGCTGTAATGATTTTTAATAAAACTGTAATTTTATGTTTTAAAAGAAAATTAAAAAAAAAAAATTATATAAAAAAAATAAAAAATATAATTAATTATTAAAAATGTGGGGAGGCCATGCCTCAACCCACGCAACACTACCTTTGGTAGTGGCTGCTGTCATAGGACAGTAGTGCTACCCAAAGGTAGCGGCTGCTGTCATAGGACAGCAACGCTACCCAAGGGTAGCGTTGGCTGCCTATGGTAGCACTGCTACCTTAGGGTAGCCAAATATCAATATTTATTATTTTTTTAAAATTTTATTTTATTTTCATTTTCATTTTAAATTTTGTTTTTAAAGAAATTTAATAAAATAAAATAATAAAATATTTGTTTTAATATATATATATATATATATATATATATATATATATATATATATATATATATATATATATATATATATATATATATATATATATATATATATATATATATATTATTTTTTTTACGTTTTGGGATTTTAAATAAGGTTTTGCTAAATTATAAATGTGAAAAATTTATAATTGAAGATTTTAGTTTAGATATAATTAATTCAAATTTAGTTGTTTCAAAAAAAAAAGTTTATAAATTAAGATTCCATACTTATGCTTGTAAACTCGTTAGGAGAATTATTTGTATTTTTAAATCTTTTTGGAAAAATGACAAAGTGAATGTTTTTGGTATTAAAAAGTTGTAAATTCCTGTTATCTGGAAATTTGTATGTTATTTATGCTTTGGTTGTTTTTAAGGAAAGATTGCCTGTAATAGGATCTTGTGTATATCGTGTTCTCAGTCAAGTGTTATTTCATTGCAATTTTGGTTAAATTGTCATTGTGTCCTATGTTATTATTTCTCCTAGACTAGGTGTTGTTGTATAACCTATTTGATATGAGCCATTGTGTGTCTTTGTCCAAATGGTCATTCTTGGGTTGGTATTTGTGTATCCATCACCTGTGTTTGTGAGTATTGTTTATGGTTGCCTGTTTCGCCATAGAGTTCTTGTAGAGAGAAACATTTCCTGTTAGTGTCCTAAGAGAGAGAGTGGCTTTCAAGCGGGGGCCGTGCCCGAAGTGGATGACAGGATAACCCGTCGAAAGTTAGTTAAAAAGTGATAACCTAATAATTGATTAGGGGGTGGGTAGATTTAAATATTAAGTAAGATAAATGTGCCTCATGCATAGATGAGTTCTTGTACAGGGCTCATGATGTTACGAGAAGGCCTGGAATGACAAACTTACCACCTTGTCTTCACGAAAGGATTGTTAGGGTCCGCATGAGACTTAGTTGGAACTGGAGGCTCAGGAGAGGTTACTAGGAGAAACCTGAGTATGGGGGCCGGGACCTATGGAGGTTGTACCATGGTAACCATCAAGCTATGTGATGACACTCTCTTCTTAGAGTCACTAGTGTTTTGTGAGTTGTGTTACATGGATGGTTGCAGAGTCTTGTAGTCCTTTTGTACTTGTCTTACTTTGCTTGCTTGAGGGTTTTCTACTATCTCCTAGCAAGGTGGGGTGGTTCCATTTCGGGATCACATGGTCGGGTGGTAGTGCCACTTCCCATCGGATGTTCTGGATTGTATCTTCAGGTGAGGAAAGGCTTCGCTGGTGTTTCTTGGATCGTGGTTTATGTACCAGCTCTTGTTCAAGATCATTTTTCAGTTGAGACCTTGTGATCATTGTATCAGACTTTTATGTAACCTTGATATTGTATCTTTGTAACCAGTGATATTATTGGAAGCCATGTATTTATGGATATTGTAATATTATTATGTCAGTGAAATGAATGTTATTGTTTTGATCGTATGTTTAAATGGTTTATGGAAATTGGATACATTGGAATACTTTTATTTCTTTATTATGAAATTTGGATGTATGTGTAGTTTTAAACTTAAGTATTCAATTTGTCTAATTAAATGGATTAACTGTGGTGTTAATATAATCTATGAAATTAATCGTCGTTGGTTACCCTTAGGAAAACTTATGATAGACTTCCATTGTGTTGTTAAACGTGCAATGATTATAGTTAGTACACTTAGTCTTTAACAAAAAAAAAATTTATTTCACCCTTTAGTTGCCTAGTTGTGTTGTTTTCCTTTAGGGTTCCTAGCGGGGCATTACAAAGAGAGAGAGAGATACACTTGAGAGAGGGAGAGAGAGGGAGTGGGGGAGATATAGAAAGACTTGTGAGGTGGATGGAGGGATTGTGAGAGAGAGACTTGAGAGAGAGAGATAAATGGAGGTGGAGGGAGAGAATGGACAAAGAAACTAGAGAGAGAGAGAGAGAGAGAATGTATAGAATTGGACAGAGACACTTGTGAGAGGGAGAGAGGGAGGGAAACAAAGATAGAGGTAAAGAGAGAGATACACATGTGTGAGAGAGAGAGAGAGAGAGAGAGAGAGAGAGAGAGAGAGAATGTGATAGAGACATTTGAGAGAGGGAGAGAGAGAAAGGGAGTGGGGGAGATATAGAGAGACTTGAGAGAGAGATAAATAGAGGGGGAGGGAGAGAATGAATAGAGACACCAGAGAGAGAGAGAGAGAGAGAGAGAGAGACCTAAGTGGTGGAGGGAGGGAAGGTGAGAGATACCTAAGAGGTGCAGGGGGGATGGTGAGAGAGAGAGAGTGAGAGATAGAGAGAGCCTGAGTGAGAGGAAGTGATGGAAGGAGAGTACAAGAGACTATATATAGAGAGAGAGCTGAAGAGAGGGAGAGAGTGAGAAAGAGAGATAATGAGAAAGGGAGAGAGGGAGGGGGAGGAGAGAGGGACAAAATGGGAGAGATACACCTAAGAGAGGAGGAGAGTGAGATAGAGGCTGAGAGGGAGAGACTTAAGAGATAAAGAATGGGAGAGAGGGAGAGAATGGGAGAGAGATACACTTGAGAGAGGAAAGTGAGATTGAGAGATAGAAGCAAAGAGGCACAAAGACTTAAGAGAGAAAGAAAGTGAGAGAAAGAGAGGGAAAGAGAGAGATAGAGATAGAGATAGAGGGAGAGAGAGAATGAGATGAAGAGAGGGAAAAAGAGTTAGAGGGAAAGAGAGAGAAATAATGGGAGAGAGAGACATCTGAGAGAGGAGGAGAGATAGATAGATAAAGGTTGAGAGCAAGAGAGACTTGATAGAGAGGAGAGAGACTTGAGAGAAAGAGAAAGGGAGATAGAGGGAGAGAGAGAGAGAGATAGAGGGAAAGAAAGAGAAACTTGAGAGAGGAAGAGAAAGGGAGGGGGAGGGAGAGGGAGAGAATGTGAGAGAGAGACACCTAAGAGAGGGGGAGAGAGTGAGAGACAAAGATACTTGAGAGAGGGAGAGAAAGAGAGCCCAAGTGAAAGAGGGAAAGAGAGGGAAAGACAAAGAGAGAGAGTGGGCAAGGGAGATGGGAAAGAGAGGGAGAGATAACTGAGAGAGGGAAGGAAGTAGAGAGGGAGAGACCTAAGAGAGAGAGAGGTAGGGGTTAAAGAAGAGAGAGGGGGAATGCGGGGAAGAGACCAGAGAGATAATGCTGATATGAGCATGTTGATTACTGAAATTTATATGAATACTCTAAAAACTAGAATCTGTATAATAACTTCTAGAGATCTAGAACCACTCACAAACATCTTGATAATATATACATAAAATATAACTTACTTTTTTCTTTGTTATACTTAAATGTTATATTTTATGTATATATTCCAAGAGAGAGAACACTTCGAGCTTTCTAAGATGAAAAATTTCTATGAAATACATTTGGTGTGCACCAAATATGGTGCACGCCAAATAAGGCGCACACCAAATATGGCGCATGCCAAATAAGGCACACGCCAAATGACTTTTTAAATTTTTTTCATTTGTCATGCTCCATATTTGGCATGCGCCAAACGTGCTACCTTGGAAAACACCAAGCCAAAGGCTTGGATTTACCTTGGGCATCCAGCCCAAAGGCTTGAATGCACTTCTCAGGCCTGAGACGTGTTTTCCAACAAATATTAAAAATTTTCTAACTTTTTTATTCGTGCTCTTTGTCAAGTTTGCACGTGTTTCAATGCAATAAAAAACACCATACAATCGTCAATATCTCTCTGAGCTATCCAACCATATAATTTTTTTAAATTTTGATAATGTTAAGGTCTTCATCCATAATTTCTTTTGTTAGTGTGTCCGTTTTTTGGTCAAAAACCAACATGTTGTATTTTAGCCATAGATTTTTACTTGTTTATCAAATTTTAAAATAAACTACTTTTCTAGAAACTAGACCCATTCTACACGATTTGAAAAAAATATTGATTTTTGATTAGTTTTCACAATTTTTTAGGGGGAGCATGCTCAAATTTATGTTTTTCAAGATGTGTCCACTTCGAAAATTAGTAAAAAATCATACATTCATAAAAAAATAAACCAAAAAATATGGCATAAGCTACATGTTGTTAGGTAATTTCTCAATGGAGTGATTTAAAAAATTCCAAAAAAAAAGTTGTCATTTTAGGGGTAGCACACCAGGTGCTATGTTATGTTTTTCTTGAAAAAACAACACCACTTTGTGTGCTCCCCCTTTTTGAAACCCTTAATCTCCACCATTTTCAAAAAAAATTAGTAGTTTAGAAAGTAGGCTTGGAACAATACAACTCTTGTTCTTGCTGCATCCTCACATTTTGAGTGTAACTATCTTCATTTTCTTGTTGAAATTCATACTTTGTTGATTTTAGAAAAAAAAGTGGCATCTTAAGACCCCTTTTTTAGTCCCCCATCTTTGTGCACTTACCCATGTTACTATTGATATTAATTAAGTTTTTGTTTTATTTTCTAAAGCCTTGAAATGTTTGTTGAGCATCTTTGGTCTTATCGACTAGAGTCAATATGAATAAGCTTCATATTTACAAACTTGAAGTTGATAATGGTGAAGTGCTATACAAAAGTGTGTGAAATATGTGTATTGAAAAAGTAAAATATTTTCTCCAATATCTGATTGCAAATCATCAATAAAATTTCTTTGAATATCAGCATCAGGGATAGGATAAGCGATTTGTGAATCCAAATGTTGATATCTTCCAATGAAATTAGCCAATTTTTCCTTAGCACCTTGGTTTTAATGCAATAAACCAGTTAAAGTAACTTGTGGCTCAATATTGTTTTGAAAATGTTGCAAGAATGCATCTACCAATCATTGAAAACAGACATTGAATAATTAGACAAGGAGCAAAACCGTTCCAAAGCTATGTCTTTTAAGGATTGAGGGAAGAGTTTTGCAAGAAGCTTTTAGTCATAGAAGAAATCACTACATAAAGGGGAGCATATTTATACTCAATTTTTTAATTCAAAATTCCACCTTATATCTATGCATAATTTTTTAATTCAAAATTCCACCTTATATCTATGCATAATTTTTAACCACATTTTCGTCTCTCCTTAATCTAAGTGAACTCCTTTTTAGTTCACATAATTTAGGGAAGGGTATTATCTATTGATTCTATATACATATTCTATGTAATCTCATAATGATACACACATTTTCTCTACATGATTAAATTCTCTAGATCTAAATATCAATATTATTTTTATCAATATTTTTTTAAAAAACTTATTTCTACTTTGTCATGTATACACACTTAATATTTTTGTACACATACTAAAGTGGGGACATTATGTTCTCTAAAGAGCAGGGAAGGGAAGTTAGATCAGCACGTACACAACCATGGGTATTTGACATTAAAGAGCAGCAACCAGTCTAAATTAAATGATCTTGTTGATTTTAGTGGAGAAAATTGAGTGCTTCTTTGTAAGACAATGAGCTGGAAAATTGAATTATTTGTGCAGCAAAGATGGTGATGGAGGTTGTCCCATTCTCAATTGAAGACACAAAGATTAGGTAACTGCTTTGGAAAAGACTGAAGCAAGTAATTATAAAACCGTTTCACAAATTTAGAAAATATTTCAACACAAAGATAGGTTGTTTCTGTTATGGGCCATTAAAGTATGACTAGTTATAAAAGCTTCTAATTAACATAGGAATGTATTCAGATGATTATATAACCATGTTTATGGGATTCCAAGTGTTTGCATTTAAAATATGAAGCTTGGCTTTGTTGCCAATGTGATCACCACATTGGATTATGGAAGCCAACCTTTCCACACATTTTAAAATCTATTAAAATATAAAATTACTTCTACGCTAGTTGAGTATTAGTTTCAATCCTTGCTAATTTCTATAGCTTACTTTTATAAATTTGTCAAACCTTCTACATGTTTATAGTTGATTCATCTTTAGAGAACTATATATGTTGTATTTTTTCCATCTTACATATTAATGTAATACACACTTTTGCTAAATCTTAAGATAATATTTGCCTACTAAAGTTCTAGTGGATTATATGGTATGAATTCATCTTGCATATGTTGTAAGAAAGGTTAAGAAAGGTTAAGGGGATTCATTTGGACAAACAAAATTATGTTTTTCATCTTTATGTGCATGCACAAATATACTATTTTATCTACAGGGTGAAGGTGTATATATCGATTTAATAACAACCACTATAGCATGTGAGTAGTGACAAAATTTTGCGGTCACTCATGCACAAGGTTTATTTGCTAACGATTTAAATGGGCCATATTTAATTCTCTTTAATTTTCATATTTAAAAACCTTCAAGGATACCCCCTAGATATTAATATAGCCTAAATATGAAGAAGACCTAGATTGTCTTAACAATTGGTCTTTTAACTTTATTAAAGTCTAGTAATGATACATTCCACTCTATTTAGGTCCACATCCATCCTTGGGAATAGATGAACTGATTATTTGCTCTACTAATGCATAACTTTACAACTTTGAGAGTCAACAAATGTTTGCATCATTAGGGAGAATTTGATGTTTTCTTCTATTTTTTCCCCATTTGATCAGAGAATTTATTTGAGATGAATGAAGCCTACCCAT
Organism: Cryptomeria japonica; assembly: GCF_030272615.1. Taxonomy (NCBI): domain Eukaryota; kingdom Viridiplantae; phylum Streptophyta; class Pinopsida; order Cupressales; family Cupressaceae; genus Cryptomeria; species Cryptomeria japonica. Next base: position 280,268,354 of record NC_081415.1, read on the forward strand.
TCTAAGGGTATTTGTTATCCTTCTAGGTTTTTTCCCCAACTTTTAAAGTGGACTCTTTCTTTTTTTATGTAAGAATCTTCTAGTATTAGAAGATATACAACTTGTAAAAATTGGCGCTCCATCATGTCAGAGAACCTTAAAGTGTTAGAATGTATAGGCCATTGAATTTTATGGATTTTCTATTTGTCTTGACCTTATACTTAGTTAGGTGATAAAGGAGTTACTAAAGTTCTATGGAAGATTTGTTGAATGTGGTGATAAATATCTTTAGGCCTTCATCAACTTGATAAATGACTATAAGGTGGAGGATGGAGATGTGATGTTAAATTTGTTTGTTTAGTCTCTACAAGGTGATTCTAGAGAATTGCATATTAATTTTCTTGAACTCTCTATTTCTATGTGGGTAGGTTCCAATCATCATTCATAAAAAAATGGTGATAAAATCAATCTTAATGTGGCAATCGTTAAATTTACAATTGTACATATAGTTTCTGAATAAACTTGCTATCTAATTTAACTTCAGGGCTGCTGAAGTTCCAAGGGATATATTAAAGCATGTGAGACCTAAGGATGTTGTGATTTTAGTCATGTAAATTGGGGATTTTGATTTACATTTGGGTTTCATTTGAGAAATAAGAGCTATGTGAGTATTAGCATAATTATATAATCTTACTAAAAGGATGATGAGAACCTTTGGCTAACAAATCTTGCTCACCTAGATATGCTCATATAGATAGACTTGTTCCTTTAGATATATAAGATTATAGAATTGAATGGAAATATCTATAATTGCGGCGATTATGTTTTAATTTGTATTGATTGATTGTCTTGGTGTGATGTATGTTATTTACCCATGGGAGGTAGTTCATAGTTGATGCATTTTGGTAAAAATAATGTGAATATGTGATTGAGGTTGACTCTATTACACATATTAATTAGTTTACTTTCAAACATGTATAAATAAATGCTTTGGTCCCATGCATGAACACATAATAGTTTGCATTGAGGGTCACAACATATTTATACATTTGAAGTTGATGCACATACTAATGAAATGGCTACACATGTAACTCAAATGAATATGACTGCATCAACTTTTTGAGGTTTGAGGCATTCAAGTTTCCAAATATTTTAGAGGATGATGTGGGTTTAGTTGAACGCATATTTCCTTTGGTTGAAGTCTTGGATTTTTTTAGTAAAGGTGATCTATCTATTAACCTAAATATGAAAATTTCAATTAGGACCTGAATACAAGTTTAGAAGAAACCAAACCACACAATTTGGATAACTATGAGGGACCATAAATTTTTTCTTTATATACTGGATTGTTGATGAATATATTTTGATTAAGTATGTCTCTAGTTATGTATTCATGAACAATTTTAGTCTTAGGGTCTCAAGTTTGATCTTGAAATGCCCAATGTTTTTGATATTAAAAGCAACAAAACAGGGGTGATCTCCCCAAAATATAAAACCAGTAGCCTCACATTAACAAAATATTAATTGCAAGCTACGGGGAACAAAACAAAAGCAAGCCATGAAGGCACTTCCACAAAACTAACAAATAATCAGACATGTAGAAAGAAAAAACTTGTCTGACCAACTACCCAAACTCAACTCAAGGAGGGGCAGAGGCTCTCGAACCATGACAAAGAGGGGCTTGGGGGAGGGGGAAAGACTTCCCCTTTTGCTTGCGACGAACAATAGTCCAGACAATACTATCATTAGGACTATCCAGAGAGATATCTCCTTGGATGGGCCCATCAGGGTTACAAGTAGTATCCCAAGCAATATGTTTTTGTAGAGCAACAACAAACTATTGCAAAACAACAATAAAATGTTACAAAGGAACAACAAGAGAAGCAACGAGAGCAAGATGAATTGGGTCCACAGAGGTAGCAACAACAGTCTCAATGGTAGTAGGAGGCACAACATCCTCTTGAGAAGGGGGGTCATCCTCTTGGGACAAGTCATCATCAACATAAACCGTCAAGTGATCCATAGTAGCATCTTCCACCATGTAGGAGCACCTTTGTGTCATGAAAGGGAGCAGTTCAAAGCTAAATGGCCCATAGAGAAGCGTTTTCTGTAGCGAAAGATGAGGCCCTCAAAGTCCAAAGGTTGAGACCAAGGCCCATCCCTAACCATAAGAACCACATCCCCAGGGAGAGGCGAGGAGATGTCGATATCAACCAAGATGTGGCTGAATGTGGAATGACCCATTGAAATCGTGGCGTCATCAACCTTCAAGAATTGGCCAATGGAGTTACTGATGGCGTCATAGCAAGAGTGCTCCCAAAAATGCAAAGGAAGGTTTCGAAGATGAACCCAAATCATTTGAACATTAAGTGGCTTTGTGAGGGGGTTAAAGGAAGTTGTCCAGGGCTTAAAAGAGAGGAGGTGAACTCCCCAAGCCCATACCTTTCCCAAAATGAGGGCATGATCAGATGAAGAAGTGAAGAAAGCAATGAAGAAGCCTTTAGCATAAGGAAAAAGCTCAATATTATGTGCAACCAAGGACTTCCGGGAGGCACTCACCCATCGATAAAGGTCTGGTAATGAAGGCCAAATGCCCAATATTGCAAAAATCTAGGATGATATATTAAATGGATGGAATGTGATGCATTTCAATTTTAAATTATCTATTAAGATAAGTTGGCTAGTCAATGTAATTATGAACTATATAGGTTTATCTTCAGACATGATTATGGACATGATTAATATTGGTCATATGTGTATATTGTGTACCTCAATTTAGAAGGAAATTGGAGGCTCCATACTTGCTTTGTATTCTTTAGTGGTAGCACACTCATATTTATGTCTTGGCATATCTATATGTTTGGTTTGTAGTTGTGTAGTGTTGGCAACATTATAATTAAATTGATAGGTCTATAAAAGAAGGAAATAATGCATTCATGTTTTCCTATCAATCATGGTAATGGGACACACACACACACGAGTTATATTCCAATGCTCTTCATGCCACATAAAACCACATATAAATTAAGTTTTCTTAATTTGTTCCTCCATGTGATTGAATTAATGCAATTTTTTTGATGATTTATGTTTTTCTATTTTGAGTTTATATTAAATTAACAAGATCAATATTTGAAGAATCAATAAGTAAACTTTATTGACCAAGCACACTCCAAGAACATCTTCCAACATAGTCACTTACTCTCTTGCATTAGTAATAAAATTTTAACAATCAAATTAGTGACATTCATTTCTACCTTGTATTGACATATGTTGTGATGTTCATACATCTTGACTAAGGAATAGGAAATTCTTTAACTTAATCCTTACATATCAATCCCCACAATTCTCCACAATTCTACTTAAGACTACCACAATTTTCATTACCTTAAACATCATTAGAAAAATAAGTGTTACAAGTTATAAAGATCAATTTTTATCAAGACAAACTCAAAACAATCTTAATAAAATCAATCCCAATTTAGAAAAGATTTTCTCAGTCAGCCTCGTGGGTAGTTCAAACTATTGCATATTTTTCCTCTGCTACGTTTTTCACATGCTTTATCTCATTGTCCGCATAAGATCCAATTTAATGGCAATGTCTATCTAGCCCTTAGGATGCACTAATATAGAACTTTACCTTTATACATCATCACCTCTATATTGGTGCATCCTAAGGGCTGGATAGCCACTTCCCAATTTAATTAATACTGCACAATTGTTGAATCGATTAGGAAAAAAGAAAGAATGGTAGGTAACGATATGATATAAAAAAGTTTCTTGTGTGTAGCTGGTGTGATTTACATGTGGTGGGAAACAAAAAAATCATTAACGGTTTAATGCTGAATAAGAATAGGCCCTAGTCCACCCAACCACCAAAATAAAAAATCTTTGACCATTTGCAGAATAAGAATAGGCCCTGATCATTTGCAATTCCATCAATTTGCAATGGCCATCTCTTTACAGAATTTGTGTGTGGTTTTCATTTCTATTTTTGTTTTCTTGTTACCCTGCCCAGGTCTTTCTCTTTCCCATGAATGTGATGCCCTTTTTCAAATCAAAGCAGGCTTCAATGGCACTTACGGTTCACTCAGTTCGTGGGTCAATGTAACCGACTATTGCACCTGGGATTTTATATCCCGCGACAATCACACCAACCATTTTGTTTCTGTTACAGTAGGCATGGTTCAAGGTATGATATCTGAGAAAAAGTGCCAACTTCGTTTTCTCACATCTCCGAGTATAGAAGTAGTTACAGGTACTACTACTCTTCCTCCCTGTTTGGCAAATCTCACTTATATGGAATTTCTATATGTATATTCTACTGACTTGAGTGGGATGATTCCATCTTCCTTTTGTTTGCTCACCTGCCTTAGATACCTTGGTCTTATTCACAATATTCTCAATGGAACCATACCTTTCTGCATGGGCAACCTTTTGTTTTTTCACTGACCCGTACCTTAGTGACAATCAACTCAGTGGAAGTATACCTGCCTCTCTTGGCAATCTTTCTTCACTTTCTAATCTTGATCTTTCCTTGAACCAAATAAGTGGGAGTATACCAGATTCGCTTGGAAGTCTATCTTTGTTGTGTTGGAAATATTATTTGTCCCTGAGCCTGACCGTTAGGCCCCAACAGATAAGTCTCCCCACCTACTTGTCAAGAGATAGGTGAATCAAGACAACCTAGAGGAGATTTGGTTGGGATCTTCATCCCAACAACCCCTGACTTGAATTGCAGATTGGCAGTAGAAATTAATCTGGTAGGTAAGTTTTTGAATTAGATTTTGGGGGGAATTTTGAATGGACAACATATAGACAAAAAGGAAGAACATTCTCTAGTGAGAGAAGTGCAGCTCCAGAGTGAGTGCAAAAGAATATAGCAGCAACAACCTATGTGAGTGCAAAAGAATATAGCAGCAACAACCTATGTGTTTTTGTGTATGTTTTTTCAGTTGAGCAAGATAGCTCTTGACTATTTGGTTTGAGCAGTGCTTGCTCTTGATCATGTGTAGCTCCAAGTGAGCAAATCTGATTTGTAGTTCAGAGATCAAAGAAGCTCCATTTTGTGTAGAATAAAGCAACTCCTGATCGTTGCCTGCAAGATTTGTAATTAGTAGTTAAATGTTTGAGTTTGTATTTTGTTTTATTTAATTTCCAGCCAATTTAATAGAAAGCAAGAATGCTTGCATGTTTCCTTCTATGTTTTGAATTTATTTAATTTGTGGGTTTGTTCCCAACTGGTTGGGAATTGAGAGAATAGTCTCTGTGTGCATTTTGGGTCCGCCCACCTTGAGAGATTTTTTTTTAATCTCTCCTCATGGTTTTAGGGCTATAGAGCTATAGAGCCTTAAATCTTTGTGTTTAGGCATTTGTTTTTTCTGGCTATTTGAGTTTTGGGTGTAGGAGACATGGTTGGAGATGAAGGAAAGAGCTGACAGCAACCTCCATCCTTTAATGGACAAAATTATGATGTTTGGGCCAAGAAGATGAAAACCATCATGGTTGCAAATAATTTGTGGGAACTTTGTGCAACTGGGTTTGTGAATACTATTGATTCAACTCAGTATGCTACCCTCACAAAAAATCAAAAGAACCAGTTGAGGGAAACAAAGAGAAAATATGCTAAGGCATTGATTTTAATTGAAGCTGCCTTGACATAGGCCATATTTCCTAGAATAGCAGTAGCTAACTATGCTAAGGAAGTGTAGGAAATACTCTAAACAAGTTACAAGGGGACTGATAAAGTCAGATTGGTGAAGCTCCAGATGCTTAGAAGAGATTTTGAGACTCTTCAAATGAAGGGCAGTGAGTCCATTTAAAAATTTCAAACAAGAGTCTCTGGTTTATTGAACCAGCTAAGGACAAATGGAGAAACCATGGAGGAGCAGAGGATCGTGGAGAAAATCCTTCGAAGTTTTCCATCAAAGTTTGATGCAATAGTGATTGCCATTGAAGAGGCAAAGGATTTGTTAGTTTTGATAATGGATGAGTTGATGGGTTCTCTTCAAACCCATGAGCAATGCCTAAATAGGTCTGCTACTTCTTCCCAAGAGAAGGCTTTCAAATCTCAAGCCAATGCAAGAGGAAGAATCCGTAGGAGTTAAAGTGGCCAAGGCCATGGCAGTGAAGAAAACTCAGGATGAGTAAACAACCAAGAGGGAGTGAGCAACTCTCAGAACAAGTCCAAACAAGGCAAGAAGAACAACAACTTGAATCAGAGGTATGACAAGAGCAATGTGGAGTGTTTTAACTGTCACAAATTTGGGCATTATGACAGAGATTGCTGGGAAAAGCAAGGTAATCAGCCGAGACATAGTGGGGTATGTGCACCAAGTTGTGGTACCAAAAGGGGGTCTTAAGATGCCACCTTCTCTTTTTTTTTTTTCTGAAATCAGCAAAGTCTGAACTTCGACGACAAATTGAACATAATTACACTCCAAATTTGAAGATGCAACAAGAAAAAGAGTCGGAGTGCTTCAAGTCTACTTTCTAAACTACTAATTTATTTTGAAAATGGTGGAGATTAAGGGCTTCAAAATGGCGGGCCACAAAAAGTGGTCTTGTTTTTTATGCAAAAAAACATGACATAACGTCTGTTGTGGCCCCCCTAAAATGTTAACTTATTTTTTGAATTTTTAAAATTGCTTCAGTGTGATATTAGCTAACACCTTGTAGTTTATGCTGGATTTTTCGGCTAATTTTTTACTAATTTTTGAAGTGGACACATCCCGAAAAACAAAAATTTAGGCATGCTCCCCCCTAAAATCATTGAAAACTAATCAAAAATTATTTTTTTATATTTTTTTTTTGTGTAGAATGGAGTCTAGTTTCTAAAAATGTAAGTTTCTTCAAAATCTGATGAACATGTAAAAAACTATACCCAAAATAGTGCATGTTGGTTTTTGACAAAAAATGGACACAATAACAAAAGAAATTATAGATGAAAGACAACGGAATCAAAATTTGAAATAAATTACATGGTTGGATAGCTAAGAGCGAGCTTAAGTTCACCACGGTGTTTTTTTAATTGCATTGAGACATGTGCAAACTTGATGGAGAGCACAACCAAAAATATGTCAATTTTTTTCATCTTTTGATAAAAACACGTCTCTAGCCTGAAATGGTCGTGCAAACCTTTGGGTTGGATGCCCAAGGAAAATAAAACCCATAGGGTTGGTGTTCCCAAAGCGGGCCATTTGGCGCATGCCAAATATGGTGCTCTCCCTATTTGGTGTCCGCCAAATTTGAACAATGTGTTTTCCCATTTGACATGCGCCAAATGTGGTGCTAGCCCTCTAAATAAATTCCATATTCGACATTTGGCGCGCGCCAAATAGGGAGAGCGCCAAATGTCTAGCATTGAAACAATGTTTAATATTTTTGCATTCATTGTTAGTTTAATTGAATTTTTGGAACTTAATCTACACTCAAACTCTCTTTCTCGTCCTGTCTACCTCACATTTGCTCCTTAGCTCCAACTCTACCCTCGTCTCCCTCTTACATTAATTCTCTCAATTGTTACATATTCCTCCCACCTTCTCTCCCCATCTGTACCTGTATTTCCTTGCCTCTTTACCTTAGTACCTATCCCTTCCTGTCCCATTAGCTATCTCTCTCCTATATCTATCTCTACTTATTGTGTCTCTTATAAATCCCTCCTTCTAGGCTCTAAGTAAATCACCTCTATTTCCCTTCTGCATATTTATTTCTCTCCCTCTCCAATTCTCTCCCTACCTAATTTCCCCTCTTTCTTGCTTTGCGAACTCTCTCCCTTATCTATCTACCTTTACCATCTCTAAGTATCTAAAAAAATCACCATCTACCTCTCCTCTCCTCTCTCTTTCTCTTTGTTCATTTCTCTCTCATTTTATATCTCACTCCCCTCTCTCTATTATGGCCTCTCCCTTCTCTCTCTCTCTCCATCTGTCAAGGTATCCACCTCTATCCATCTCACATTAAACTCTCGAGGTATCCATAGTCATTCATGTCCCATTACCCACCCGCCGAGGTATCTACCTCTATCTATCTCACATTGAGCTCTCTCCCTAGTTAGGTCTCTCTCTCTCTCTCTCTCTCTCTCTCTCTCTCTCTCCCTCCCTCTAGGTATATTATCTCTCTCCCCCTCTAGGTATCTCAACTCTCAAAATCTATCTCTATAGTTAAATCTCCCTCTCGGTCCACCTATATCTCCCTTCCATCTCTCTTTATGAACTAGATCTCCTATTTTTTCTCCCCTTACCTCTTCTCTCTCTTCATTTTTATATCCTTGCTCTTCTTTGCCCCTCCTCTCTCTAGCTCTCACAATTCCCTTATTCCCCTATCCCTCTATATCTCCATCTCCATCCTTCACTAGTACATTTAGAGCTGATTTCCGATGGTTGTTTGTCGGATTTGCGACGAATTTTCGTCGGAGTGCCGAAAAAATCCACCGTCGAAAACTCAACGTCGGATTGGTCGACGATGCCATGCCCATCGGAAATTCAACAATCCAATGGACTCTGCCGACGGTCAAAGAAGTCGTCGGCCGAAAGCTTGGTATTTGTCGTAATTCTGACGATGATAATTTTTATTAAAAAATAAAATTTATCATTGATATAAAATATAAAAGAGGCATCGAAAGAAGGAAACACCAATGAATTCCAGAAAGGACTCACCAAAGATAATAACTTCATCGACAAAAGATATTAAAGAAAGCAGAGAGGGTCTTCATTGACGGGAAAAGTTCTCGAGGAAATAATACTATTGGTGCAACATAAAAAAGACCACTGAAAGGAGCGTTTTCATCGAAAGAATAATATCAATCAGACAAAAGGAAGCTACATCGATAAAATATATCGATGAGGATATAGGTTTCGAGGAGGTTAAAATTCATCGACAAAAGATATCAAAGAAAGCAGAGAGGGTCTTCATCGACGGGAAAAGTTCTCGAGGAAATAATACTATCGATGCAACATAAAAAGGACCCACCGAAAGGAGTGTTTTCATTGAAAGAATAATATTGATCAGACAAAAGGAAGCTACATCGATAAAAGATATCGATGAGGATATAGGTTTTGAGGAGGTTAAAAGGCATGTTCTCGATATGCGTGGTTTTGCCGATGTAACTATCGGTGAAGAATGATAAGGGAAAATAAAGAAAAGCTTCGGTGAGATAATAGACTCATTCATTGACGGGGCATAGTGATATCGATGAAAGAAGTATTTCGATGGAAAAATAAAGGAGGACATCGAAGCCCAAGGTTTCTTCGACATAAGACCCGATGGATATTAGATATGTTTTGATGAGGAGACAACCATATTGACCCAATACAATATTTCAATGAAGGGAAAAAATACTTGATCGAAGTAATATTCGAAACAAAAGTATTGTTGATAGAAACAAAGAGATTGGTGGACTAAAGAAACAAATGATTGAAAGACATATCCTCATCGAAATGATTATTGATTGCCATGAAAATCATAAACAAATCCCAGGGAAGGTCACATCGCCATTAAATTCAAACGTGTGCCCAAGTGACCGTTGTCCAAATCGCCATTACTAACTGATTAAATATGCCATAAGTAGTGGATCAACCATCAAAGGAAACAACATTAAGGAATTCACAGGTGACGAACTGAAAGCAAGAATTGGGCGAATTCACAGATAAAGCTCAGTAATTCCAAGTAAGTTGTTTGCACATAGACCTCTTTTTTAAAATTCAAATGGAATCATCATCTAAAACTAATAAGACTAGAAAGGGAAAAGAACCTATCGCTGTAGAAGAAAAACCTAAAAGACAGAAAAGGGAAAGGCATTCTTTGGTCCAGGACCTGATTGACCAGTGGCCATCATCCAGTTTGAGGTCCAAGAAGATTAGAGCCAATGAGGAAGGCCTGGAGGACCGGTTTGAGGATCTTGGAGACATATGGACAGAGTTGAGAGGGTATGAATTATTCATATATGGGTACAACAGAAGAGTTGCTCCTCAACCTATCAACAATTTATGGCGATTGAACTTAGGAAGGTTAGCTATGGCTAATGTATTCGTGAATGTGGAGCTCATGAAGGCATTGGCAAACAATTATGACCCTAAAACCAGGACCATATATAACTACATGGGTGAGCCAATTCTTGCAATCACAAAGGAGGTTATTGACACCGTGTTTGAGTTAGATTGGGGATTTGAAGAATTGATTGACCTCAAGAAGTTAACAAGTGACTATTTTAACCTAGAGCACATTTACAAAATGTGGAGACTCCTTATACATAGACCCAGGAATGCAGGGTCCTTAGTGCCACTAGGTCAGGATGACAAAGCTCCCTATGATGTCTACTCTTTCCATCCATATTTCAAGTATACCTATTACTGTGTTGCCCAAGTGCTAGGGATAAAATCCCATCCTTTGATGGATATTGCAGCCATGGTCATTTGTGCCGATTTGCAGTCTAAGGACCCCCGCTTCTTTGATTTTTCTTCTTATTTGGTTGAGGTTTTGAATCATGGGTTAGAAAAGTTAAAGTGGGATGTCATCAATGTTCAGTTCAAGCATTATTCCTTACTTATGCATATGCTATTGTATGTGGGCCAAGATGAAGGGTTATGGCTAGAAGAGTTATGTGTCAGGACATATGACAATGCTAGGATGAGAAAACCAGTGCAACTATGGGTTTCTTCATGGGACCAGAGGTATGTGAATAATAAATATTGGTATTTTGAGGAGTTCTTTGTCAAGCCATTATATAGATTGTTGGGATGCCCGTGCGATCATGCCCTTGCACCAGAGGTTCAAAGATTCCTAAGACCAAAAGATTTCACTGAAGATCCCTCAATTGAACACAATTGGGGAGGTTGGTATTGTTTTTCAGACTGCACACAAGTCAGGGTATACGGGTTCGAAGGGAGACCATACTTACTACCACTTATAGTCCCTAACAGAGTGGCTTGTCTGGAAATTGTGAGGCAACTATCAATAGTGAGTTCAGAACATTTGACAAGCCATGGAAAACAATCAATTGTACCTGGGTTGTTAGTATTTTCAAATTTTATTGTGAAAAGTTCAAAGAGTTATGGCCTGCTGCAGACAAAATTGGATTATTATGGCATGGCTATGGGGGATCCAAGGCCCAATTTTGATCTTGAAGGATACATAAGGATAGCCCGGTCATCACAAAAGCTGAAGGCTAGAGAGCATAAATCTTACCTATCGGATGACCTCATTAAGAACATTGGCAGAGAAGAGGCCAGAGTGAAGTGAATAAAGTTTGAGAAAGAAATGCAGGCTTATAAATTGAAGCTTTTTAGAAGGAAAATGGATGAGAATGTGCTACAAAAGATTGAAGACCCCTTGGAGTTGGCCAACAAACTTATGGAGCATGAATTGGAAATACTTGAGGGAGTCTCGCCTCATGTTTTTAGGGATTACATTGATACTATTAGGAATACAGAGCCTTTGGCTCATATGTCTCTTGCTTCCACATCTGACACTATTCCATTCACTCCTCGAGAGGATTACCCCCCTGTTTATGTAGAGGATACACCAATAGACTTGGCAACAAGACAACTGAATGTCTGAGAAGTGGCTAACATCAGATTCCTGGAGCATGAGGATTTCATTGCTAATAGTGACTTCATTGCTTCCAAGGAGTTCACCGCATTCCTCTATCAACATAAAGGATCTCAAATTAGGAATAACATGAGAAATAGTGAAGAAGAGCAACAACTTCAAAAGTTACAAGAGGAGATGGATCTTGTGATGAGAGAAATGACACCTGAGAAGGGAAGATAGTTGCTTAAGGAAGCTGGTGTGCTATCATACTCTAGATGGGACATGAACTTTGCCTTGTTGTTTGATGGATTCCTCAAGAAACAGGACCCAAGTAAGCAAATGATGCCAAAAGAGATTGATAAACTCTTTAGAGGATTAGGATATGATCCAGATCAGAAGGTTCTTCTATAGTGGGCTATCTATCCCAAAGATAAAAGACCTATATTGGTTGATACAGAAGAAGCTTTTGGACATTTGATGGTGTAGCAGGTTGGAAAGATTGACCCTAGAACAACTGCCAAACTAAATTTGGATGTCGCTAAACTGAACCAAGATCAGATAGAGTTTCTGGTCCGAGAAAATTCTTCATACAAAAGCCTATATGAGAAAACTGATGAAGAAAAACAGAGGTTGCAAGCAAGATTGCTTCAGATTGATATAGGTACCAGTCAAACAGGGATGACATATGATGTTGACAGAGATGCCATGGATGCCTTGATAGACGCTATGTATTGGAGGAACAGGGCTGAAAAGACATCTCGGCAACTAAAAAAGGAACAACAAAAGATGGATAAGTTAGTTCTCGAGGTCGTTGAGCATAGATTCAAAAGTATGATGCAGGTTGTAGAAATCTATTGGAAGACATACACTAGAATAGTCAAAGCTTTGAAAGAGCATGAAAGGCTCGGGTCTCGGTTGGAAGGCCTGATGAATGACAACAGTCTGATGAATCCAGGTGAGAAAATTGAAGCCGAGGCTCACTTGAAGTCCCATGATGAATTGGAAAATCAATTAAGGAAAGAGCTTCAGAGGCTGGACGATGGGAATACCCCTAGGGTGCCCTCTTTTTACAGTAATGGCGAGTTAGTATCGTTGGAATAGTGGAAACAAGATTTCAGTCATGAGAAGAATCAAGTAGTAGCAGAGTTGGATCGGGACAAAGAATTGTCACTTTGTGTTAACAATATTCTATCCAATCATTTCCAGACAGAAAGCGACATGAGGACACTAAACAATGATGTTCTAATGTATAAAGATGATAAGTACATTGAACACATAGGAATGTTGAACTTGTTTATCTTCCAATTTTTTAACAAAAGTGCTAATTAATAGTTATGTGCTGAAAAGCCATGATGCTTGGTGACAATCTATACCCTCATATAAATGAGGGAACTTTTGTAACAATAAGGATCATTAGAGAAGAAGTAGAATATAGCCTCAGGCTTACTATTGTACCATTTTGTGAACATACATAATATAATCAGTCGTCTTTCCTTTGTGTATATGCTGTGGATTACTGCATCTTTTTGTAGGTAGTTGCTTGTGATATTATCTAAAGGAGATAAGGTTACTTTTGTTCTTCCAATAAAACTTTGTGTTTCATATTGTGGATTTGAATAAAAGATTTACTTGCGAATATAGTTTTGTATATAGTGCGGATGCATATTATCTCAACCATGGTGCGCCTGCATATGTATATAGTTTTGTTTATAGGTGGAAAGCTTGAGGTTCAATGTCAAACTTGGTTGCTCTGATACCATATGTAATATTCCGTTAATTCTATACTTAAAGAAAATAAATTGTGATCTATATTAAGATAAAAAATTGAGCATTTCAAAATAAAACATAACTACTTCAGTTGAAGGAGAAAACTAACTAAATGTTCTTCAACATAATAAGAATCTAGCTAATTTGTCTAAAAGGAAGGTAATCTTTTAACGATAAAAAATATTGAACAAATATTATTAAGCTAATCAATATGAGAAAGGAATTCAAATGGCAAGTTTCATTTTTGAGGGAAGAGATAAAGGTTAAGAGGTTACAATTCATTTAACTTTCCAACTGAAACTTTTTGTATGAAGCCTCGAAATAGTTTGGAATAGGGAGAGAATCATCAAGGACTTCTCCATTCAATCGTAGACTTGCCAGTCTCCCATGCCCCTTCATGAGGGTACATTCTAAGGATTGGGTCTCTTTTACATCTGGCCATCTGATCTTGGTGTTCAAAACCTACATGCAACTAGTTAGTCTCACACTATAGGTAACCCCTAACTACTATGACCATCTGACTAGTAGGTGTATCTAGTTCATGTGATCTAACAATCACTTAGATAAAGCATCACCATCTTGGCCAAGGTTTTAACATTGCAAGCACCAATGCATTGTTAGTGTTCACCTCCCTTGCTCGACTTGTACATCCAATTCTTGAGCTCAACAAACTCACTAGTTACCAACCATCTAAACAAGCCATCTGCTTAATGTGTACTAACAATAATGGTTATTAACGACCATCATATGATAAATAGCATACACTTGAGCCAACTAACTCACTAGTTTACTAACCAACTATCTAGCAAACCGCTTAATGTCTACTAAGAATAACGGTCATAAATGACCATCATAAGATAATTAACATACACTTGAGTCTGTTGATTCATTGGTTACAAAACTTCTAGGTTTAGCTGATCCAATTCGTTACATAACAGTCTCATGTCTACTGACATTAACAGTTTACAAGGACCTTCATGGGATTGTGACATAACCTAACAAGCCAACTTCTACAAATCCCCTATCTCTAACAAGCTTCAATTGTCATCATGGAATTAAACCTAATACAACATTGGTTCCCTTATTTAGCTAAATTAACACATCATATTATGACTCAACAAAAATTACGGTTCTAATATATTTTTTTCTTTCTGTATTCCCAAAAGTGTGCATCTAATTGATGATAAGAATCCTTCTTCAGGTCTTGCAACCATGGAGACTAGTTATAATCTGATTATAACCGATGTGCATTGATTCCAAGATGAACCATATTCGGTTGAACTATGAGTTAAGAGTGGAAAACAAATAAACATAGAAAACAAATAAACTTAGAATAGCTGCAAATTATAGCAAGGTATTGTGACTATAAGATAGAAACCATCCTAGGAGCCTCCAATATATCAAAAGTTGAGAAAGTAGCAAGCTTACTGTACAAAGACAGTGATCACTATAAAGTTGCAGTCAAGTTCAAATCATTGATTTGTGGGAACAAAGGGTTTCATATGGGGATAGAGTAGTCTCATGAAATATCATGACAGTCATCATCATAATCTAAAGAGTAGTCAAATCTTCAAGATAGATTGGTGATAGTATAGTCATTCTGTTGAGCATCAAATCTGAATTAAGTAAAATATCTTGATTTGAGAAATTAAATCATAGAAGCCATCTCTCTTTGGAAGAAATCATCATTTTCATTGATACCGTAACAACCCATAAGTTATCGAACAAGTCTAAAAGCATTCTATCGAAGTATCTAAGATTCAAACAGTATCAATGAGACCCAGCAATGTCTCATCGATGTAAAAGGGACATCAAAGAAAGCAAATGCCGATGAACTTCAGAAAGGACTCATCGAAGACAGTAACTCCATCGATAAAAGATATCGAGGAAAGTGGAGATGGTTCTCATCGACAAGAAAAGGTATTCAAGGATATAACACTATCGGTGCAAAAAGACTCACCGAAAGAGATGGTCCCACCAACAAAAGGTATCAAAGAAAGAAGAGGTGGCCCCCATCGATGAGAAAAGTCTTTCGAAGAAACAATATCATCGATGCAAGATAAAGAAGATTCACCAAAAGAAGCATTCTCATCGAAAAAGTGATATCGATAAAACAGAAGAAAACTACATTGATGAATGATATCGATAAGGATATGAGTTTCGATGGGAGGACAAAAGAAGTCACCGAAGTCCAAAGTCTCTTCGACATGAAACCCAGCGGATAGCAAAAATATTTCGATAAGAATATGAGTTTCGAGGAGACTAACAGGCATGTCTCCGATACACATGGTTTCATCGATAGAAGCCATCTCTCTTTCGAAGAAATCATCATTTTCATTGATACCGTAATAACCCATAAGTTATCGAACAAGTCTAAAAGCATTCTATCGAAGTATCTAAGATTCAAACAATATCAATGAGACCTAGTGATGTCTCATAGATCTAAAAAGGGCATCGAAGAAAGCAAACATCGATGAACTTCAGAAAGGACTCATCGAAGACAGTAACTCCATCGATAAAAGATATCGAGGAAAGTGGAGATGGTTCTCATCGACAAGAAAAGGTCTTTGAGGATATAACACTATCGGTGCAAAAAGACTCACCGAAAGAGATGGTCCCACCAACAAAAGGTATCGAAGAAAGCAGAGGTGGCCCCCACCGATGAGAAAAGGCTTTCGAAGAAACAATATCATCGATGCAAGATAAAGAAGATTCATCGAAATAAGCATTCTCATCGAAAAAGTGATATCGATAAAACAAAAGAAAACTACATCGATGAATGATATCGATAAGGATATGAGTTTCGATGGGAGGACAAAAGAAGTCACCGAAGTCCAAAGTCTCTTCGACATGAAACTTGGCGGACAACAAAAAGATTTCAATGAGAATATGAGTTTCAAGGAGACTAAAAGGCATGTCTCCGATACACATGGTTTCATCGATAGAAGCCATCTCTCTTTGGAAGAAATCATCATTTTCATTGATACCGTAATAACCCATAAGTTATCGAACAAGTCTAAAAGCATTCTATCGAAGTATCTAAGATTCAAATAGTATCAATGAGACCTAGCGATGTCTCATTGATATAAAAGGGGCATTGAAGAAAGAAACACTGATGAACTTCAGAAAGGACTCAACGAAGACAATAACTCCATCGATAAAAGATATCAAGGAAAGTGGAGATGGTTCTCATCGACAAGAAAAGTTCTTCAAGGATATAACACTATCGGTGCAAAAAGACTCACCGAAAGAGATGGTCCCACCAACAAAAGGTATCGAAGAAAGCAGAGGTGGCCCCCACCGATGAGAAAAGGCTTTCAAAGAAACAATATCATCAATGCAAGATAAAGAAGATTCACCGAAATAAGCATTCTCATCAAAAAAGTGATATCGATAAAATAGAAGAAAACTACATTGATGAATGATATCAATAAGGATATGAGTTTCAATGGGAGGACAAAAGAAGTCACCGAAGTCTAAAGTCTCTTCGACATGAAACCCAATGGATAGCAAAAAGATTTCAATGAGAATATGAGTTTCGAGGAGACTAAAAGGCATGTCTCCGATACACATGGTTTCATCGATACAACTTTATTGGTGGAAGATGACAAAGAGAGGATAAAAGGGGCTTCGGTGAGACAACAAACCCATTCATCGAAGGAGCATAGTGATATCGATGGAAAAACCATTTTGATGGAAAACTATAGGAAGTCACCGAAGCCCAAAGTTTCTTCGACATAAAAAAGGGACTGATGGATACCAGATAGGTATCGGTGAGGAGACGGAAATACTCAATTTGTTTATCTTCCAGTTTGTTAAATAAAAAATGTTTGTTACTGGTTATATGCCGAAAAGCCATAGCACTTGGTAATAATGTATACTCTCATATAAAGGGGGGAGCTTTTGTAACATGAAAGAGAATTAGAGAAGGAATAGATTATAGCCTCAAGTGGTTTACAATATAGAGGATTGTTAAATTCATTCAAGCAGTTTACAATATAGACATTGAAGTAGAGCTCATAAGAAACAACAACTGACAGACTCATCGAGAGGTGGTGGGTTTAAAAATTGTCTCATAAGTTTACACAATAAGTCCTAAAGAAATATAAAGACTCTGTAGCCCAAACAATGAAGAAAGGCACCGGTCATCTATAGAATACAATTCATCAATTCACATTTCATTTTAAAGCAATAGGAGTAGCTGAGTAGGAAATATAGAGTAGACTAGAAATAGTGTATATACATAAATTTCAAGCACAAAAATCGAATAATTTCTACAACAACAATCTTGAACTCATCTACTATATCTCCATCCTGGGAATTTACACCATTCTAAGATAGGAGGAAATCAGATCAAGATACTTAATCTACTATAAAAAGAATTAGTCATTGAAAACAACTAGTGAGTAGGTATACCCGCCTAGGTCCTGCAGAGCCTAAAGTGAGAGAGTTAGTAACCAAGTAGGTTCACTCTATAAGTTGGCCAAGTCAATTGGAGGGTTTGATCATAGGAGTTGGAGTTTCCTTAGAACCTATCCAATCTGTTGATTTGAGACCCAACACATTCATTAATTGTTTTGGACATTTCAAGTTATGTGTTCCTAATAGATGGTCAAGTATAGAACAACGACACTTAGAAAATACAGTCTAGAGAGATTGCAGTCTACTGTAAAGCCAGTAGGCAGTCATACGGCCTAGTACCAAATAAAATGACAGTAGTCAAGTCTACTAAGTGAAAAAGAGCAGAGTATAAGTTTCTAAAAGGTCTTTTCAAACCTTAACAACAAATAACACGTTATTGTTGCAACATTGTCAAAACTTGACAAGAACAACACCTTATTACCTCAAGAGGCATAGCAGTTGTAGACACCTAAAATTGTCATGTCTAATTAAATAAATATTTTATTTATTTAATTATCTAATCTTAATTCTTCTATAAATTAAATAAATCTTTATTTATTTAATTAATTCATTTATCCTCTTCTAGCCTTATTTCCCATTTAAATAAATACATTTATTTATTTAAATTATCCTTTTCCTAAATTAAATAAATATTTTATTTATTTAATTAATCCCACTTCTTCTATTAATTAAATAAATCTTTATTTATTTAATTAATTCATTAGCCTTTTCTACCCATGACACATGTCATTCATCTCTTAATTCATACACTATCTACCCCTTTCATTATTTTATTATTTCCTCTCCCTACCCTCTAATCATAGCCGACCTCCTTCTACACCTCTCAATCTTATCCCTCCATTTCATATAGTGTCTTCTATATAAGGAGATGCTTCCTTCATTATCAAACCCTAATGAATCATTCTAACTACTTGATCAATTGACTACACTGCGATCCTACTTGCAACCACATTCTGTTCTTTGTTGAGCTCTTGTGCACATAAAATCTGAGAGCAAATATATCAAGCAAGATCAATGGAGATAGGAAGAATGGAGATCCAAACCCTATTGGACATGTGATGGTATAATCTTTGTGATTTCATTTGATTTGCATTGTTTTAGGTAATCTTCATATGTTATGGTGGATCTTTGTTGTTGTTAGGCTAGGGTTTTGTGGTTGAATTCATTTAGCCTTTCGATATCGTTATTATTGTGATCCATTTTCACCATATACAACAGTCATAGGGAAACTCATGTCAAATGTGCAACTCAATACAATAAATAATCTTAGTTTGTAGCCCTAAGCATCATAATGCAGTCCTTGACCAAGTATGCATACAAGAAATATCTAGCTCTATTAAGGCACAAGCATCAAAGTCAGCGGTTATGACAACTAGTCAAAAACATCAAGTACAAAAAGTTTAGTCTCAGTCACTAGAAGACAATTTGCAACATGCATTAGGAGTTGTCCTCCTTACAAATAGTGCAACATTAAAAAGGTATTATCAAAGCTACAACCACAATTCAAAGAGGAAGCTTACAAAGATAGGACAAAGCTAGGTACAGTCATAAGTCAAGGCAAATACATAGTTGAAACTCAGTCCAAAATAGTGAAGAAGTGCAACAAATGACATGAGAAGTCTAAAGAAGTATTATAGCAATCATGAGTCAAGGATTAATGAAGATATTTTTTGCATCCATGATAAAATCTCAAACACACTTTTTACCATTCTCTTGGTGATTGTGCCCAATTGTGTATGTCTTGCTTATGTATGAAAATGACATTTTGTAGCTTTCCACCGACCATGTATTTGAGATGTCTTTGATTTAGATATGGCATGAGCTTAGTCGTAGAGTGAGACTAGGGAGTTGGACAATCTCAACCATGGTGCGCCTGCATGTGTATATAGTTTTGTGTATTCATTAAAGATTTTCATTTAATTTTAATCAACTAAAGAGCAATATTCATGACTTACAAGTAATAAAAAAACTTACAAGGATGAGGCATATTCATTACTTACAAGTAATAAAAAAACTTACGAGGATGAGGCATATTCATAACTTTTGCAGTCCCACCTTGGATATCAACACTAGAAGCAACTCATATTGTTTGTGTACAAACAAGACAATATGGGAGTTCATTATACCCAACAACTTGTGGTGTTGTTGTTTGTGTTGGCTCTGTTGGACCCTGCAATTAAGATTCAATATACATTATTCAATAAGATTAACTGTGCAACATAATGAAATATTGAAAAGTGTGTTACCTTGTTGAGCTTCGCTTGGTTTTGAGAATAGTTTAATATTCTTTACTTAACAGGACCAACCACGTGAAGGTGGAAGCTCATTTGGCCCCTCCCCCCCCCTAACATCACTCTAAATTCCCCGTTAACATCTTATAACTTTCATTCATTCATTCTTTCTACCATTAATAAAATATAACATTCATTCATTAATATCACATAATGTTCATTAACACATAACATTGATTAACATTAATTAACATGCAACATTCATCAATATTAATTAACACATATCATCCATAACCATTAATTAGCACATAATTACATTCACTAACACATAAAAATCAGTCATTATCAAATAAGTTAGATTACAATCATTTCTTTCTTTGTTTTTTCTTTGAAGCTATGAAAAGACTAAGTGGAACATCGATTTCTTCATCATTTCCCCTCTCTGCAGATGTTCCGCCAACTGCTCGTGATCTCAATGTATGCCTAGTCCTATACTGAGGACGAGGACGTTGAAGCGAAGGGGGGTCCTCTGCATTAATAAAGAAAAGGGTTAAATTCAATTTTTTTTTTTTTATTATTGTTACAAGTATTTCATTAATTTAGAGAACATAATTGTTGTGCTCTTTACCTGATGGGGCCACATTGTGTAGCCTCAACCTCAACATGCTGAACACCCTCTAGATCATCTGGAGTTGAAATACTAAAGGTTACATTAATGTTGAACACCAATTGCAATTGTATTTGTTTAAAGCAATAACAATGGTCCTCTTTACCTGAGTGGGTAACATCATATTCTTGATGTTGTGTACCCAGATCATGCTCCACTTGCTCACCACCGACTACATGCTCTAAAATATTAACAAAAAATGTTACATTAATTACTACTTTAATTGCAAATTAAGATGTTTAATTGTATTAATAGCTAAAAAAATAATTTTGAATAGCAAATGAATACCTCCACTACTGGGATGCACATCTGGACCTTCATGTGCAGGTGGTGTTTCACAATTAGCAGGCTGCATTCCAATGACATGCACATTGTTATCATTGCTTGCTTATTTAAAACAAATATAGTCACTTTATGTTGGAACTCAATATCAATTAGATTATTGGTAAAGTATTCAATTTGAAACAACTTCCATTTAGCATATTTACCTGCATGACGGATGCACTCGAATGTTGTGTATGCCCACTCAATTCTCGTAACCGATCAGCCATGGCTGAATAGCCTTGCTGGTAGGCAATTCTCTTATCATCTTCTGTGGGTGCTCTATTGAATTCAGAGCCCTGCATTTTTTCTTTGTACCATGAATTTTGCTTGCATTGTTTGATAAAAAAAAAACGTTTACAATTTATTAATATTTTGATGCAATATTTCATTTACATGAGATACTTACAATTCGTGTAGCAAGTTTCATGTAACCACGAGAGCCAAGTTTGTGTTGCCTGTTCTTTTCTTGCCTTGCCTTGGTTGCCTTTGACGTGTCACTCAGTCTATAAAAAGTTTGAAATATGCTAGATTATATAAATATAAAGAGTAATTAATTACTACATAATTACATTCTTAATAGTATCCCGTACCTTCTTCTGGCGTCTATTTGTGTATTTCCTTTTTTCCTTTCAATTATCTCCTTGGCATCCAAAATCAAGTCCTTCCACTCCCTCTCTGGAATCATGGGGGGACACTCGTACTTTAGGTTCCTCTCCAAATGGGTCCTATATTGGTCCCTCACATACTTTAGATATGTGCCAGCTTTTTCAAGGAGCTTGGTTTTGTCAAAGGTGTCATTTCCAAACCACTCAACCATTTGGTTTGTCAATTCATCTTTTAACCTTTTTCCTTGGTCATTCCACCTTTTAAAGCAAAAACAAACATGTTAGATTCAGAAATGAACTGAAGCTACATTTATTACACTTCAAGAAATGGATCAAAGGAAAAGTATTCTAGCAATGATATGAAATCAAAAATGGATTAGGGTTAGTTCACATATGATGTACCACCTTTTACGTATGGTGGGCCCAAATATCTACAATGCAGTGTCACTAAGATGTCTATAGAAAATATCATTGCCTGCAAAAAATTCATGGGATCATTAGTCCAAAATGAGTGATCATAAAGTAAATTACAATTAGAGTATATATATAATAATAATTTTAAAGTACCTGGAACCTTTTGTATCTTTAAGGGAAGCATTTCTTCATCGCTCACCACCAGTGTGGCCTCCAACGTTCCCGTACTAGAAATACGAGAAGATCCAAGAAATGATGGTATGTTATCAACAGTAGTCGCCTCTGGCACATCCTCATGTGCATCTCCTCCTGCAAAAAATGAATCCACTATGAAATGGCATTAGAATTCAAGAAAGAATGCTTGAAGGGAAATAAACACATGACATAAGATAGAGAAAAAGAGGGATCTACCAATAGTGGGTGGGCCAATATGATGTGCACTAGAGGATGTCTGCATGCTACGTGTTGCCAACATTGCAGTCGGCAATACAGGTAAGGGTAACCTCTGATGAGGTGGCGATGACATTTGCAAAGTAACATTGACAACACCTAAAGAATAATACATTAAATATATCAAACATTAAATATATGAAAAGTGCAAGAATTGTAAACAAAGATGAACCTTTATTTTGAAAATTGACAGTATCAAGTATGATGTGTTTTGGGTACTTAGAGTGATAAGCCAACAAGTGATAATACAAGAAAATCGTCATCACTTGAAGATCCTGCAACACCTTGATCATGGGAACGACTTTCATGAGGGCAGATAAATTTTTGTAAAAACAATACGTACATATTTTAGTTAATGACATAAAAGAGAGTAAAATATAAACCATTATTGAACTTTTGTTATAATTAAAGCTTTCATTACTGCTTACTTGCAAGTTTTCTGTTGTGTGAAACAATAATTCCACCCTTTGTTGTATCTCATCACTGGTAGGATGCACGACTGCCAAAGAAACAATCTCTTTTCTAATTTTTATAAGAGACATTTTAAAGAATTTCACAAGGTCTGTGGGATCTTCAGGGTCATCATTGCTTAACCCTAATGATTCCACATCCCTAGAAAGGTGCTTAGGTACTGCAACTCCCTTTCCCTTTCCCCGAACATCCGTCTGTGTCAAGAATATCATTAACAATTACAAAATTAGTATAAATCACTAAAAAAAAGAACATAATAATGTAAGAGTTTGCTTCTATCTAATTTGTACAATTACAATGAGGTTTACCTGCTCGGTAGAAGTGTCACAAGGTACATCTCTATCTGTGATATGTGATGGATCCATGTCGGCCTATCACAAAGAAAAAATATAAAAAATGTTAGCAAAATTACATAGTACACAACATGAACAACATGAACTTTGTAGACAAAAAGAGTATTAAATAATAAAAAGATGTTGTCATCAAAATCATTGTAAATTTTTTAATTCCTTGCCTTTACTTTATGTAGACTACGCAGGATCCTCAACTAAATAGTCACATAGCTAATAAACAATCCAATTTCCATAAGTAAACATAGTTTAAAAATTGTCACATAAATAGTCACACTCCCTATCTCCATCTCCATATTAAAAGGTGCATCATGAATTAATTATGTAATGTCATTAGAATTCAAAACATAATGAATTAATTATGTAAAAAAAATTCTATCAAGAAGTCAATATTAAATAGATAATATACTAATCGCATACCTCATACATTTCATTCTTCATCATCATGAACATCAAGGTCATCATCGCCATCATCATCATCATCATCATCATCATCATCATCATCATCATCAACATCTTCGCCATCATCATCACCATCACCATCACCATCACCATCACCATCACCATCACCGTCATCATCATCATAATCATCATCATCATCTTCTTCTTCTTGTTCTTCTTCATCATCATTGAGAAACTGTCGATCGTGATCATCATCCACTTCATCTTCTACTTCTTCTATATCTTCTTCTTCGGTATCTTCTTCTTCCATCACATTATACTTTATCGACCTTCCTCTTGAATCATGTCTAACAACAAATGACCAACCCGATTTATGTGGAACCTCTGAGTAAAATACTTGCTCACATTGGCTTGGAAGAACATAGGGCTCATCCCCAACTGGTTCAAATGACCTTATATTTAGCATTATAAAACCATTATCATGTTCAATAATAGTTCTATCAGGATCATTTTTATTCAATCGTAGCCTGTACCATTTGACGACGAACAAAACTTATTTGAAGGAATTAAAGTCACACTCAAGTATATCATCCAAAATGCCATAGTATCGATTTTGACTGTTGAGGATGAATGCCATTTCTTGATGAAATATTTGTCACCTCAAAGACTGCGGTGATGCCAGAATCAGAAGTTTTCTTTGTGTCATCCAACTTTTTTATGTGAAATTTATGACCATTGTAGCACATAGTGTTGTGGTGTTTGACCTGCGATATGTCAAACATGTAAAATTTATTGCATTGTGAGTTGATAAACATATGGGTGATTAATAAATTTATATGTACCTATTTATCTCTTAAACCATATGCTAAATCAATTTCCCTTTGCGTAACATTGGAATCGCCATTATGGTGTGCTTCTTTAACCAATGAAGCCACACCTTCCCATGTTAACGTGCGTCCAGAATGTTGACAACATTCAATCCATACCGTCATCCAATCAATATTGTTTTCAATATACAAATGTAATGCATCCCACTCTCAACCAACTGTACAAAAAATAAATAGACGTCTTAAAATCGATTTATTTTGAAGATTAAGAATTAATAAACTACAATAAAATCTTATAATTACCTCTCACTTTCCTCAATATACCTTTCCCCATCAAGTACTCCCCTTTGAATTTGTTAATGGTGTTGGGATCCCAAATGCGATCCACGTGGATCTTTGCTACAAACTTAAGAAGATATTTAGAAATGTACACCATAGTCTGGTATACCATATATCCCTCCACCATAGAACCCTCAGGATGTGCTCTTTGTCGAACCAAAGCCTTCAAAAATTTCAAGTGCCTCTCAACCATCCACATTGACCTAGTGTGTACAGGTCCACACAATTCAATCTCCTCAACTTGGTGTATGAGGTAGTGTTCTTGTGCATTGAAAAAAGCTGGAGGTAGACACTTTTGCATTTCACACATTAAATGAGGAATTTTTCTCTTCCAATATTTTATATTGTCTTTATGGATTTCTTTACATGACAACCACCTACAAGGTATTCAAGACACAAAAAAATATATTACATAAGAAGTAAAACAAATCGCAAATATAATATCTATACAACGAACTAAACAAATATCACTACTTACCTCATGTATTTTCCAAGATCATATATGACTTGCTTGACATTATTGTCAAAGTCGTCTGGGAGAGATAGAGGTAGAACGTACTGCAACAATTATTAAATTATCTTTTCCTTTTTTTTAACATAATGAAAAGTATGCGTACGCGCAGTACTTAAATACATACTAAAAACACAAGAACATGAATTACCTTAATGAAGGTATGCCAATCATGTGTTTTCATCCCTGGCCCAAATTCACTTTTCTTTGATATGAGATTGTTTATGTTCGCAGCAAATCCTGTGGGAAATCAAATTTTTCATATGACTTCTTTTATAGCATTGCTTTGCTGGTCCGTTAATAACCAAGGAAGCTCACTTATATTAATCTGGTCTCCATGGCTATTTGATTGAATGACATTTATCATTGCATCATTAGAATCCTGAATGTCACTACATATTTTGACAATTTTTTCTTTGTCACACCTTCCATCCAATATTTTCCATAATGTCTCTGTTATATTCTTTCCAATATGCATACTATCAAACAAATGAACAATTTGTAACTGCTCGTAGTAGGGCAACCTACTAAATTGTCGGGGATAACTTTTTATTCCCTTAGGAAGGTGGTCATTTATGCCTTCACGACCTTCATGATCATCAATCACATCATCAGTAAACAAAACAAAATAGAAAAGATGTTTTATGACAAACCAATAGATGGAATGGCATTACTTTGATGATTAATTCTATTATATTCCAACTTCCACAGGTGAGGTGTCATTCTTCATGGCTTTGATGTATTCTCTTCTTTCCCATTGAAAAAACATTTTTCAGTATTTTGATACTTATGATTTTTGTGGAGAAAGTGCCTATACTCATCAAACACCTGCTTTCTTAAACTTTTTGAATGACGAGATTTCATATTTGGACAACAAACAGGACATGCAAATTTTCCCTTTGTTTGAAGACCTACAAGATAATGTATAATTGGATTAAATATGATGATTTTTTGAATTATAATGTTCAAGCACAACTTAAACACTATAACATACCACAAAAATGTGTTAGCCCCAGGGCATCATGTATTGTCCATAGAAGCATCACATGGAATTGAAATTGTCTTTTTCCTATTGGTCTAGAGACATCATACATAGTGACACCATTCCATAACTCTAGCAACTCGTTGATAAGAGGCTCAATATATACATTCATATCTTTAACTTGGTACTTACCTAATCGAATGAACAAAAATATTACATAATTATTATGACCATTTTACTGCAATATTTATATAATTAAATTTAGACGACTATATTTAAATGATAAAATACCTGGAACAATCATTGCCAACATTATGTGCTCCCTCTTTATTGACATCCATGGAGGAATGTTATTGTTGATAACAAAAACAAACCACACTGAGTAAGCAGATCTCATCTCTCCAAATGGATTGACACTGTCCACTGCCAATGAAAGCCTGAGATTACGAGGTTCTTCTTTAAAGTGTGGCCACTTTTCCTTTATGTCCATAAATGCTGAACCATCTGCAGGGATTCGAATAATGTCATCTCGACTTCTATTGCATGCATGGTAATCCATAAATTGTGCCAAGCTAGTGCACTTGAATAATCATTGCATACATGGAATGATGGGAATATAGCGAAGAACCTTGCGAGGAACCCTTTTTGTTATTTGATCTGTTCGATATCTACTGATATGACATTCAGGGCATTCAATTCGAAATTCGTGTTGTTTGTGATATATAATATGATCATTGGGACAAGCATCTATTGTTTGATACTCCATTCCAATATCTTTCATAACGGCAGATAATTCTTGGTATGAGCGAAGTAGAATATTTGATGGTGGTAACAAAAAATCACCTATCAATCTACAACAACAAAATATAATTTGTTATAATAAAGAATATTAATGGTACAACATGATTCACAGTTTATTATGACATATATGACATACCTTAACATCCGTGACATTGTTATGTTGGATAAACCATTCATAACCTTCAAGTTCACCGACAACAATACAACGGAGAGAAGAGTTGCCTGCAAGCCTTCGTAAAGGGCCTCAGATGCCTTCTCAAGTAGAGGGACATCATGAACAACATCAAGGTCATCTTCATCATCATGATCAGCTGTGTGAGTACTAAATGAGTCATGGATCAATGTATTTGTACCATCATCTTCAATTGTGTTTTCTGGCTCATGATCGTCATCTTCCATGGGATCATTATCTTCATCTTCGATATTCACACCTCCATGTTCGTCCACTTCGGAAACCATATTCTCAGGGTTGTGTTGATCCATACCATGTGCTCCAAGGTGCTCGACCTATATACAATTGATATACATAAATAAACTGTGATCATGATCTCATCATCACGTGATTTATTATGTATATAAATTGTCAAAATGATATAATGAAAAAATTACCAATGGATGATAATCATGTCCACCTTCAATGTGACCATGCAGCCTACAATGTTTCTTCGCTGTTTTGATTAGAAGTCTTCTAGTCTTTAACCCCTTACAAATTTTTCACAAACAATAACATTTTCCATCACCTTTTCTTTTCAAGTTAGACCACAATCTAGCAATTGTCTCCTTATTTTGTTGTTTGTTGATATTCTCTGACATGGTCTTTCTTCACAGGCAAGAAAATATAAATTATCATCATTGAACAAAGCATCTTATTGAATTTATATTT
This sequence comes from Cryptomeria japonica, assembly GCF_030272615.1. NCBI lineage: Eukaryota > Viridiplantae > Streptophyta > Pinopsida > Cupressales > Cupressaceae > Cryptomeria > Cryptomeria japonica. Next base: position 280,296,305 of record NC_081415.1, read on the forward strand.
CTAGTTTGCTTATGGTACATCACACAATGTGGAAAACAAGAAATACTCAATAAATAACAGGATTCATTGATCTAGTATTATCACAATCTGCACTTGGCCTTCAATATTTTCTCCTCCTAACACTGTTTATCCATTACCTGTCAAGTACAAAACTCTAAAACCCATCGCTATTAAAATACATAAGACAACATTGTAGCATCTTATAATCATTTGTTATAAAACCAAAGCACTTGGGAGTGATTCTTTTATTTGTCACAGTCCAGGAAAACGATGTCTACTGGAGCCTTGAATAATTGACTAGAAAGATTTTTAATTCCTTTTCTTTTTCTTCTGATTTTTTTACTATCACTTCCATCCTCTGAGTTAGATGCCCTCGCCCTTTTATTTCTTCTTGTTTTTTCATACTCATTGTCATGCTTTGAATTATTTTTCTTTCTTGGTGACTCCTTATTGCTCTCACTGTCAGTTTCACTCTCAGAATCTGAGTCTGATGCATCAGAATTTGACAAACTTGATGAACTAGAAGAATCATCATTAGAGGTAGATTCATCTGACTCAGGAATAGACTTTTGCTGCTGCATTACAAGCCTTGGCATATTCTTCAAATACTCATGTAAACTCTCAGTGATACCACCAAGACTAATAGAAGTAAAGAAATTGATCGCAAACCGTGAATTTTTGGGATTGTCCTTTGGAGAAATTGAATCAAAAGACTCCTGCATTGTTGGATCGTTCAACCTTTCATTAAGCAACAATATACCAAGCTGCTCTGCCAGCTCCTGCAAGAGAATCTTTATAAAAATATAGGAAGAGGAAGTAGTATCTTCCTCTGTCTCACGTATATAAGCAATTCAATTCCATGGAAGATCATCTGTACCAAGTAAGTGGGCAAAAAACTTTGCAACATTACGCAATTTATTTGTTTCTAGTCTGTGTGTCATAGAATACTGTTGTACAAAACACTTATCAAAAAATTCCTCATAAATTTTATTGACCATACAGAATCTTTGCCCAAGAAGACCATAATAACAAAGGTATGTTCTCTCTTGACTAGATTCAAGCTTGATCTTTAGTAGCTTATGACTAGCTTCCTCAAAATCAACACTTGACATGATTGTCAAATAAATTGTATGTCTTAAATTGACCAAGTTTGTCTCTCTCTCATCCTGTATTCTCAGTGCTCCCTCACCTTCCTCATCATCATCATCATCATTTGAATAATCACCTGAATCATTCTCCCCTTCTGCTTCATCTGAAGAAGCATCTCCAAGGATATCTTTCTTTATTTTTTCATAGGTTGCCTCATGCTCTAAGAAATCAAGATCTATCTTGAAAACATCCAAACTAGCTTCTTGATCAAGTTCATCTTCTAGGAAAACTTCATGTGTTAATTGATCTGGACGCACAGCTGGATGACCCTCGAACTTAGCTTTGCAAAATGCAAAAAGGCCTTCAATTAAAAACTATACTCGTTTGTCAATTTCCCCCTCATGGAGAATACCTCTAAATCTTTCAAAAATCCCATAGAGACCTTTGGGTGAAAGGTCTTGCAACAAAGAACCACATTCTTTCATGAACCCAACAACAACCTCTACACTATCATCTGTGGGGTTCTCTAGTAAAAGGGTGAGATGTTCCAAGGCAATGATCTCATGTGCAACTTGTTGATTCACTAAATGAGCTGCAAAATAATTCTTCACAAAAGCAGATTGCCAACTTCAGGAAATTTTGTATTTACCACAACAACCAACGTAGCAAAAACATCTGTAAATCTAGAGGATGCCATTTGGGATTTCATACAAGACCTACAAAATAAACCCTTCCCATGGATGAGATTCTCTGCAAACAACTCTGGAATGATGTTCTTGATGTTAGATGCATTTACCTTGTTTACTAACCCATTGATACTCTTCTGAAGGGCATCCCATGTCATGCGCTGGTATTCCACACTGCTCTTGTCTTCCACATCTTTCATCATTTGAGCCAGCTTAAATGGGGGAATGTAAACACCCCCACTTCTTCCAACACCCTTCTCAGCTCCTCTTACAACACCTTCGCCATTCCCATTCTGAGATGGAGTAGACACAACACTAGAAGTTTTCACTTCCACTACCTCTCTATCCCTCTTGTTTCTAGAAGCCCCTTTACCACTTAATTTGTGCTTATTTATGTACATAAACCCATCAGGAAGCATGAGTTTTTGCATATAAGCTCGCCCAAATATTTTACAATTATTTTTCATCAAGATTCCCTCAGGAGCTGGTAGATCTTGCTTCCATACTTTAATTCTATTTTCTCAAAGGACAATCCTAAAAATCCATGCATTGCAAACAAATTTGTACGCCTTTGTTGGTTGTGGTGGCATCACAAAGAGTTTACATCAATAAATGAAGAACATGCCAATGCTTTTAATGCAGCAATAGAAGTCTATCTCTTATTCAATATCTCTAGTGAAACCCCCATGATCTTTTGTTGGAGTAGAATTTGTTATATTCTAGAAAGGGTCTTGTTCTTTGTTGATGGGATATTCATCTACCTCAAGAAATAACTGTTCTTTTTTCCAACAAGAAGTGGAACTAAATGAAGGTCTAGCACCATGAAATGAATCCTCAAAAGGATTACTATAGTTAGTTTTGGTAGATAATGATCTGGGTAAAATACTAATGTGGCTTTAGGAACCATTATTTACTAGCTTAGCATACTCTAACAACTTTGGTGCGACATGCTACTTCTAATTAAGTCTCCATCGGTATCTATATTGTTTTTATGGATTGGGATTCAATGTACTCTTTTTATACACAGATTTTACTTTCAACTGAGGAGTTTTGTATGTACTTGTCTTTCGATTGTATCCCTATTTCAAGAATTTCTTCTATCAACAAATCATTTGTTGTAAGTTGTACAAGTGGAAGCTTGAACATGCCTTCCATGCTAGCCTTGTTGATATGTTCAACACCATCTTGTGCAACAAATCTTTAGAACTCCATTTTTCCGAATTGAAGAGGAGTAGTAGGGACAATCTAGGACACTTACAGAGGTTTTGCAAGAGAGATAAATAGACCTAAATATTATGGCTTAATAATGATCAATAGGTAAACAGGTAAGAAACTCTTAATATCAAAATGACTTTCTCAATTGTCTTTACTAGAAATGGATATATCTTCTAATAATGGCTTTATGACTGTATGTCAACTTTAGACTAAATCCAAGAAGAGCTAGAACTAATATGCGATATCTAGACTTATGATCTCTATCATATAACAATCCCATAATTATGTTTCCATGCATCTATACCACAACACAAACATCATGCTATTGTTCAACCATAGCAATTGATATCCTAATTATCGAATGTGAAATATGCACATAACTATGAACAAAGATTAAGAAAAACAAAGAAAGATGCTTATTGCAAACATAAATGACTAATGGACAAGAATTGAATTCATTGTAGATAGTTTTGAATATAAAATTCACTTATTTGTGTGCATTTAGTAACTCATGTACTTGTGGCAAACCATTTATCTCTTTCATAAATTAAACACTTATTAATAACATTAAATGGCTGAGTAATTATGTTTTAGTTGAAATTGAAAATAAAATATTTTATTTCAAGACAGCTCACACTATTCCCTATCATATTTTAGACTCTTAGTTTTGTTAGTAGTGGTTTGATGTCTTTGGAGCTGATCATTGCATTTACTTAGTTACGTTTGCCAGCATACTCCCAGCCTATGCCAAAATGGGAGCTTTGGAACAGGGTATGGACATCCATCAAAGCATAAAAGATAGAGGAATTTTGTCAGATGTAGTTGCAACTGCTCTGTTAGCATGTATGCAAAATGTGGAAGCATAGACAAGGCACAGGAAATATTTGATGGATTGCCTCAAAGAAATATGGTTTCCTGGACTGCAATGATTGCTGGATATGCACAAAATGGATTTGTTGAGAAGGCTTTAGAAAATTTCAAGCAAATGCAATCGGCAGGTGTAAAGCCAAATTCCACGACCATTGCTACTATCCTCGCCACCTGTGCCAAAATGGGAGATTTGGAATAGGGTATGGACATTCATCAAAGCATAAATGATAGAGGAATTTTGTTAGATGTTGTAGTTGCAACTACCCTGGTAGACATGTATGCAAAATGTGGAAGCATAGACAAGGCACGTGAATTGTTTGATAGAATGCCTGAAAGAAATGTTGTCTCATGGACTGCAATGATTGTTGGATATGCACAAAATAGATTTGTCAAAAAGGCTTTAGAAACTTTCAAGCAAATGAAATTGGAAGGCATAAAGCCAAATTCGACAACCTTTGCCAGCATCCTCCCTGCCTGTGCAAAAATGGGAGCTTTGGAACAAGGTATGGACATCCATCAAAGCATAACGGACAAAGGAATTTTGTTAGGTGTTGTACTTGCAAATGCCTTGCTTGACATGAATGAAAAATGTGGAAACATGGACAAGGCTCATGAATTGTTTGATACGATGCCGCAAAGAGATGTATATTTTTGCAACATGAAATTAAAAACTAGGGCAATTTGAATCTACCTCCTGCGTGGGATTGCAAGCAATGCCACAAATGCCTTGGATGTGGGTTTGTGTTCTTGGTGTTTGAAGTCACCACGGATGCCTACGTGGGATTGCAATGTTCACAAATGAATTTCCCTCTTTTTTTTTTTAAGTAATGGCCCTTGTCATCGACATTACGACGAACTTGAGCACTTTTTTGAAAAAATGAAAATTCTCATTGCTAATGCCTTCTTCATCAAAACCAAATGGGAAATTTCCATCGGAATTACAGTGAACGTGGGCATTTTTTCAAAAAAAATCAAATTTGGCCACAATATACCTTCTCCATCGAAAACCTCTGTCGGAAATCTAGTCCAAATGTATTAGTGCTTACACCTATCTCATTCCCTCTCTCACCTCTTTCCCTAAATCTCTATCATGTTTACTTCTCTATACCCACTACCTTCCTTAAACCCCCATCTCACCTCTCTCTCCCCTTTGTGCCTCTCATCTCCCTTCCCCTTTGTGTCCTTTATCCCTAAGTATCTCATTCCATTCATGTTTACCTCTCTATCCCCCCCACCCTCCTTAAACCCCCATCTCTCCTCTTCCTCCCCTCTACGCCTCCCACCTCCCTTCCCCTCTATGTCCTTTATCCCCAAGTCTCCCACCTCTCTCTCCCCTCTAGGCCTCTCACCTCCCTTCCCATCTATGTCCTTTATCCCCAAGTATCTCATTCCCTTCGTGTTTAGCTCTGTATCCCCCTCATCCTGCTTAATCTCTCATCTAGGCCTCTCATCTCTCTTCTTGTCTATGTTCTTTATCCAGAAGTATGTCATTCCCTTCATGTTTACATCTCTATCCCCCACCCTCCTAAAATGCCCATCTCACCTCTCTCTCCCCTTTATGTCCTTTATTCCCAAGTCTCTCATTTCTTTCATGTTTTCCTCTCTATCCCTTCCACCCTCCTTAAACCTTAGTACCTATCTCTCCCCTCTAGACCTCTCACATCACTTCCCTTCTATGCCCTTTATCACCAAGTCTCTTGTTCCCTTCATGTTTACCTCTGTATCCCCCCCACCCTCCTTCAACCCCCATGTCACCCCTCTCTCTCCTCTAGGTATCTTACCTCTCAAAATCTATCTCTCTAGTTAAATCTCCCTATCGATCCACCTTTATCTCCCTTCCCTCCTAGTTCCATCTCTCTCTATGAACTAGATCTCCTATTCTCTATCTCCCCTTATCTCTTCTCTCTCTTCATTCTTATATTTGTACTCTTCTTTGTCCCTCCCCTCTATAGCTCTCACATTCCCTTATTCCCCTATCCCTCTCTATCTCCCTCTCACCCTTACACCCATCTCATTCCCTCTCTCACCTCTTTCCCTTAATTTCTTCCTCACTCCCTCCTCTCTCTAGGTCTCTCCCCCACTTTCTTCATGTTTACCTATCTATCCCCCCCCACCCTCCTTAAACCCCCATCTCACCTCTCTCTCCCCTCTGTGCCTCTCACCTTCCTTCCCCTCTATGTGCTTTATCCCTAAGTCTCCCACCTCTCTCTCCCCTCTAGGCCTCTAACCTCCCTTCCCCTCTATATCCTTTATCCCCAAGTGTTCCACCTCTCTCTCTCCTCTAGGCCTCTCAAGTCTCCCTTCCCCTCTATGTCCTTTATCCCTAAGTATCTCATTCCCTTCATGTTTACCTTTGTATCCCCCTCATCCTCCTTATGGCCTTTCACCTCCCTTCCCCTCTATGTCCTTTATACCCAAGTCTCCCAACCTCACTTTCTTCCTTACTCCCTTCCCTCTCTAGGTTTGTCCCTCATTTTCTTCCTCACTCTCTCCTCTCTCTAGGAATCCCCCTCACTTTCTTCCTCATTCCTTCCCCTCTCTAGGTCTCTTCCCCCTTCTCTTTACACACTCTTTATCCCATTCCCTCCTTACCCCTATCTCTAACTCTCATGCAATCCCCCCTTCTCTCTATCTTTGTTCTTGTATCCTTCCTCTTCTTTCTCCCTCCCTCTCTAAGTGTCACACACCCTTTATTCCCCCCTCCCTCCATATCTCACCCTCCATCCTCACCTCATATTTTTTCCTCTCTCACCTCGCTCAAGTGCCTATAGGTCTCTTGATCTCACTTTCTTCCTCACTCCCTTCCCTCTCTAGGTCTATGGTTATTGTATAGGGTTGAGGATTTAGCATATTGTGTTATAGTTAAGGTTATTTGTTATAGGGTTTAAATGACCTTTAAGTTTTATGGTTGTGGTTATCAAGTATAGGGTATAGAGTATACATTATAGGGTTAAGGGTATTGATTACATGGTTTAGAGTATTTGACATATACTTGACTTTTTTGAGTATTTGTATACAGTTTGGAGTTTTTGATTGAGGCCAAAAGGTTTATGGGTGAGGGTCACATGTCCATGTTTGTCTCTCACTTTTAACCTTCCTTATCCCTTTTCTTTTTCCTCTTATCCCTCTCCAACATTTTTCCAAATTTATCAAAGGTTATAAAATTTCATTGGAAGTCATTTGGCTAGCGCCAAATATGGCTAGCACCATATTTGGTGCTAGCCAAATGAGTTGGACTAAAAAATGGTAATATGAGATCCTTGAGTTGTGATCCAAGCCCACATTCTTTGTTGTTGTCTTCTTTCTGCACATGATTAGACAAAAAAACACTTTTCCATGGTGTTGACACTTGATGCAAGGTTATTTTATATATTCCATCAGCTCTCTGCCACCTTTTTATTCATTTGACAACGTCAAAGAGGAAGATAATAGTTTTTTAGATCAAATTTGAATATTTGAGTTAATATTTTCATGTTTCTAGAATTGAAATACTTATTAAGTGTTATTTTGTTTAAATTTTAGAATAGAAGTGTTCTTGTCAAAATTGATTATAATCCTATTAGATTTACATTAGCTTTAACAATGAATTTGAAGGAAGTTGCATAATAAAATTATTTGTTCAGTGGTTTTAAACAAAATTTGCAATTTTTCATACATCCTTTTTTTAAGATCTTATGAAATAATTTTAAAAAAGAATATGAAATAATTTACAATTTCATATATCCATTTTAACATATGCATAATTTGCAATTTGTAATATCCATATTAATATATCCATTTGATTTTTTTTTTAATAATTTATGTTTAAGTTTGATTTTATTTTGATTATGTTACATGTTCCTAGTTAATATGACCAATTTCAACAATAATGAAATGGACAACCAACCATATTATTAAATTGAATCATCCTTGCTTTAATTGAATCACCTTTAATTAAATTGAACAAGTCTTATTTCATTAGGACTGCCCTAATGTCATTATGACAATCATAGATGCAATAGGACTTCCCTAATGTCATTAGGACATTCATAGATGCATTAGGACTACCCTAACGTCATTAGAACAGTCATAGATGCATTAGGACTGCCCCTTCTTATGCCTCTTGAACTCTCTATATGAACTAACTTTATTCTCTTTTATGTGCATGTACATGTAGAAATCATCATCATGCTGAAGAAATGACCCAAAAATGTAACACCGAAAGAGCGCGAAGCAAAGAATACAAAAAAAAGAGAAGGAATGAGGCAACTTTGTGAAGCAAGAAAATTGAATACCATAAAAGAAGAGGTTCCAATTGAAAAGGAACATGAAATATCCATCCAATCTAAGAGAGATAGAATTAGCCACACAAAGGCAACGGATGCAAAACCTTCATGCAATGAGACAATTGAATCCTGTGGTTGAGAGCATGTCATCTACCACAACTCAAGTTGAAGGCACACCATTGGCATCTATAACATCTCATATTGAATGCACTCCCTCTATGACATTTGACGTTGCAAGTACATCACGATTGACATCAAGTGTTGTAGTTACACCATCTTGTACACCTCAATTTAAAGGTATGTCATCATTTTCATCTCTGGTTGAAGGTATGCCATCTATATCTAATGTTGTTGACATTCCTAATATTGAGGCATCTCAAAGTTTGGGAACACCTCCTAGAATTTTTCATAGAAATCCTAAGTATTTGATTGATATTGATGCTAATGTTTTGAAACCAATGGTTGACAATATTCTGAAGCATACTTGTCAAAGACATGCTAACCGGATATGAAAAATATTTTTTGAGCCTTTAAATGAGACAAGAAGATGTCAACTATTTGTTAAAATGATGAGAAATCTGAAATTTAGGCCCATAATGAAGATCCTTGGGCTAAGAACATTGATTGAATCAAGCGAAAAATCTATTGTGAAGAATTTGATGAATGCACATGATAGTGTCGGTTCTAACTCACGCACAAAAGATAGTAATGCCACACGACGTGTCATTACATTAATAATTGTAAGCACTCAAACTAAGAAAGATCGCCTCATTAGAAAGACAAGTAAACAATTGAAGATATGTAGACAAATTCTAATGAGAGCTATGGGAAGGCGACAAAGAGTGGATGATCCATATAACAATGAGTTATGGGCATTCTCTGGCAGATTACCGTGGAAGGATAAATCAATTGTTGAAACCTTGAGATCCCTAATTGAAGATTTTTGGAAGAATAGAACAAGGGTTTCTCCTAATCAAAGAGATGTTGTAAGAAGGAGGATTGGTAGTAAAATCTGTGATCCACACCCGAAACTTTTTTTGGATATGACTCAAACATAATTTTTTGCCAAGTTTCAATGTATGTATCCTCAAATTAAAATTAGTCAAAGGTTATTTAAAATCATAAAGCCTTTTTATGTCAAAATAAATCACACATGCACAACTTGTTGTTGTAGAGTACATATTGAATTTTCTAACCATTATGATGTTTATCGACACAAATGTATAGATTTGCATGCTAACAATGTTTTGCAGGAATGCAACATAAATGGTCCACCAATATCTTCAAGGGAATTCGTATCTACAATCTTATGTGAAAGAGTAGATGGTCAACTATATTACAATAAGTGTTGCTTGAATGGCAGATGTGTTCATTGTGGTGGATTGCGATATTTACAAATTTGTCAACATATGGGTAGTACACATGAAATTGGTAATGAATTAGTGGAATTTGGAAAATATAAGATAGTGGTCTACATGCTAAAAGATGGTAAAGAAACAAAAAGGTGTGAATTGGTTAGTGACAAGATTCCAGTGTATCAGTTTATGGACATCTTTCATGAGAATGTAGTGTATGAGTATGCAAGGCATAACCATCAAGCTCGTTGGTTGGACTCACAATTTAAGTTATGCAAGGACATATTTCCACTTGATACAATCATTTCAATTTTTGACTTTTCAAAGAACTACACACTACAACTGCAAAACGAGGTGCAATCACAATATTACAACTCCATATAGGTTCCTATATTTGTGCATATAGTATTCATTCATGCACATGATAGTATGGAGGAGGATAGGAAGATATTGAGAGAGTATCATTTTTACATCAGTGATGATCACTTACACTCTATAGAGTTTGTGCAAGGTTGTTTTCAAATATTCTATGATGATTTGGCTAGTCGAGGCATATCATTTTGTTAGCATATCATATGGTTAGATAATTGTGCATCACAATTCAAGAACTCTCAGATATTTTATTGGCTGAGTAGGATGCATAAGTTGACTAGTGTTCAACATATGTGAAATTTCTCTGAGGCTGGGCATGGAAAGGGGGAGCATGTATTAAAAGAGCTTTATAATGAGAAGAGTTAAAGTACAAAGAGCATGCAAACTTGAAAGATGCAAAATCAATTGTTCAGTGGTGCAATGCTACAATAGGTCCTAGTAATGAAGGTAATTCTTTAGTTCACAATTTTTTTTGGTTGGTAGATGATACTAACATTGCAAAATTTGAATATTGTTGTACATTAACAGGATCGAGTGAGCTACACTCTTTCCAAAGCTCTAATGCAGGTTCATGGACTATTCATACGTGACAGATGACATTTTATTGTTATTCATGTAGAGGTGGTGCCTATAATGAGTGTGAGTAAAAGGAGTGGGTGGACGAATGGTGTATGAGGCCTCTAATCCCACTTGAGACATATCGACCTCTGAGTGAGCTACAACTCACACAGATGGAAGCATCAGTTGACTTTGACCATGTGTCAGATTTAGTCAAACTGGGTAAATTATCCACATGCAAAATATTTTACTTCAATATTTTACCCTAGTTGTTTTCTAAATTCATCTCACTATCATTGCAGGGCATGTTTATGCAGTTATTGCAACTAAAGAGAATGAAGAAGGAACAAATTATTATTTGTGTCATTGTGTGGAGGCAAAAAAGAAATTGGGTGGCCCTATGGTAGATGGAAAAAATATTGTGTACCACATAGGATCAGTGGTTGTTACTGGTACATGGCTTAGAAGGTACCCAATGAAGAAATCTAATTTGTGGTTGTTCGAGGACTTTGAGACACATAGGAAGATTCTTTGTTATTCTAACCTTGTTGTTGTGTCAAATGTTCAATTGATCAAATACAGGGGTAGACCACTAAACAAGAACCTATGGAAGGTTCATGAGTCTGACCATGAGGTGATACTAGACATGATAAAGAGTGGAGAATATCCAGATGGTTGATTGGATTAAATGTAAATGCAAAAAAATGTAATCTCAATCATATTTGGATATATGTACATATGACTTGTATTTTTGAATACTCGAGGCATCGTAATATCAAAATTTTTATTTTAGTCTTGTTTTGTGTTATTTTATGTAAATCATGTTATTGTGGACCATTAGAGATCATATGGGATCATTTTGTGAAGTTTTAGGCCAATAGGGTAAAAATGTAAAAATTGCTCACTTGTTGTCAATCGCTTAAAGTGTGAAAAATTGTCAAAATTTGGCATCATGTTTCTCGATGCCCATAAGACATACAAATGAGCCATCTGATCCTATAGGGTTGTGAGATGCCACTCTAAAAAAAAATCTCTTGGTTTAGGTAGAATCGGATCCAATTTCTTGTGGCAACACTTTCTCGGTTGCAAGAAAAAAGCATCACATGAGTTTAATGAAAAGTTGCCCAATGCCCCATCTTTCAATCCGCTCATCGTGGCACCGAAACATTAGCGTGTACATGTATGGGTGTCTGGGTTCACACTAGGAATGAATTATTTCCTCTCTTTAACTCACTCGATGGATGCAGGCCACACCGTAGCAACAAAATCCCTAAAGTGCTCAAAGTGTAAAAAATTGTCAAAATTTGACATCACGTTTCTCAGCACCCATAATACATATGAATGACCTGTCTGATCCTACGAGGTTGTGGGATGACACTATAAAATTTTTCTCTCAGTTCAGGTAGACTTGGATCCAATTTCTTGTGGCGACACTTTCTTGGTTGCGAGAAAAAGCGTCACATGAGTTTAATGAAAAGTTGCTCTATGCCTCATCTTTCAATCCGCTCATTGTGGTGCTGAAAAATTAGTGCGTATGTGTCTAGGTGGCTGGGTTTATGCTAGAAATTCCTTCATTCCTCTCTCCAACTCACTTGATTGATGTAGACTACACCGTAGCAGCAAAATCCCTAAAGTTCTCAAAGTGTAAAAAGTTGTCAAAATTCGGCATCATGTTTCTCAGGGGTCGTAAGACATATGAATGAGCCATTTGATCCTACGGGGTCATGAGATGCCACTCTAAAAAAAATCTCTCAGTTCAGAGATCCAATTGCTTGTGGCGACACTTGCTCGGTTGCGAGAAAAATCATCAGATGAGTTTAATGAAAAGTTTCTCAATGCCCCATATTTCAATCTGCTTGTCGTGGCACTGAATTGTCAGTGTGTACATGTCTGGGTAGCCAGGTTTATGCTAGGAATTCCTTCTTTCCTATCTTGAACTTGCTCGATGGATGTGGGCCACACCGCAGTAGCAAAATCCCTAAAGTGCTCATAGTGTAAAAAATTGTCAAAATTTGGCATCATGTTTCTTGGCACCCATAAGAAATACGAATGAGCCATATAATCCTATGGGGTCGTGAGATGCCACTCTAAAAAAACCTCTCTCGGTTCAAGTAGAATCGAATCCAATTGCTTGTGGCGACACTTTCTCGATTGTGAGAGAAAGCATCACATGAGTTTAATGAAAAGTTGCCCAATGCCTCATATTTCAATCCGCTCATCGTGGAACCAAACCGTCAATGTGTATGCATCTAGGTGGCCAGGTTTACACTAGGAATGCCTTTGTTCCTCTCTCCAACTCGCTCGATCGATGTGGGCCACACCGTAGCAGCAAAATCCCTAAAGTGCTCAAAGTGTAAAAAATCTCAAAATTTGGCATCACGTTTCTCGACGCTCGTAAAGCATACAAATAGGCCATCTAATCCTATAGGGTCATGAGATTCCACTCTAAAAAAATCTCTCTCAGTTCAGGTAGACTCGGATCCAATTGCTTGTGGTGACACTTTCTCGGTTGCGAGAAAAAGTGTCACATGAGTTTAATGAAAAGTTTCTCAATGCCCCATCTTTCAATCCGCTCATCGTGGAATTGAACAATCAGCTCGTACACATTTAGGTGGCTGGGTTTATGCTAGGAATGCCTTCTTTCCTCTCTCAAACTCGCTTGATCGATGCAGGCCACTCCCTAGCAGCGAACTTGCTTTAGTGTTCAAGGTGCTAAAAATTATCAATATTCGACGATGCATTTCTTGACGTCCGTGCGACATACAGATGACCCGTCTAATCCTACAAGGTTGTGTTACGACCCTCTACAAAAACCTCTCTCGATTTTTATATAATTGGATCCAATTTATTATGGCGACACTTTCTTGGTTGTAAGAAAAAGCATCACATGAGTATAATGAAAAGTTGCAGAATGCCCCATCTTTCAATTTGCTCGTCATGGCACCAAACCGTCAGCTCGTATGCATTTGGGTGGCTAGTTTTATTATAGGAATTCCTTCATTCCTCTCTCAAACTCGCTCAATTGATGCGGGCTACACCCTAGAAATGAACTCGCTTAAGTACTGCTCAAGGTGCTCAAAATTATCAATATTCAGCGACGCATTTATCGATGCCTGTGAGACATACAAATGAGCCATTTGATCCTATGGGGTTTTGTTATGACCCTCTACAAAAATCTCTCTTGGTTTTCGTGAATCAGATCCAATTTCTTGTGGTGACACTTTCTCGGTTGCAAGAGAAAGTGTCACATGAGTATAATGAAAAGTTGCAGAATGCCCCATCTTTGAATCCGCTCGTTGTGGCACCAAACCATAAGAGCGTACATGTCTGGGTGGCTAGGTTTATGCTAGGAATGAATTCATTCCTCTCTCGAACTCGCTTGATTGATGCGGGCCACACCCTAGCAGCAAACTCGCTTAAGTGCTCAAGGTGCTCAAAATTGTCAATATTCAGCGACGTGTTTCTTGGAACTTGTGAGACATACAAATGAGCCGTCTAATCCTACGGGGTAGTGTTATGACCCTCTACAAAAAACTCTCTCAATTTTGGTAGAATCAGATCCAATTTCTTGTGGCAACACTTTCTCAATTGCGAGAAAAAGCGTCACGAGTATAATGAAAAGTTGCATAGTGCCCCATCTTTCAATCCGCTCATCGTGGCACCGAACCCTCAGTTTGTATGTGTCCAAGAGGCCAAGTTTATGCTTGCAATGACTTTGTTCCTCTCTTGAACTCACTCGATCGATGCAGGCCACATCTTAGCAGCGAACTGGCTTAAGTGCTCAAGGTGCTCAAAATTGTCAATATTTGATGACGCATTTCTCAGCGCCTGTGAGACATACGAATGAGCCATCTGATCCTATGGGCTCGTGTTATGACCCTCTACAAAAATCTCTCTTGATTTTGGTAGAATCAGATCCAATTTCTTGTGGTGACACTTTCTCGGTTGTGAGAAAAAGTGTCACATGAGTATAATGAAAAGTTGCATAATGCACCAAACCGTCAGCTCGTATGTGTCCGTGTGGCTAGGTTTATGCTAGGAAAGATTTTTTTTTTCTCTACAACTCATCAGATAAAGCCAAGCCACACCTTACTGGCCTTCATAGTTAAGTGCTCAAAGAGCAAAAAGTTATCAAACTTTGGTGATGCATTTCTCGGCGCCTGTGAGACATACGAATGAGCTATTTGATCCTATGGGGTTGTGTTATGAAGCTCTACAAAAACATCTCTTGGTTTTGGTAGACTCAGATCCAATCATTTGTGGAAACACTTTCTCGGTTGTGAGAAAAAAATGTCACATGAGTATAATGAAAAGTTGCACAATGCCCTAACTTTCAATCCGCTCATCGTGGCACCAAACCATCAGCTTGTATGTGTTCGTGTGGCTGGGTTTACACTAGGAAATCTTTCATTTTTCTCTCCAACTCATCCGATCAATCTGAGCCACACCCTACTAGACATCACACTTAAGTGTTCAAAGTGCTCAAAGTTGTCAAACTCTGTGACGCGTTTCTCGATGCCTGTGAGACTTACAAATGAGCCATTTAATCCTATGAGGTCATCTTATGACCCTCTACAGAAAACACTCTTGGTTTTGGTAGAACCAAATTCATTTCTTGTGGTGACACTTTCTCGGTTGCCAGGAAAAGCATCACATGAGTATAATGAAAAGTTGTACAATGCCCTAACTTTCAATCCACTCGTCATGGCACTGAACTGTTAGCTCGTATATGTCCATGTGGCCAGGTTTATGCTAGGCAAGCTTTCATTTTGCTCTCCAATTCATCCGATCAATTTGGGCCACACCCTACCAGTTATTGTTAAAGCGTGAAAAGTTGTCAAACTTTGGCGACACATTTCTTAGTGCCCATGAGACATACTAATGAGCCATCTAATCCTAAGGGGTCGTGTTATGACACTCTACAAAAACCTCTCTCAATTTCGGAAGGCCCAGATCCATTTTCCATGGTGACACTTTCTTGGTTGCAACAAAAAGCATTAGATGAGTTTAATAAAAAGTTGCACAACGCCCTAACTTTCAATCTGCTCGTCATGGCACTAAATCGTCAACTTGTACATGTTTGTGTGGTTGGGTTTACACTAGGAAATCTTTCATTTTTCTCTCCAACTCATCCAATCAATCCTGGCCACACCGTACCAGCCATTGAAATTAAGTGCTCAAAGCGCGAAAAGTTGTCAAACTTTGGTGATGCATTTCTCGGTGCTCGTGAGACATACGCATGAGCCGTTTGATCCTACGGGGTCATGTTATGACCCTTTACAAAAAACTCTCAGTTTTGGTAGACTTGGATCCAATTGCTTGTGGTGACACTTTCTCGGTTGTGAGAAAAAGTGTCACATGAGTATAATTAAAAGTTGCACAATGCCCTAACTTTCAATTCGCTTGTCATGGCATCGAACCATCAGCTCGTACATGTCTTTGTGGTTGTGTTTACGTTGGGAAAGCTTTTGTTTTTCTCTCCAACTCATTCGATCAATCCAGGCCACACCCTACCGGCCATCACACTTAAGTGCTCAAAGCGCAAAAAGTTGTCAAACTTCGGCGATGCATTTCTAGGCCCCTAGGATACATACGAATGAGCCATCTGATCCTATGGCGACACTTTCTCAGTTGCAACAAAAAGCTTTAGATGAGTTCAATGAAAAGTTGCACAATGCCCTAACTTTCAATCTGCTCATCATGGCACCAAACCATCAGCTCGTACACGTCCATGTGGTCGGGTTTTCCTTAGGAAAGATTTCATTTTTCTCTCCAACTCATCTGATCAATCTAGGCCACACCCTACCGACCATTGCACTTAAGTGCTCAAAGTGTGAAAATTTGTTAAACTATAGCGATACGTTTCTCGACGCCCGTGAGACATACGAATGAGCCATTTGATCCTACAGGTTCATGTTACAAAACTCTACAAAAACATCTCTCGATTTTGGAAGACCCAGATTCATTTTCCTTTGGTGACACTTTGTCGGTTGCGACAAAAAGCATCAAATGAGTTCAATGAAAAGTTGCACAACACCCTAACTTTCAATTTGCTCATCCTAGCACCAAACCGTCAGCTCGTACGTGTCCGTGTGGCTAGCTTTATGCTAGGAAATCTTTTACTTTTCTCTCCAACTCGTTCAATCAATCTGGGCCACACCTTATCAGCCATCGCACTTAAGTGCTCAAAGCGTGAAAATTTGACAAACTTCAGTGATGTGTTTCTCGATGCCCATGAGACATACGAATGAGTCGTCTGATCCTATGGGGTCATGTTACAACACTCTATTAGGGTATGCATTAGATTAATAGACCTAAATATTATTAAGTACTATTGATATTATGGAGTCATCTAAAGTAGCTCTATTAGTATATGTATTAGATGAATAGAAGTGTATAGGCTATGCAATTTTTTTAGAATGTGTATTGGTACAATTGTGTCTTACATTGTCTAATTTTGGTTCTTTTCGTGTTTCCCTTATATACTATTAAATTTTGTTTCACTCTCATGACTAGGGTTATTTGAATATGAAAATCATCAAACCTTGTATGATATTTAAAATTTACTATTAAATTGTGGTTTGTATTAATGTGAATGTTGGAGAATGCCTCTAGTCTTATTTGGACTATAACAATTGAATTTGTGTTGATCCCTGTAAGCTTGTGTCTTGGATTAGAGACACATATTTAGGTTTGAAACTTAATTAACAATCAACTTTGTGCAATTATTCATTTAATAATTTGTACTACAAATATGGATAACCATGATAAATGATTTGCATTAAACAAAAAGCTATAAATCCATACAACACTATATACCGATAAAAGTATCAAATATATCCAATAAAGTCAAATAGGCTTTCCAAAAGCCACATGGACATTGAATATCACATATTCATAAAAAAAAACATATGTTCAAAATTTCCATATAGGCATACAACATAATATCCAATAAAGTCAAATAGGCTTTCCAAAAGCCATATGGACATAGAATGTTAAGTATTCGTAATACATAACATATGTTCAAAATTTCCATACAGGCATACAAAATAGGAACCTATTCTAGTCATTTCCCTCTAGGGGAAGGAAATAGATCATGAGATATATTTTCCTATCGGGGGGATGGAGATGCATATGATGCAGGTGTCTTTCGAGTGCGCCCACTCGACCTCCTCTCTAGACTTTTTTGTAACTCCAACTGATACAATAAAAAGAATGACATTAACATATACATAAATTGAATTTTAGAATGACATATAATAGAATAGTCACTTACCGCATACAAATAATCATGATGCTCATCCACAACAGGTGCATGTTCATGATTTGGAGTGACAAGCCCCTCTTGCAGGCATCACAATACAAATTAAACTAAATACAAGTATGTTTAAATTTTTTAATAATATATTATTAAGACAACAAATATAATGCTAAATTTACCAAATTTACTAATATGTCTCATACTTCTATCAAAGCAACTGAACTTGCTACCGCAACAACAACATCACATTCCATTGTCGCACGAACAACAGGAGGAGTCTCGGATGTCAACATTTGAAAATTAAATGAAGTATATTGATCAAACACCAAAACTATCTATATTATTTAATAACAATATTAAAGAATAAATTTATTACTTGGTTGAAAGATTCTCGATGAGCTACACTATGAGGTGTTGATGTTGAATCTCTAGCATCAAACTATCTGACATCCAAAATGAGTAATTAGAAAATCATTCACATAAGGTTCAACTATTCACATATAATAATTATATTTCTTCACTCGTTGTATGTGGAGTTGACGAAGTCATGAAAAAGGGTGCCATGGGAATGTTGCTAGTATTGTCAACACTTTGACCCTGATTTATTATTATAATCATTTACTAATTTAGATATATTCTAAAATTTCCATATAAAATTTAATAAAAAGAATGAAATTAATTTGTAATTAAATTCACCTGGGTATCAATGCCAAATGTTTCATCCAGCAAGGATTCTATCATGACAATGTTCTCTGTAGCAAACTGCGCTCGTGCACATGCATGCTCACTGCTATTAGGATCATAAGAGAAAAGAGAATCACAAGATTGACAAAAATGAGCTAGAACTCAATGCCTAGAAGAATCATTTGCATCACCCACATCACCCTCTAATAGAGGCCTGGCATGTTGTATAAGGGTCTGAGTGAGTGAGCTAATGGAGTCTAGAGTTTCGACCTCAACACTATCCTTCACAACGGAAGGCATAATGACATGCTCCACCATAGGTCTTGGTGGGAGATTTGGGTCATGCTGTACACCCACTCTATCATGTGAGGAGCCACCACCTCTACCTTGGAAATATAGAAAATCAAAATAGTTTGGGATCTCATTAAGGACAAACTCATAGTACAGTTTCCTCAAAAAGTATTGGGGTACCTCATGATTATTGCATGGGGGCTGATCAAATGCTATCCACCACCTATCCCAAAATTTTTTCTTAATCCCTACATGATGACACCAATGGATAGGGAACCTCCTGCATCCAAGGTGTAAAGGTTGATTCATTTAGGGGTCCGTAAAAAGGGCACACAAGTCAAATATGTTAATTTTATTTTTCTTCACTGCCACATATGATAATTTGTCAGCATAAAATTAATTTTGTTCTTCTTTCTTATTAGACCAATAATTGATTTTCCCACTCACTGATTGTATGTGAGATACAATAGATTGTAGATAATTGGCAAGGTTTGTCCTAGGGGAGTTTGTTCCAGTGGGATCTTTTAGCCTTGTGATTAAATCTTCAAGCTCTTTCTGGCTATTTTCTATTTGCCCTAATAGGTTTTCTTGTGTACCTTTGGGATGTCTAGGGATTGAAGGAGGTTCTTGATGTGATTTTTCTTCATTATGGTCTTCATGAGGAGGTGATTGAGTGTTTTCAACATTTTCTTGTGCAATCTCAATTCTTGATAATTAAAATAAATTTAAATCAAGAAACCTAGTTTAATCTTCAAATAAATAAAAAATTGACAATAAGAAAACAAAAATACATACCTCTTCGAGCTCTTCGACATCGTGGCAAAATTTTGATAAGAAATGGACAAGTTGAGGCCTAGTATCTTGCTTCTACAAAGGGTGAGCGCAACACAAAGGCACAAAAAATTGCCAAAACCTGGGCCTGACAAAGAAAAATGATGCCCAAAATGCAGGTAGTAGGGTTTTGATGAAAAAAAAGAGAATAATGTGTGCGCCCTATAATGCACGTGCACTATAAGGCATAATGCACACGCCTTATAGTGCACGTGCATTATAGGGTGTGCACATTATGGAATTTTCTATTTTTTTTTTGAAGTGTGGCACCTTTCTGGTAGCACAACTTCATGCATACACCTAGTGCTAATGTGGCTGATGTGAATGTGGGTGAAAGTAATTAGTCCATAGCCTTCATCATGTGTAACATTGGTGAAGAAGGAAGCTCTAAAGTGTGGTATTTGGACAACAGTTGCAGTAACCACATGAGTGTTAATGAGAGTTTGTTCTCATTAATTGACAAGAATGTCAAATCCGAGATCAAAATGGGGAACTATGGAATATTTATAGTTGAAGGCAGAGGATCTATTATGATCCGCTCCAAGCAAGGTGAGAAGAAGGAGATTGAGAATGTTTATTTTGCCCCAGGAATTAAACATAATCTCATGAGTGTTGGTCAGCTATTCCAAAATGGATACAAGTTGTTGATGGAGAAGGGCGAGTGTGTCATTTTTGACAAAGATGGGAGTAAGAAAGTTGCTGCAGTAGTTCAAATGACAAAGAATCAGATGTTTCCATTGAGAATAGAGACTTGTTTCTCTTCTCAGTCCATTGCTGCACCTCCCAAGCAAGTGTGTACAATAGTACATCAGTTGAAGGCCCTCAAGACCAACATTGAAGACCCTTCCAAGCTATGACATTTTAGGTATGGACACTTGGGCTATGCTAGTTTGAGTTTATTGTCCAAGAAAAGAATGACAGATGATTTACCAAGCATAGAAGAGCCTAGAAGCAAGTGTGAGGCTTACATTTTGGGTAAGTAACATAGGCTTCCCTTTCAAAAGGGAAACTCTAGAAGGGAAAGAGCACGATTGGAACTGTGCATATTGATTTGGTTGGCCCTATGCAAACTTTGTCTATTGGTAGCAACCAATATTTTATGACCTTTATTGATGACTTTAGCTGTAGAACATGGGTTTATTTTTTGAAGCATAAATCTGAAGATTTTGATAAGTTTTTGTTGTTTAAAGCCCAATCTAAAAAGGAGAGTGGAGATAGCATAAAATTCCTAAGGTCAAATCATGGAGGAGAGTATACCTCCAATGCTTTTGTGAATTTTTGCAGGAAAAATGGCATAAAGAAGGAGTTAACAACTACGTATACTTTGCAACAAAATGGAGTTGCTGAGAGGAAGAATAGGACCATTGTTGAAATGGCAAGGAGAATGCTTAAAGCAAAAGGATTGCCAAATGAATATTGGGGTGAGGTTGTAGCAACAATAGTGTACTTGATAAATAGAAGTCCAACTAAGGCGATTCATGACAAGATTCTATGAGAGGCATGGTCTAGGCGCAAGTGGATGGTTGAGAACCTTAGAGTATTTGGGTTTGTGGCATATGCTCATGTACCCAAGGAGAAGAGGCAAAATTTGGATGACAAGGGTGACGAATTCATTTTCACGGGTTATAGTGTTGAGTCCAAGGCATATAGATTGTACAACCCCATCACCAAAAATATCATCATAAGTAGAGATGTTGAGATCTTGGAGAATGAGTCATGGGATGGCTCAGTTGATACCTCTTCATCCACCTCACAAAGTGTGCCCATCAATGATGATCTAATGATGATGAGTATGAAGATCGGGCAGATGCTATGTTGGCTCCTGATAGCTCTTGATAGATCATGACAACTCTTGATGTAGACAGATAGTCAAGTAGACTGTCACAAAATTCTCAGAATTCGATGAGCGCCAGACAGTTCCGAACAACTCCTGAGAGCTCCCAACAGCTCCGAACGACTCCTAATAGAAATAGGTAGAAAGACAAGCAACCAAAAGCAATTAGAGAATCGACTCCTGAGAGCTCTCGATGTTACAGATAAGAGTTTGCACAATGGAGCAACAACAGTAGTAGAGTTCAGATCCCACTCTCGCCTCCATAATGCCAAAGAAGACCAAGAGTCTAAGGGAGATCTATTAAGAAGAAAGGTATGATGATGGGTTTGATGAAAATGTGAACTTTGCATTATTTTCTCATAGTGATCCAATTTATTTTGAGGATGCTATTAAGGAGGAGAAATGGTGTGAAGCCATGGATGAGGAAATTGATGCAATAGAGAGGAATGACACTCAGGAGTTAACTGTTTTGCCTCCCAACAAGCAAGTCATCGGGGTTAAATGAGTCTACAAGACCAAGAGCAATGCCAAAGGAAGAATAGAGCGCCATAAGGCAAGATTAGTTGTCGAGGGGTATAAAGAATAGTTTGGGATAGACTATGATGATATGTATGCCCTTTTTGCAAGAATGGAGACCATGCAGACAATCATAGCTATTGCAGCCCAGTACAAATGGAAGGTATTTGTATTAAAAGAAGAGGTTTATGTGGAGCAGCCACCTGCTTATGAAGTTCTGAGTCATGAAGGCAGGGTGTATAGGCTGAAGAACGCTCTTTATGGGATGAAGCAAGCTCCACAGGCATGGTACAACAAGATCGACTCATATTTGATGAGCAATGGCTTTAGAAAAAGTGATGGTGATCCCACTCTTTACATCAAGACAGATAATGGTAATATTATCATTATTGTCTTGTATGGTTGATGATTTATTTTTCACCAGGGATGATGATTTCCTCATAACTGATTTTAAAGAGGCCATGAAAAGAGAGTTTGAGATGACAAATTTAGGTCTCTTGAGGTATTTTCTAGGTATAAAAGTAAAACAAATGCATGATGGAATATGTATCTCTCAAGAAGGATATGCTAATGATATCTTGAAAAGATTTAGAATGTATGGTAGTAAGCTTGCACAAACACCAACAACCATATGTCTTAAGTTGAGAAAGGAAGATTGCAACAACAGTGTTGATCCGACTAGGTATAAGAGTTTGGTTGGAAGCTTGATACATTTGATATCAACTAGGGCTGATATAATGCATGCAGTGAGTTTGATTTCCAGATTTATGGAGAATCCAAAGGACACTCATTGGCAAGCAGGTAAGAGAATCCCAAGGTATGTGAATGGCACCAAGGGATATGGAATTTTGTATAATTCTACATAAGTGATTTTAGGTTGATTGGTTATACAAATAGTGATTGGACAGGAAGTGTAGATGATAGGAATAACACATCCGGGTATGTGTTTCATATGGGGGTAAGTGCACCAAGATGGTGTGCAAAAAGGGGGGGTATAAGTGGACATTTTTTTTCTTAAATTAGGTAAACCTAAACTTGGAGGAGAAAGTTGAGAGTCATCCACTCAAGATATGAAGATACTCAAAGAAGAAAGATTGTAGTACTCTGAATCTAGTTTCCAAACTACTAACTTTTTTCAAAATTGGATAAGATTAAGGGGTTTAAATCCTTTGTGCATGAAAACTAGACCTTGATTTTTTTTTAAAAACATAACATAGTGTCTGATATGGGCATCAAAAAATTCATAGTTAGATTTAATATTTTGACAAATCCTTTGGCAGTCAGATAGTTAAGAGTGAACACTAGAAGTTGTGTATTTTTTTGTAATTTTTTGTTGAGTATTTTTATTTTATGATTTTTCCAATCGAGCACATTCTGAAAATAGAGTACCTCTTCATGTGCGAAACTTAACTTGCACCAAAACAATCGAAAATGATTTTTTTTTAATTGTAAAGAATCAAGTACACTACAATAATATATAAAGTTTTTAAAATTTGGATAAGTAGATCAAAAGTTATTAAAAAAATGGTACACATATGTCTCTGAGAACTATGGAGACACTGGTAAAAGAAATTCAATAATAATATGTTATTGTTGTTCATATTTTAAAAAAATTATATGGTTAGAAAGCTCAAAAGATGGGAGAAAATATGGTGGCAATTTTAGAAGTACCCACTTGATGAAGAGTAAACTTGATGATGACAAAGTCGAGAAAACAAGTTCTTAAAACAAAACACGTCAAAAAGGAGGGAAATGGAGGGAAATCAAACTTCCAAACACTAGCTTTGTCATCCAAGTTTATTCACAAGCCTAAACAGACAAGAGCGCGTATGAGATTTATTTTAAATAAGAACCGCGTACAGGGTTCCTTTTGAATAAGAAACACGTATGAGGTTTCTTTTGAATAAGCATCTTGTATGCGGTTCTAAGGAGAAAATAACGCATACGTGGTTCTTCTTGTGATACTCTAATATAAAGAAATTAATGTGTATGTTTAAAATGTGTGTGTACATACATATATGTATATGTATAATATGCATATATGTAGATATTATATGTATATGTATATATAATGTGTGTATATATACACACATATGTATGTATATGTACATAATATGTGTATGACATATGTATACATATATGTATGTTTATAATATATACATGTATAATATATATAATATATATGTATGTGTATTATATTTTGATATTTTATGTGTATAATATGTATATGTGCATGTACATGTACATTTATATTGATATATATTATCTTTTGATATCTTATTGTACATTGTATTCCCACCCCTCTCTCTCTCAGGACCCCACATAATACCTAATGACATCATGTAAGGTCCCATAGCACACATATGACCCCTTAAGACCATATGATGTCCTAAGGGGTCATATGATGTTCTAACACATGTGTGGCCCCATTATTACCCTACATGACCCCAAATGATGCCATATGACCCCTTCGGACCATGCATGATATCTTAAGGGGTTATATGGTGTCTTAATGGGTCAGATGGTGTTGTAACACATGTGTGGCTCAATTAGGACCCCAAGTGACCCCTAACAACATCGTGTGACATCTCTTCCTCTCCCCCCATCTCCCTCCCTCCCTTTTTCAGTCCTCTCTCTCTCTCTTGACCCTTTAGGAGCATATGATGTCCTAAGGGGTTATACGGTGTCTTGAGGTGGCAAGATGAACCATTATTAAAATATAAAAAGTAGCTCCAATACTGCTTACAAAATTTGACACCTAAGGGGTCATATGGTGTTGTAAGGGGTCATAGGACACCATATGACCCCTTAGAATACCATACAACCCATAAAGACACCAATGGTGTCGTAAGGGGTCATATGGTGTCTTAAGGGGTTGTAGGACATCATATGACCCCTAAGGACATATTATGACCCATAACGACACCTAAGGGGTCATATGGTGTCCTAAGGGGTCATAGGACATTGTATGACCCCTTAGGACACAATATGACCTCTAACGACACCTAAGGGGTCATATGGTGTCCTAAGGGTTCATACGACACAATATGACCCCTTAGAACACAATATGACTCATAACGATGCCTAAGGGATCATATGGTGTCCTAAGGGGTCACATGATACCATATGATCCCTAAGGACAACATATGTCCCACAATGACACCTTATGGTGTTGTAAGGGGTCATATGGTGTCCTAAGGGGTTCACGAGATGCCATATGACCCCTAAAGACATCATACGACCCATAACGATACCATATGGTGTCCTAAGGTGTCATAGGACATAATATAACCCCTTAGGACATAATATGACCCTACTGTGGTGCTCTAAGGGGTCATGTGGTGTCTTAAGGTCTCTCTCTCTCTCTCTGTGGAGCCCAGATAACACCACATGACCCTTTAGGAGCATTTGATGTTCTAAGGGGTCAAGATGGAAAGATGGCATTACAGTGTCATAAGGTGGCAAGATGAACCATTATTACAATATAAAAAGTAGTACCAATACTGCTTACAAGAATAATAAACCAGCATGCTCCCCCTCTCTCCCTTCCTCCATACCCCATCCCTCCCTCTCTCTCTCTCTCTCTCCCCACTCTTTATCTCTCCCTACCCCCTTTATCTCCCTTACTTTCCCATCCCCCCTCTCTCTCTCTCTCCCTCTCTTCCTTAGGACCCCACATAACACCTAATGACATCATGTGACCCCTTAGCAAACCACATGATCCTTTAGGAGCATATAATGTCCTAAGGTGGCAAGATGAACCATTATTACAATATAAAAAGTAGTACCAATACTACTTACAAAAAGAACAAACCGACATGATCCCCCTCTCTCCCTTCCTCCATACCCCATCCATACATAAATTCAACTTGGTAAACAACCTCTTTATCTGAAAATTGGCTACAAGCCTCATTAGTTGTTTATAATTGGCAAAAATTTCATTATCACCCACTTTTCTTGTGTAGAGAAAATTTAGAAACACTTTCTAGCTTTCTCCTCCTACCTCCTTCACTATCACTTCTACTCTTTCGTTCTCCATGAAACCTACAACTTCAAACAAAATACTTTCTCCTCCCATATCTTTCATCACTATATTCTATTTACCCATCTCATTATATACCACTTGGAACATAATAATCTTATCTCCCATCTCCTTTATCACAATCACTCCTTTCTTTTGAACCATCAGATCCCCTTCAAACATGGCTCAAAAAAAATCTAACCTATTCACCTGCCAATATATTATAAAACAAAAGACAATAAAATGTCTTTAATCTGAGCTCCTCTTTCTCTCTCTCCAGCCCTCTCCCTATCCCTCCTTCTCCATCCCTCTCTCTCTCTCTCTCTCTCTCTCTCTCCCTCTCTCCCCCTTTCTATCCCTCTCCCTCCCTTTTCCATCCTCTCTCCCCCTCTCCTCTCTCTCTCTCTCTCTCCCTCCTGCCCCTCTCTCTCTCCCTCCCTCTCCCTCTCCATCCTCTTTCCCACCCCCCCTCTCTCTCTCTCTCTCTCTCTCTCTCTCTCTCTCTCTCTCTCCCTCTCCCTCTCCATCCTCTTTCCCGCCCCTATCTCTGTCTCTGTCTCTGTCTCCCTCTCCCTCTCCCTCCCTCCCTCTCTCTCTTCCCATCTCTCTCTCCCCCCCTCTCTCTCTCTCCCACTTTCTCTCTCTCGCTCTCCCTCCCTCCCTTTTCCTTCACATTTTGTTTACTAAAAGTAACATGTATGGGGTTTTGATAAGTTAAAAGCATGTACGAGGTACTGGGAAAATGGATGTTGGTCTGCTAAGCATTTTTAGGGAAAAAAAGCACGCACGGGGTTACTGAACATATCGCATACGTGATTCTTGGACATGCTTTTAGTTTCCCAACATCCTCAATGACCTCAAAAGAAGTTTTTGAGATCATTGAAGGCTCCACTGCAACTATTACTGTGCTTCTATGACAATTTTATATGTAGAAGTAAGTGAAATTTTTGTTTTGCATGATTTCAAATGATTAAATTGTTGTTCTTATTAGTTTGGTCAATGTTATTGTGATTGTTTAATAGTTTTGATTTAAAAAATAATGATAATGCTCAATTTTATGGGTATTTGATTGTTTAAGAACTTTTGTTTACATATAAATGTAATATGATTCTATTTAGGACAACTGGTATTAATGATGGGAAAGAACAAGCGAGGAACGGTGGAACACCGAGAGGCTGAAAAGGAAAGACAAAGGCATCGCATAAAGAAATTACGTGACATAAGAATAATGGGACAAGAAGGTACGTCATCCTCAACATCTCAATTCGATTTACCAAATGAACATAATGCAATTGAGGAAGAGATCACAATGAATAATCAAACAAGCGATGAAGATGCACCAACAACATTTGATTTACCGTATGAACCTACTACAATTGAAGAAGATACCACATTGAATATTCAATTAAATGATGAACATAAACCAACTCTATTTGATGCGATGAATGTATCTAATGCATGCAATGCACTGATGTTAACACCTCCTAGAACCATTCATAGGAAACCAAAGTATCTAATTGACATTGATGAGAATAATTGAAGCCAATGCTCGATAAAATGAATGAATGAAATTGTAGAAGAATTGTAAAAAGAACATGACAAAACTATTTTGAAAACTTAAATCAAATTGCAAGAGAGAATGAAAATTCTAGGCCTAAGATCATCCGAAAGTAATAGTGAAATAACTATTGTGAGAAATCTATTTGATGCATATTAAGCTATTGGTTCAAAATCACGTACTAAAAATTCTAGTGTTACTCGATGTGTTATTACATCAATCATAATGAGAAAGAAAATAAAAAAAGATCATTTTGTTGGAATCCAAGAACACTGAGAGGGGGTGGGGGGTGAATCAGTGTTCTACCCAATTGATCAATTTTAACCTTATTAAAACATGTATTCACAAACCAGTATACTGATACATATCAAATTGAAATAAGTAAAGAAACCATTAAGCCAATCACACAAATTAATACCATAACATAGAGAATTATATGTCGAAAACCTCAAAGGGGAAAAACCACAGTGGGATTTGTGACCCACAATATCAATGCACTAGCGATATGAAGAGATATTACAAAATATGTGGGCCTACACTTGTAGGAAGTCTTACAACCTAGAGCACACTACTCAAACACAAAAGGAGCCCCACTGACTACACAAAAATCCAGACTACAATCCAAAGAAATGACCTACAAAGATAAAATATCGTATGTTTGAATACAGTTCTAGTTAAGCTCTGTCTATTCCAGTTTGAAACCCTAAACCCTTACTAGAATAACCTCTTACATAAACTTTGCATTACAACCTTCCATATATCTCAACACATCTTACATATTACAAAATGTTCTAATCAACTGACCTATATACCCTTACAATCTTTCATGCCTTATGTCGGTTTACAAGGATAATTACAAAATGAATATACATGTTGGCTCAATTACATATATACATAAATATCAAAATCAATTGCTGATGCTGGATCTCCCAAAATGATGTCGACCTCCAATACCAATAACTTGATGAAGTCATGTTAGCCTACAATGCCAGTAACCAAAGAATTCCTTTCTACTGGTGAAGATACCTGCCGGTGCCAGTAAACAATCAAACCAAAATATGAAAGTCGGAACATGTTGCCATCAATCGCAAAAAATTGAAACCAATCAAATGAGTGTCAATTGCCAACAATCTCCCCCTTTGGCATTGATGGCAACACTGATGTGAAACATGATAATGATTTCCATCTGCCGGTTTCATCCTGAGACTGCTCCCCCTGAGCTGAATATCCATCAATGACCATGACCAATAAAAAATACTCCATATCTCCATATCTCCTGATGCCAAGAATATATTTTTCACCTATACCTCCCCCTTTGACATCAATGCCAAAAAAACACCGAAAATCGGGATGAAGAATGAAAGACTGGACAAAGAATGTCCCAAAATACCTTACCGAAGTTGAATATACTTGAAAATTTCCAGATAGGCTTTCTCCAAAAGCTTTAGATAGGTATCCCAACCTGATTTGAGTGTGCTGAAAATAGATACAAGTCCAATAAGCATATGGGCATATGAAAATTTATTCTTAAGTTCTGTCGGTGTGGGATTACCAACCAAATCAATACACTCCTTATGTACACTTAATGAATCCAACTAGGGACTCACCAATCCTCTAAGACCTCTGGCTCTCCTTATGATTTTATCTTTTTCCCTCTCAAGAGCTGAAACTTGGACTTCTAATACCAAAATATGACCATCAATAGATGTAGTCAAGGAATGTGAACCATCAAAAGAATTGACTATACCTACAATCTTCTTCTGAATATCCTCAATCCCTTTATATGTCTCTATAATAAGTAAACCTGTGTTACAACATACTCTTTAAATATTAGTACACTACCTCAAAACATTATCAATCAACTTTAGTTTATCATTAATCTCCTTCTTCTCTGACTCATTAGTCTAATCAAATGTTTCTCTCTTAGCTCGTGTAAACCTCTCCAGTGCCTGCCGGTTTGATATATGTGTAGGCATCTAAAAATGGTCAATGCTTGTGGTGTCATACTTTAACATGTCTGTGTGACCTTATTTTAGGGTTTTCACATCCTATTAACATTTATTCTATGTCGAGCACTTGATCTTCATCATTTGTTGACATATTGTCATTCTTCTACATTTCTTCCCTCTTCAATTGTGTTTCTCGCATTCTCAATTAGGTCTTGTCAACATCATCATCAATTACGATATTTGATCATTATCAATCTTATCATGTCAATCGGACATCATCAAACCTTCTCAATGTTGAATTGGGGTTTTTGTCCTTATCAATCATCAATTTATCAATCCTTTATCAATTTGCAACCAATATGTCATTGGTCTTTGGTCATTCGAACTTCATTAAGTCAACCTTTTATCAATATTCGATCAATTTGTCATCGATCTCAATTAATCATCATTTCTTGTCAATTTGGATCGATTAGTCATTGGTCCTCATCAATTGACATCTATCAATTTCATCCTTGTCAATTTTGATCAAATAGTCATTGATCTTGTTCAATCAACTTCGGTACTTTATCAATTGTCCAATTTTCATCATGATCATATCAACCCTACATCAATTATCTTTTGTCAAGACCTAATTGTCATTCTTGTATTTCTAATTCATCTCCTAGGGTTTTATAATTTAATCATTTAATCCTTTTGTCATTATCCTTCTAGGTTAAATAAATTTATTTATTTATCCGAGGTCCCTTTGTCACAATTAAATATTTTTATTTAACTGGCTAACTATGAATTAATGAATAAGGAATATTTATTTATTGATTCTTTCTAATTTCCTTTTTTCAAAACTTTGTAATTCTTAATTTCTTCTCATTTTCCTAATTTTTAATTCATCAATATCCAACTAGTTCCTCAACTTTCTATTTTGATTTTGCCAACTAATATCCTTCCTAAAATCTATCCTATTTTATGGATTTTTTGGAAGATCTATAATTTTCAAATTCAAGTATTTGGAAATCTTATCTTGACATGATCTTATCCTCTTGCATGGGAAAGTGTGTCATGACATTCCTTTTTCAATTTGATTTTTTCCTTGATTGAAGTAAATTGCAAATTTTATTGATTTTATTCCAATCATTGATCAATCTCTCCAATTTCTCTATAAATTGGATTTATTTCTCATTGAATTTCAACCACATTTTCAAGTATCCTTATGCTATCAAAATCAATTTTCTATTATTATCTTTCTTTCAATACATTTGTGTTTGTAGGTGAGAGCCACATCCATTTGATGGAGAAAGAAAGCCAATGGAGAATTATGGAGGAGATATCCACGTTTGTAATGGTTTGCATTTGGTTTGATTATCTTGTCTTCATATCTTTATTGAGTGTATTAGGACATTTTTCATTGCAACTTAGCTTTGTGGTTAGCTAATGTTTATTGCTTTGATGTTTTCCCAAATTCCTAGTTACATTTTTTGGTGAACCCGACGTGAACACATAAATCTGACAATTTTGTGAGTCTAATATTTGCGTGCAAGTTTTATGTGTGGATTTCTTTTTGCTTGCAGGTTTTTGGTGTTAATCTATTGTTGCATGCAAGCTTTTTGACTAATCCATTGTTGCATGTAGGCTTTTTGTCCTAATATATTGTTGCATGCATGTTTTTTAAACTAATTTTTGTGTGTGCAGGTTTTATGTGAGGATCTGTTGTTGCATGTGTGTGTTTTGGACTAATCCATTGTTGCATGCAGGTTTTATGAGAGGATCTATTATTGTATGTGGGTTTTATGGAGTCTAAACAATGATTTATGTAGGATTTCTTAACATGCAATGAACAACAAATCTTCACATAGTTTAATTAGAGGGATTTAATGAACAACAATTTTTCACATGCCTAATTAGGAGGGTTTAATGAACACCAACTCTTCACATAGCCTAATTAGGAGGTTTGAATGAATCTTACAATTCTCATATAGTTTCAATTAAGATTTGGATCAAAGAACAACAACAAATTTCACGTTCCATGCATGCAAAGGGTTTAAAATGAACAACGAATTGCATTTAATCATGGCTTAAATTGATCAAATCTTTTTCAAATTAATGCGGAATTAACCTCATCTAGTCTTAATTAGGATGCAAATGAATCAATAAAATAATTTCATTTTGTAAAGGTCAAATAATCAATGCTTGTCATGTCTTCTTTTGTTTTTCTTTTGTGTTTTTAGCCTTTAGATAGTGGGCCTGCCTCCCAATTTGTGAGAGGGAACGACCCTAAGTGGTGACAGGGTTGAAGATGAACCCCTTCCAAACCACTCTAAATAACTGTGGATGCATCGAAAGTTGTAAACAATGGGTGTTGGAATGGTATTGCGACGATTTATTCGTCAGATCAATACCCACCCGAACGGATGCCTTAACTAGAACCCTTTGTTTGTAGAGACCAAAAACCTTCTATCTGTTGGCTCAGGCATTGTGATACGTGCATGCCGAAGACACCTCTCATGTACTCCTCAGTTAGAGATAGCAAGTTCTTGGGAAGTGATTCCCCTTGAACTTGAAGCTTGGTATGCCCGAGAAGTGAGTGCACTATAAGGGGGAGCTAGTGCTACCAAGTGTCTAGCTATCCGATTGAGTGTTGTATTTTATGGTTAGAGGATTCAATAGATATTTCCCCTGCCAACCATAGGATATGTTGTGAATGAGCATGATTGTCTTGGGTCTAAGTCCAAACATCTTGTCTTTTGTGATTGTCAAAAGTTGAATCATATACAATTGTCACAAAACATCATTTGTCAAACAAGTCCAAACATTGTCCAAACAAGGTTAAAAAAAAAAGAGCATTCATCCAAAAAAGTTCAAAACATTTTGAAGACATGATTTTCAAACACATTGAAAATTTTTTTCTCAACATTTATGTCACTTAGGTTTAGGTCCTTCATAGTCCATACTTAGGTTTTAGGACATAGTCATTGCACTCCATTCTGTCCATTTCATTGTTAGGTGTCCTCATTTTGAACGTAGGTGTAGACGTATAAAAATGACCATATTCCTAAATGAATATTTTATGTTCATTTCTCTATTTTAATTAAATCCAATTTAATTGAATAATCCACATTCCTCTATTTAATTAAGTAAATTACTCAATTTATTTAAATTAAATTCACTAGGCCTCTTTTTACCATTTAATGAATAAATCATTTTATTCAATTAAATCCCCTATCCACTTTTTAATTAAATTCAAATTTAATTAAAAAGTTATCCTAAATTGAATAAATCTAATTTATTTAATTTCCCCAATTACAACCAAATTGAATTAAAGTCATTTTATTTCAATTAAATCCTATTATCCCTCCATCCACTTGCAAAATCCTACATCCCCCACTTGCCTCCTAAAACCTATTTCTAACCCCCTTCTAGACTCTTCTAAACACTTCTAATTAGCCTAACCCATCTCCTAAACTTTGTCACATCCCTAAGCAAGGGGAGGTCACTTCTCAAACCTTCAAAGTCTTTGAAAACCCTTAAAGGATTCAACCACTTAATTTTCCAAGTCTCCCAAACCATTAATGGTTAAACTCAACCCTCTAGCATGATTAAAGAATTTCCCTAAACTCAACCTCCATGTAACCCAAGGGTCTCATCAAGCATTCATTGCTTTGACCATGGTTATCCCTTAATCATTTGCACAAGAGTTTATCCTTTGGATTAAAACTTAATCCAATGGGTAACCCTAACTTAAGCTTAACCTTTACCCCCTAAGATAACCATGAGGTCTTCTCAGGCATTTAATGTCTCCAACCCCTTTTCTCAACCAACCTTATGTTGACAATTGTCACCATTTCATTGGTGCCAATTACAAACATGGATTCCCAACTTTCAAGCTTGACCCTTGATTAAACCTTTCAATCTTGGCCATCCATTGCCCTATTTTGGCTATAAATAGAGCTCTCATTCCTCCATTTTCATATCCAAGTCTTTAGTATCATACTTATGCTCAAATACATTCAAGCTTTCATATATCATTTATGCTCATCATTTAGCTTCTCTTTTAGATAAGAATTAATCTAAATATGCATGTTTAGAATATGTTCTTTATCATTTTAGCTCAATCATAGACTAATATATCATGCTAGGATAGTCTTGCTACTAATCTTGTCATCTTATAAACTAGTTTATTGAATTTATAGGATAATGCATAGCTTAGGATGCATTTCATCTTAAAATCAACCAAAGCATCCCTCGTTCTTGCATTTGTCATCCCTAAACCACTTTTCTCAGTGATCTGAGAGCAAAGGCATTGGTTTGAGGGACCTTGTGAGATAGAGAACCATGGAACCAACCTTGGGAAGCTGAGCCATATTTCATGACTCCATAGCTTGCACCAAGAAGTCTTGTGGGTGGGTGGAAGAGTCTCCCTAGAGCTCCATTTTTCACATTTTAAGCTTTATTGACCCACTTTTCCCGCATAAATTTCTGGTGCCCACCATGGGGCCCGACCCCATATATCAAATCGGTTTTTGAATCTAACCATTTTTGCAGGTCTGCGGGAAACAAGAATCAGCGCGTGGGAAACATTCCCTAGTGCATCTGGTTAACAGTCTAGCGCATCCCGCTTACTGTTCAACGTGTGGGGTTCATCATCTAGCGTGTGACATCTTTAACATAGTGCATCATAATACTAATATTTTCCTGTAGGTCTCGGTGCAGGAGAAAAACAGTGCAACACCTCCAGAACACAGAGTAGTGCATCCCGAAAATAGTATAGCGCATCTCTACTTTCTTTTAGCGCATCACTATTATTTTGTAGCGCATACAATTTGTTTTGTAGCGTATCATAGACAGACAGAGATAAGAAAAATAAAGTCTATAACCAAGGATAAATTTAGACTTGTGGAAGTCCACCAGTTATCTAACATTTTTCACTTGTTATTTTGCAAGATTCTAATGATTTTATTGCAGATAGGAGCTTAGTCTTAAGATTATTAAGATAGTTGGAGTTTTTACTAACTTAGTTA
The DNA here is from genome assembly GCF_030272615.1 of Cryptomeria japonica. Taxonomy (NCBI): domain Eukaryota; kingdom Viridiplantae; phylum Streptophyta; class Pinopsida; order Cupressales; family Cupressaceae; genus Cryptomeria; species Cryptomeria japonica. The sequence continues at coordinate 280,330,672 of NC_081415.1, forward strand.
AGTTAGTTTAAAATTTGAACTTCTTTTTCTTAAAATTGAACTCACTTTATTTTTGGGCTATAAAAAGAACCATAATCAGAAATTTTCTTGCTTTCATAGGAGAAAAACTTTATTTTGGGTTCTAAAAAGATCAATACAAACTTTCTGTTTTGTGAAAGTAGCTTTAAAAAGAACCTCACCATCCTTTGGTGTATAAAAGGATTCATTTTAAATTTTTGCAAAGAAAAGAACCACACTTAAATTTTTTTTGTTACAATCAAAGAGGGAAGTTATTCCCCTTTTGCCGATTTTCTTTTGTTGACCAAATCGAAGTTTTGCTTTGTTGACTCGGTTCTTTTCCTAGATTAGATAATCACTAATTTGAGGAAATAAAATAAACACCATGCTTGTTGGAGCAACATCTCCAAGTTGAAGTTAGCAAATCATTGACTTGAAAGGTAAAAAGAACTTTGTTTGCCTTGTCTCGAAAGTGGAAGGTATATGCTCTCCCCTTAACTGGGTGACCAAAAAGCCAAACCACTCTTACGCTTTCAGTATTTCAAGCAATAAATCCTTTACCAGGCCTGCCTTCTCGAGGGGTTGAAATCAACTCTTAAAGCCATTTATATCCAGTGTGAAGAGAACGACCTAAGTGGGAAATGACTTTGACACCAAGTGTTCCAACCCACTATAATCAAAAGTGGAAAGTGATGAAAGTCCTTTTCAATGGTTGCACGTAGTGATTAGCCTTCCCCCAGTATCCTTGAGATACATAAAGCCTTTGTTCTAAAGGTTGGGAAGCCTCCTGAGGGAGTTTATCACTAACGGCCGAACAGGAAGCCAGATTATGAACCTTAGAAATATAAACTTTGAGCTGAGTCAGTAACCAGACATTTGTAATATCATAGTGCAAGGGTGGGGAAGAATCCACCCCCAAGATCATTCACCATATATCTCCCAAGATAACTACTCAATTGTGAAGCAATTCACTTTGGGTTAATTTCTGGCAAAAGGTAAAAAAATGGGCGCCCTCTAGGGGGTGAAACAACTGTTTGAGCTGATGGAGTATCGAGACTAGTGGGCTATGATATTACTCATGACCTTTGAATAAAGAGTTTTCTTGAAGTGTATTATTTGTATCCAAAACTTATTAAAACATTGGGGATTTGAACACATCCTCGTAGAACATACACTTATTGTTAGATTAGGCAAAATGGTTGTCTCTTTGGTACTGTGTTTGCATTTGTTACTTCAGAAAATCATCCATCAGTATTGAAAAAATCAAAATAAAAATCCAAAGTTTACAAAAACCAACTAAAAGAAAATATCAGGGCAGTCTAGCACATGAGAACAACTTCTTAGCACGTGTGGTATGTCTTTTAGCGCATCAAACCTTCACTTTAGCGCGTCCAGTTTTAACAGTAGCGCGTCACCAAAATTCAAGAGCAGTATTAAACAGTTAGCACATCTGAAAAATAGCCTAGCGCATTGAAACATTAGCTTAGCGCGTAGGAGTCAAACAATAGCACGTAAGGTTTAACAGTTAGCACGTAGCAGGACCATATTAGAGCATAACGTTTTGAGAAAAACAGAAAACTAGATAAACAGTCTAAAATGGTTAGTGCATGGCCGGGGGTAGCTTAGCGAATGTGTTCTTTTCCCTAGCGCATCAGGAAATTTCTGTAGCGCATTCGGTCTCTGTTTTAGCGCGTGGCAAAACCCAGAAAAATAGGGGGCAAAACGATGAAGAATTTGAAAACTTAGAAGACATTTTTTGGAAACCTCTTTTCATCAGCTTTCTTTTTCGTCAAACCAGAGTATCAAAAACAGGGCTTTAAAAACTATTTCTTGAGCAAAATTTGTGTCAAACAAAAGTTGTCAAAATCCAAAACTGGTTGCACAATAAACATATCTATCCTATCAAAATCAGGAAACATCATTGCAAGTGACAAATAGGTCCTTTATCATCTCACGGATTATATTTCAAAAACACTTGTTCAAAACCTCAGGTTGTCAAATCAAGTTTCCATATCGGGAGGCTTTATCCATATCATTTGACACACTTTGTCGTGAGGGGGCATCTAAACCTTCACTTTGATAAAGTAAAACTTGAGTCTTCAAAACAAGATCAAATAAATCCAAAACAAATCAAGGGAAACCATTGAATCACTTATGCATGACTAATCCCCATATTCTGAGAAGAAAGTATATTTATCGTAACACCACATTGAAGAAACAACAACCAAGTTTTTCCAAGTTTCTCAAAAGAAATAAATTTTTGTACATCAATCGTCAACTTTTCAAATCTCATCGAACATTTTTTCATCACGTTCAACGCTATATCGAGAAAAAATCCACCGAATTTAACAAAGAGCCTTTGAAGACTAGAGCATATTGTAAAAAATCCGCATTCAGTCAAACTTACAACTTCCCAAGGTTACCACCCCCAACTCCTGAAAACTTCTAAAATGCCTATCACTCGCTCTCAATGAAACAAACAAAGCAAAGTAACACCAGAATCAAGCATGACTCGAAGGTTATCTAATCCCTTTGAAGGTCCACATCTAGAGGATTCTGAAATCACAGAAGAAATCCTTTGAGAATGTCAGGAAAGCGCTTCCTTTCAAAAACTTGTGGAAAGGCTCATGGAAAATGACAAAGAAAAATATCTACTCATGCTCACAAGTAAAGGTGTAAAACTTCCAAAAGATTTAGATGCAAACATTTTTAGAACCGGATCTCAACATTATGCATATCAATAACAACAAAGAGAAGAGGAAACTCATGACCCTGAACAAAACATACCTGAACAAAACATACTTGAACAACATATACTAGAACTAAATATACCCGAGCTAAACACTCCAGAGCAAAACATAGCATTCCATACACCATTTCAACCTAGGATTAATACAAGGGAAGAACTCTTCCCTTGGCAAAACAATGCGCCTTTGGTTGCCCTTACTCAATAAATGCAAATGTTACAAAGACAAATGCAAGACATGCAACAAGGGACAACAATACGGTAGTCATTAAATGAAATTTGTCCTTATCCATTTGACAAAAGATTGAATATGGTACATTTTCCTCCAAACTCAGATGTTCCTAAATTTGATAAGTACGATGGAAAAAGTGATCCCTGTGATCATGTTAGAGAATTCTGTACCATGAGTCTTGAATTTGCTCATGATGATACCTCTCTGATGAGGTTATTCCCATGAAGTTTGGGAGGACAAACGATGGAATGGTTATCCAAGATCACACCTCCTATCAGATCATTTGATGAACTAGTCAACAAATTCATCACTCACTATTCATATAACATTCAACATGCTATAACCATGCTAGATGTCTGCAATACCAAATAGAAAAACAATGAGACATTCATGGTATTCCTTCAACATTGGCGATGTATGGTTTCACGATATCCTCCAGATATTCCTGAAAAGGAGAACATAGAAATTTTCATCGATAACTTGAATAGTGAGATGAGTTACAGGCTCAAACTCCAATGCATACCATCTTTCGCTAAACTGATTGAAAATGGCATTCAAGTAGAAGAAGCATGTGTCAAGAAATGAACGCTCAAATTCTTCAAAGAAGGAACAGGTTCATCAAGCTACAATAACCAAAACTTAGACAAATCTAGAGTCTGGACCAAGAATAAGACCAATGGAAACGAAGGAGGCAATGAACCAAATGATCCAAAATCTAAACAACCTGTGCTAACATTATCAGGAAATCCTCAAGCTACAAAGAATCCTAAAGGTACTAACCCAAACACTAACACAAATGCATTGAATACCAATCAAGGTCAGCCCAACACAAACAACACCAACAATACTCAGAACAATCCCACAAATCGAGGACCTAATAACAATTCACGAGGTAACACCACCAATTTTCAAAAATGCATCTACACACCACTGGGTCAATCACTGGAGTCAGCATTTGGAGAACTCCCGGCAAACAAGATTATCTCTTTGCCGACAATCAGCAACTATGAACCACAAATCAAACCACCTTGGTGGAATGACTCACACTTTTGTGATTTCCATCGCAACAAAGGCCATCAAACAAATGATTGTATGAGATTGAAAAACATTGTGCAAGACATGATTGATAGAGGTGATTTAACAGTGGATAGTCTCAAGACAAATGGTGACCATGGAGCTTTCAAGAATCCTCTTCCAAATTACAACAAAGATGGAGCTTCCACTTCAAACGATACCCATGGGGCTCATATCAATCACATCTACAATAACACCATCAATCATATATCAGTTGTAGACAATCATGTAAACGTTATCACAATCCAAGACCAACATCACCATGAATCTGTCAACGTAACAACCAGAGCTCATAAATATGTCTTGAAGGGCCATACGTCAACCCCAAACATTGTACCCAAAATTCAATATGATTTAGTCAACCAACTGCGCAAAACTCTAGCTCAAATATCCATACTAGAGTTGCTCAAACTTTCGCCGAAACACAAAGACATATTGGAACAAGCATTGTTGGAAACAAATGTACCTCAAGATTTGGATGCTGACAAATTCCAAGCCATGGTTGCTCATATGACAGGACCTCATAATCTTACTTTTTTGAGCATGATAATATCTCGTTGAGCCATCCACATAATACTCCTCTCTATATTGAAGTCATAATCTATAAACACAAAGTCAAGAGAGTATTAATAGATGGAGGAGCTGGACTCAATATTTGTACCTTAAAACTTGTCCGTGCATTAGGCTTCTCTGAGGAGTCTATTGATCCACGCAAAAAAATTACTATAAAGGCATATGATGATGAAGAAAGATCCTCTAAGGGAACAATAATGTTACCAATATAGGTAGGACCGATGCAGAAAGATACTATGTGCCAAGTCTTAGACATAGACCTCACATACAATACTTTATTAGGTCGACCCTGGATACATGAAATGCAAGCAGTGCCTTCTATGTATCACCAGTGTGTCAAATTTCCCTATAATAGACAAGAGGTCTCTATATCAGCTAATCACAATCCATTTCAACATTGTAACACAATGGGGATAGCCCAGGATAGTTTGGTTCCCCATAATAGGGAAAAACATAAATCCTCAACATCAGATCTTCAACAAGCAAAGTCTAAATCATTACCTGGAGATTTCAAGCAGAAAATGCAAACCAAAGAACAAGGCATGGGGGAATACTCTTTGGAACCCATGTGTTTGGCCAACTTACCAGCATCACCCAGATCTCATGGATTACCTACAACATCAACATATCAGGTAACTCAACCCATCACAAAATTTGATGGCACATTCATCCAACTTGGCACTTTAGCGCATGAATCAGAGGAAAAGGACATCCTTAGCTAGTTATACAAGGATGAGGTAGAAGATAACATAGTAGCTACTTTGGAAATAGTTCTACCAACATAACTATATGGAAAGGGTTACTTAATCATGCAACACATGGGATATAATGGTAAAGGACCTATTGGAAAGCGCAAAGCGCAAAGGAGTCACTGAACCAATAGACCTTCCTTCACAACCCAATAGGGACAAAATAGGATTGGGCTATAAACTCACTTTCCTACCAAGAAAGATACCATGCAAAAATTCAAAACCTCAATGGCAAGCAAAGAAAAAGTACAAAGAAGAATCCTGGTAAGAAGCACTATTTGAGTCAGCAGAGAAAATACATAAAGAACGAGAACAGTATGAAAGGAAGCAGCACCAAGCAGAGCTTGTCATCCACAAGAAGGCAATATCTATAGAAGTACATCAAATCCTAGAACCAATATCCAACAAAGCAGAACTACTTCCTGATAATATCATTCCTACTCAAGGAGGGACAATATATGAACAAATACAAAAGGTAGAAGTAGGATCTGACACAGAGTCCGACAAAACTAAAAAACTTGTATCAATCATCAAAGATCTGTTCTCACCCTACAACATACCAATCTACAACACAGAAAGAATTTGGGATACTACCTCTAAGACCGATTCCAATGAATATGAATGGGGCAGCTGTTCTAATGTTACTGAGGATATTTGTGAAAATGACAGTCATACACCCATTTCTCAAAAAGCATACAACACAGAGTATCGACCACTTGAATTTGGTCCACAAAATATCTATGATGACATGCCAAATTAACAACAACATTATGAGCAAGTCTTTGCAGAAAATGATACCATCGAAGACCTCGGTGAAATCCTTGACTTCTTTACAAACAAACCCAATCACGATGAAACCTCTATTTTGACACTTACAGTAGCAGAACTTGATCTACCAAATGATTCCTTACCACTTATCTTTCCTGACCTCATCGAGTGGGATGAACCTGAAATACATGATATACCAATTTTCCCAAATGATGAATCCATTATTCACTACCTATGTACCGTTAACTCGGAAACAGGCTCTACCAGTGGATGAAGTAACGATGTCTACAATCCAAGGAGTGCCAAGTCTCTCAGTTGCAAAAATGAACCAAATAAAAGATTTATGGCTGAAAACTAGTCAATGGCAGCTATAGATCACAAAAAAGTAAAAATAAAGGACACATATGAAGGTGAAATTCTTTCTAAGGCACCTAAAGATGGGAGACTTGACACTCTTCCTAAACATTTTCATGAGCGATCACCCATATTGATTGAACCCACTCAATCAATCGACATTGGTACTACAGAAGCAGTCAAAAACATACATCTGGCAGAATCTCTGATAGAGGAAGAAAGATCAACATTTATCACCTTTTTTAAAGAAAAGAAAATCAACTTTTCTTGGTCATACGCAGATATGCCCGAAATTGATCCACATTTAATCATGCATCACTTGTCCATTTCTCTAGGAGTTAAGCCAGTCAAGAAAAAACTATGAAAGATGAATCCACAGGTGGCACTCATGGTCAAAGCTGAACTAAAGAAACTATTAGATGTCGGATTCATTCGACCCATTGACTATGCAGAATGGATTTCCAACATAGTACTAGTATCAAAACCAGACGACAGTATCAGAATATGTACTGAATTCAAAGATGTCAACAAAGCTTGTCCAAAGGACAACTTTCCTTTGCCCAGTATCGACATTATTATAGACCTCACAGAGGGCCATGCAATGCTCTCACTAATGGATGGTTTTTTAGGTTATAATCAAATAAAAATAGCCCCAGAAGATCAAGATAGAACAACATTCACCTGTCTTTGGGGAACATACTATTGGAATGTTATGCCTTTTGGCCTAAAGAATGCAGGAGCTACTTATCAATGAGTAATGACAACAATCTTTCATGACATGATGCATACCTTCATGGAAGACTATGTGGATGATTTACTAGCTAAATCCTTCACCAGAGCAGAACACCTAGGCATCCTAACAAAGATCTTTGATCGATTAGAGAAATTCCAAGTTAGGCTTAACCCTAAGAAGTGTGTCTTCGGGGTTACATAAGGCAAGTTACTAGGCTACATAGTCTCAGCTAAAGGTATTGAAGTGGATCCAGCAAAGGTACAAGCCATTATGGAGATGCCACCACCAAATAATATTAGTCAGCTCAGGTCTCTACAAGGATGACTCTAATCAATCAGGTGATTCATCGCCCAACTCGCAGATAAAAGTTTACCATTCAATCATCTACTACATAAGAATGTACCATTCAGATGGGAAGCCATGTGTGCTGAATCCTTCCATGAAATCAAATAGTATCTAATGAACCCACCAGTTCTAGTACCACCAGTAGCAGGGAAGCCACTTATTCTCTACATTTCAACAACAGATATATCACTGGGGGCACTATTGGCACAAGAAGATCAACAAGAAAAAGAACAAGCTATATACTACATCAGCAGGACATTAAATGGATATGATTTAAACTATACATTCATTGAGAAGGCTTGTCTAACAGTAGTATTTGCCTCTCAAAAGTTCCAACATTACATGCTAGCACACACAATTAAGCTAGTTGCAAAAATTTATCCTCTCAAATATCTACTTAGCAAGGCAGCTCTTATAGGCAGATTGGCTAAATGGGTCATGATTCTTAGTGAATTTGATATCCACTACATAGAACAAAGAGCTATCAAAGGACAGGCAATTGCAGATCAATTGGCTGAAGCACCACTACCTGGAAAACACACTATGGAGATCAAATTTCCAGACAGGGACGTTCTTGCTATTTCTACCAAACAATGGACCTTGTACTTTGATGGATCCTACACACAACATGGTTCAAGTGCTGGCATTTTATTCATCACTCCTGAAGGACACACTATACCAAGATCATATAGGCTTATGTTTCCATGCACAAATAATGTGGCTGAATATGAGGCATTGGTTATAGGCATCAGGATGGCTGTGGAATGGAAAATCACAGAACTCAAAGTCTATGGAGATTCACAACTAGTTATCAATCAAATTAATGATGACTATTAGACAAAGGATGACAATTTGCTACCCTACAAAAGAATGGTAGATGACTTCAAATAGTACTTTGTGCACATCACCTTCGAGCAAGTACCAAGGTTGAATAACAAAGCAGTCAATGCAATGGCTACTATCACTTCACTACTGCAAATTCCAAACCAACAGAGTTGTTACGAGTTTCTGGTAGAGAAACTGTTCTCCCCCGCCTATGACCATTCTGAATCCCATGTTATCTACGCCTTGAGTGGTTCGGATTCTCCTTTGTATGGACCAATATACGATTATCTAAAGAACAACATCCTACCCATTGACCTATCTTGAAACCAAAAACATAACTTTATCCGTCAAGCCACCCGTTATACCCTTACCACTGATACTTTGTACCGTTGAGGTCTAGATGGTACTCTTCTTCATTGCCTTGATTGTAATGAATCTGATTATGCTTTACATGAGCTTCATGAAGGTATCTGTGGCACACATTCAAGTGGGACTACTCTTGCTAAAAATCTTCTAAGAATGGGATATTACTGGCCAACAATGGAAAAAGACTCTTATCATTTTGCAAAAAAGCATCCTAAATGCCAGATCCATGGCAATCTGATACATGTACTAGCACAGGAACTGCAGCCATTTACAACAGCTTGGCCCTTTTGTCAGTGGGGACTAGACTTGGTCAGCAAAATTCATCCTTCATCTTCAAATGGACACAAGTTCATTATAACCACAACATAATACTTTACCAAATGGATAGAAGCAGTCCCCATGACCACAGTGACCAGAAAACAAATTGCCTCTTTTATCTTAAATTATCTGATCTGCAGATATGGTATTCCAAGATCCATCATCACCGATAATGGATGACCATTCAAAAACCAAGATGTTCGAGAACTATCTGAAAAATTCAAAATCCAACATCAATTCTCTACACCGTACTACCCCCAAGGGAATGGTCAAGCAGAAGCATCCAACAAGACAACAAGACAATACTGAAAATCCTAAAGAAAATAGTGAATGATGTAGGCAAAGATTGACATGTACAACTCAATCTAGCACTTTGGGCATATAGAACTAGCATCCGTACACCTATAGGAGCAACACCATACTCATTGGTTTATGGATCAGAAGCAATTTTACCTTTGGAGGTAGAAATTCCATCTCTCAGAGTCTCTCTAAAAGGCTTAATCCCAGATGAAGAGTATTGAGTCAATCAACTACAAGAGCTTGAGCTTCTAGATGAAAGACGTCAGCATGCTTATACTCATCTCAAAGCATATCAGCAACGCATGTGCAGAAGCTACAATCACAAGGTCATTCCTAGAAATTTCAAAGTTGGTGACCTAGTCTTCAAGGAAAATCCTAGAAATCAACAAGATCGAGAAAAGAAAGGGAAATTTGAACCTAACTGGTTAGGTCCCTATGTCATCATATCAGTCTATGGATCAGGTGCTTATCAGCTAACAACTTTAGATGGAGATGTGCTCGAAGAACCAACTAACAACATTCACCTGAAGAAATACTATACTTGAGTAGTCTAATGCACGAAAAAAAATAAAAATAAAAATAAAAAAATCAAGGAAAAAGCAAATAAAAAGGTACAATAAAAACAACTGGTGAAAACCTGGCAAACAGGCACTATTGTGAGAGGACAGGTCCTCTATCTCCACAGTAAAACACTATCGGTCATCGCCCAACACTTAAGAAATATCCATTTAGGACATACTTAGCGTAGTCACTATCCTGATTTATCCATCTATCCTTTCACCACACTTTACCATGGCTTGGTAATCACTGTACACACCCGCATCGAGAGGTACACTTAGCTAGGGGCAATAAACATCAAAACTTACAAACATGTTCAAACCATCAAGACTATTTGCAAAACTCAGAGCATCATATCCAACAACCAAAACCTTACAAAATCACAAAGAAAAATATCGATCGATAACAAAATATTCCCAAGGATACTATGATGGATGATTCTAAATTAAAAAATGTTTACATTTTGCATAAAGTCTTGACTATTTTTACACTTAAACTTTTTGAATTATTGGATTCTTTAAATTTTCTCAACAATGCTTCCAAGCTAGAGAAAATCAAGAAACTCCAATACTTTTTTAGTCTTCTGTCTGTGAGGTGATCATTTGTACTATGTAGATACTTGTCTCGAGACGTGATACAACAAATATCACTGAAGACATGATTCCACTTTACACATACAAATGGTTTAATCTTGTCTGTTTATACGCAATCCGCACTTAGGTAGTCCTAGTTCAATTATACCTTGATGGTTGTGCTATCTTGCAAAATCAAATATCATGTAAATTTTTCTCAGGTCATCATGGTTCAATTATACCATTATGCTTGTATAAATTTTGAACATATCCGAAGATCAATCAATGCTCAATGATGACACATATATCAAAAGCAAATAAAATGTGGTTATATCAGGATGACAAATGCAAAATGAGGGTGCTCCAAAAATAATTAGTTGCATATCATTTTACAATTAGTTGCATATCAATTACAATTAGTTGCATATCATTTTACAATTAGTTGCATATCATTTTATAGTTAGTTGCATATCATTTTAAAATTAATTGCATCTCACAGCATATCATATCATACATCTCATTTTCAAGATACATCTCACAACATATCATATCATACATCTTATTTTCAAGATACATCTCATAAATCAAACATCATAAATCATGTTCATCACATCCATCTATCTAAGCATTACATCATCATAAAATAAATGCACACATATAGAAAGCATAAATCCATAACACATCACATGATCAAGGAAAATGGTGTTGTATATATCAAAAATGATCAAAATGTACAATATATGTCATGTCTCGGCCAACAACAATGATAAAAAATACAATGGAGACAATGTCTCTCAAGTATGACTATCTCCTAAAGGAGACGGTCTCGTCGCAAAAGTCCCTGCCCCTGGATCTCCAAGTGGATCATGTCTCGATGGCCCTATCACACCTCTACTCTCTGACTGCGATCCAGTCTCTCAAGATCGACTAGATCTCGACTGTGTAAAGCTCTGCACTCGAGGCTCCCTAGGCACCACAACCTCATAATGTCGACGATAGTACTCCACCTCCTGGGCTCTCAAAGACAGCTCTCTCAAGGTGTCTCTCATCAGACCACCTGCTGCTGCTCTCTGCACACTCACTGCAAGCTCCTCCACTCGACCCCACCACTCTATCTCCATATCTTGCTCTATGGTTAGCTAAGTAATCTGACGCTGTTGCGTCAGTAGCTGTGCCTGCAGTTGCTGCACTATCACCTGTAGGGTCCTAATCTATGCAACCTCCACATGAGGCGAGATCCGGACCCGTAGGGGTACCTGTGAAGGGGTACCCCCTGTCCCTCTACCTGTCCTTGGTGCTGGTGGAGGTAGCACATCATTCCTCCTCCTCTGAGCTGGCTATCTCACCTCATCAATCCCTCCCACTGCTGCTATCACGTCTCCTACCATCCCCTCACCACCTGCTCCGATAACCAAACCCCCTCTCCCTCTATCCATCACAGCTCATTGAACTACTCTCTCCAACACTCTATCACCCCCATCTCTCCCTCTGTCTCCTCTCCTCCCTTGATCTCCTCTCCCTCGTTGTCCTCCTCCACCACCTCCATCATCTCCATCATCGAACGCAGGCCGCATCTCCTCAGGATCTGATATCCTCACCACGACCTGAGCTGCAAACAATCTGGAAAACTCATCCGTCATCCCAACATCCAAAATCTCTAAGGCATAATCCCATATTTGGCCCACTAGCTGTACAAACTCCTCTAGGGCCGCTGCACTATCAATAGTCGGACCCCAATTTGGTATGTCCTGCTTCTGGCGTGCATACAAATAGGTCCCTTGTGGTATCCCCTGCTGCCGACCAAACTGCCGCAAAACTCTATTCACCAAAAATCTCTCAATCAAAAAAGGGGTCCTCCCTATCAAAAATCAGGTCATGAAGACATATGGCATCTCCAACCCATCCTCAACCCAAACCTTGCAACCTGTATACGATCGCCATGTGACCGTATCAATATCATCCAATACCCTCCTCCAATGCTCCAGTTTTCTGAGCTTCCGCTGGACAACTAACCCCTTGTATCCATATGCGTATGCACGTCCAATAGGCCTATCTCTATCCACCAATGGCCTAGCTGCTGGAATGTGCTCGCAACACCATACCTGTAGAAGTGTCATGCTAGCTGACAAACTACCGTAACCCAGGTATACAACCTCGTGCAAGTCCCTGTACAAATGGGCTAGCATAGCTGATCCCAATGGAAACTTGCGGCCCTGTGTCACCATCTCCTCTAGTACTAGTCCCCATCCCACAGAAAATCCCTTCAACCTACAGTTGGGACATAAGAATCCACCTATAAAACCTGCTAGTACTAATGGAAGAGGCGCATAGTCCAAATCCAAGAACTCTTGCCAAGGGATCTCATATCCATAAACTATCTCATCATGAAATATGCGATGCAGTGCCTCTGACTGCTCATAAGGTAGTAGTGTCCCTACTACAGGTATGCGCAGGATCCGGTAGCAATCCTCAGGGGTCACTGTCATCTCCCCTATGGCAAAATGGAAGGTGTTCGTATCACTGTGCCATCTCTCTGTAAGCACTGTAAGTAAACCCTGGTTCATAGTAAACTAAGGCATATCTAATAAAGACAACAGGCCACATCTCTCAATAATATCTAAATCAGCTTGTGCCAACTGAGGTATCAATACCCATGGTCTCGGGAACTACTCTCGCGACTGAACCACTCCCAAATGCTCTTGTCAAAACAACAAAACAAGTTCAATATCAGTTCCTCATCAAAACATAGATGTCAAAATCAAAATCACATCATATCTATCCATATCAATTTGTAACACAACTCAAGTTTTCAAAAACCATATCAAACTTGTAACACAACTCAAGTCCCCATATCACATCAACTTGTAAAACAACTCAAGTTTCCAACCCATGTCAACTTGTAAAACAACTCAAGTTTCACAATCATATCAGCTTGTGACACAAATCAGGCTCCACATATATTTACTTGAAACAATGCAAATCAAATCAAGTTTATAGCAAATCCACATCGATATCTATGAATAACTTGAAAAATCACAAACCGAACCAAGTTATATGGCCACTTATATTGAACAAACTATCAAAACCATGACAACAAACAAAGAAACAAAACATCTTACACCTATCCCAGCAAAACTGACCTTATCCTATCAATTTTCCTTGCTCACAAAATCATCTTTTCTCACAAAACCGACCGCATGCGCTAAATAAATTTGTTTATGCACTAGATTGACTTGATGCGCTACCTTGTTTTCTCCACGCGCTATCCTATCTACCCTATGCGCTAGACTAACTCAACGCGCTACCCTTTTTTCTCCATGCGCCATCCAATCTACCCTAAGCGCTAATATCACCCCATGCGCTAACCCACCCCGCGTCTGCGCTACCTACTTAACTCTATGCGCTAGGTCTAACCTACATGCTACTTCCCCCTACCCATGTGACCCCTTGTGCACCCTATGCGCTAGGTTTACCGAATGCACTATCATTTTCACCCTAAGCGCTACCCTGTGTCCCTCATGCGCTAATCTAAGGCCATGTGCTAACCTAAAAAATGCATGCACTACTCTAAACATTTTCGGACGCTGCCCACAATTTAAACCCCAATGCGCTACAGAATTTTTTGTAAGCATTAACCTAGGACCCCTATGCGCTAAACCGGAAAAACCGCATTTCAAAATTCAACAACTGATTAAAATCAACCAAATTAAAAATCAAAAAGGGATTAAAAAGGTTGACTTACTGGTGGTCCATATGCGGTAGGCCTCCGATACCTCCGAACGCGCTCAAATCGATGTGTAGAATATGCAATAGGCATTTTGTCTTCTCTCCAAAAATCTCTTTCTCCAAGGTCAACAAGCACAAATGAGACACAAACAATGCACTTTTCCCCTTTTATAGGGTAAAATAAAATTAGGGTTAGGGGATTGAGCGTGTAATTCGCTCGCGATCTTCCTCGTACCCTCGCACACCTCAATTATCGGGAGATGAATCAATTTAATCATTCCACATAGCCAACATTTTACAATGCAAACACAATTATCGAATCAAATCAAATTTTCAAAATTTTTGACTCATCTCCCAAGGGGGCATTATCAACATCGATTATCAAAACTGGGGCATGGCATATCTCAAAATGACATAAAATTTTTATTTGATCATAAATCACAACGACACATCATTTTCTTTGAATTAACATGTGCACACATGTCACTTCAAAGAGGGGCAAAATGTAGACGTATAAAAATGACCATATTCCTAAATGAATATTTTATGTTCATTTCTCTATTTTAATTAAATCCAATTTAATTGAATAATCCACATTCCTCTATTTAATTAAGTAAATTACTCAATTTATTTAAATTAAATTCACTAGGTCTCTTTTTACCATTTAATGAATAAATCATTTTATTCAATTAAATCCCCTATTTACTTTTTAATTAAATTCAAATTTAATTAAATAGTTATCCTAAATTAAATAAATCTAATTTATTTAATTTCCCCAATTACAACCAAATTGAATTAAATTCATTTTATTTCAATTAAATCCTATTATCCCTCCATCCACTTGCAAAATCCTACATCCCCCACTTGCCTCCTAAAACCTATTTCTAACCCCCTTCTAGACTCTTCTAAACACTTCTAATTAGCCTAACCCATCTCCTAAACTTTGTCACATCCCTAAGCAAGGGGAGGTCACTTCTCAAACCTTCAAAGTCTTTGAAAACCCTTAAAGGATTCAACCACTTAATTTTCCAAGTCTCCCAAACCATTAATGGTTAAACTCAACCCTCTAGCATGATTAAAGAATTTCCTTAAACTCAACCTCCATGTAACCCAAGGGTCTCATCAAGCATTCATTGCTTTGACCATGGTTATCCTTTAATCATTTGCACAAGAGTTTATCCTTTGGATTAAAACTTAATCCAATGGGTAACCCTAACTTAAGCTTAACCTTTACCCCCTAAGATAACCATGAGGTCTTCTCAGGCATTTAATGTCTCCAACCCCTTTTCTCAACCAACCTTATGTTGACAATTGTCACCATTTCATTGGTGCCAATTACAAACATGGATTCCCAACTTTCAAGCTTGACCCTTGATTAAACCTTTCAATCCTGGCCATCTATTGCCCTATTTTTGCTATAAATAGAGCTCTCATTCCTCCATTTTCATATCCAAGTCTTTAGTATCATACTTATTCTCAAATACATTCCAGCTTTCATATATCATTTATGCTCATCATTTAGCTTCTCTTTTAGATAAGAATTAATCTAAATATGCATGTTTAGAATATGTTCTTTATCATTTTAGCTCAATCATAGACTAACATATCATGCTAGGATAGTCTTGCTACTAATCTTGTCATCTTATAAACTAGTTTATTGAATTTATAGGATCATGCATAGCTTAGGATGCATTTCATCTTAAAATCAACCAAAGCATCCCTCGTTCTTGCATTTGTCATCCCTAAACCACTTTGCTCAGTGATCTGAGAGCAAAGACATTGGTTTGAGGGACCTTGTGAGATAGAGAACCATGGAACCAACCTTGGGAAGATGAGCCATATTTCATGACTCCATAGCTTGCACCAAGAAGTCTTGTGGGTGTGTGGACAAGTCTCCTTAGAGCTCCATTTTTCACATTTTAAGCTTTATCGACCCTCTTTTCCCGCATACAGTAGGTTTAACACCATTTTCCTAAGTTTTGCATGTCATTATTAGGTCCTCTCTTAGGTCACATTTTCATACCCTATGTCTCTCTTCATAACTTAGCTAATTATCATATCACATTGTAGGTTTGCACCTTATATCATTGTCCTTTTGCATATAGTGTCAAAATTAGGTTTTTGTCATACTTGAGGATTCAATTCTTTAGGTAAAACCCTAAGTCATTGTTAGGAGGTCTAGACCTTGTCAAATTTTCATCCTCTTTTGTCATCAACATCATTGTCAAACCTAGCTTAGTATTCGAGCATATAGGTGAGACATCATCATTTGTCCTATAGTCACTGGGTCCTTTTGTCCTTTAAGGTCTAGTCATCATTTCAATTTCTCAAGGGTCGAATCTTTTAGGGCTGCATTTTAAAGTTTATCTAAAATCTCCAAAATCACCAAAAATATAGGTTGCACACTTATTTTAGTTTGAATTGTCAATCATTAGGTTGCATTTAGGTGCACATTATTGTCATCCTAAGCATTCAAAAGTCCAACCTTGATATATTGCATTGTCAATCATCTAGGTTGCATTAGTTGCATCCATCATCCAAAATTCAAAAATTCAAAAAATAAAAAATCATACATTGCATAGTGACATGCCAGTTGAAACAAGGTCTAAGTCCAAGAAATCACACGAATCAAAGCATAAAGCCATGTCCTTTCCAATGGATAACAAACAAAACACACAAATGCAACAATATCATACTCAGTCACTTGATCTAAATTTGGGTTTGTCAAGCAATGAACCACCACAATATGAGACAATACAATTGGGACCACCTCCATATTATGAACCCATATTTGTGCCAATGAAACTAGGATTTGGAAATGTTCCACCAACACCATCAGGGAGTTTACCATTAGATTTCAATCAATCAAACCAGAAATATGACACACAACCTCTAATTTCATATGAGTAACAAAACCTTGTACAAGGATTTGGATCAAACCAAGACCTTCAACAAGAAATTGATCCAAATAACCCATCAGATTCCTCATCAGATTCTGATGATTCAGATGATCTTGAAATGTTTATTAGCAATCCAAAAATTGAAAAGAAAATGAACAAGTTCTTCAGTAAAGTGTCTGGATTGTTTCTTGACAAGTATAGAAGTATGCTTGAAGCCGCTAAAACATCGAATGATCAAACTAATGTACAAAATCAACGTGAATTTGGTAATATTTTGAGTTTTGAATCTCATCTAGATGAAACAAATGCACAATGGGAAGTACCAAGCACACCACTTGAGGAGAGTGTCTCTAGATCTTTGGGTGTGAGTGTTCCACTGAAATCAACCTTTGATACAATTAATAATCCATTGTTCAACACTACATCATTTCCACAAGATCAAATGGTGATGGCGAAATCATTTATAAACACAACGTATCCAAAGACATCACAAGTTCTCCAAAGTGGATCGCAATCACAAATGCAAGAGAATTTTATCACTAGAATGCCAAACATTATAGATGTCCAAACCAATCCAAGGATACAACAAAGTTCTGATGTTCACTCAAGTTTAGTGCATGCGAAAAATACACATTCACAAATGACACAAAGTTTATCGACAGGACCTTCAATTATGGCAACAAAAGGAACAAATAGTGGCACACAACCACAACAAATATTGCAACAATTTAAAAATACACAACAAGCACCATCCAATATGCAAACATGTAATGCACACCAATAGTATTATACTCAACAACATATGATAGTGCCTTCTGTGCCACTACACGTAAATACAAACTTGCAACAACAACAATCATTCAGACAAAATTCATGGGAAGTAAATGCAAGTGCCATTTCGCATGTAAAAGTGAAACAACCTAAGGCACATAAGCAAAGCTTCTTGAAATTAATGGGGTTTACATCATAGCAACAACAAATGGCACAAAAGAAACAAACTCCAATTCAAAGTCAACAACATCAATATCAACAATAATATGTGCCTCAATATGCACAACAAGGGAAAGCAAGCTATTATATGCCCCAACAACAACAACAACAATCAAATGCGCATTACCAACCACAAATGAAATTTCAACAATCCAAAGTACAATATCAACCACAAATGTAGATAGCAATTCCATCTAAATGGGAACAACAAAATACTCAATACCAAAACATAGCAGTACCTCAACAACATGAGAAATTCCAAAATGAATATATGCGAGATACACCAAAAACAGTGATTTCTGAATGTCAACAACCATTTGGAAGTACTATATATCGAAAACAAGGACATCTAGGGATGAATGTTGACCCTCAAAATCCTTCATAATCAGATGTGTTGGTGCAACAAATTGAAAAGATGCAACGACAAATAGAGGCATTACAAACCAAAAGTACAAAGAAGTTATACACGGAGCAAGACTTATGTCCTAATCCATTTGATAAAAGTTTGTACATGCCCCCCTTTCCTAAGCACTTTGAAGCACCAAATTTTGAGAAATACAAGGGAAACGGTAATCCAAAAGATCATATTCGATCTTTTTATGCAGCATGTACTGAGGTAACTTATGATAAGACATATTTGATGCGTCTTTTCCCACACAGTCTCACGGGACAAGCTATGGATTGGTATGCACATTTGCTTGTGAATATAAAATCTTGAAATGAATTGGCTGAGAAATTCATTTGTCATTTTGCATTCAACATCGACAATGAGATAACCATGTTAAATTTATGCAACACAAAGCAAAATCCAGGAGAACCATTAATGACTTTCTTACAAAGATGGTGAGGCCTGATTAGTCGATGTTCCCTTGATATCCCGGAGGAACAACAAGTCAACTTATTTATTCAAAACTCGATACCAGAGATGATGTATGATCTTAAATTGAAAGGTCCTAGTACTATTTCAAAGCTCATTAAAAAAGGAATGGACATTGAGGATGCTCTTATTGCTAAGGGGGTTATTAAAGTGAACAAGGACAACAACAATCCAACCAACATGAGTGATTGGAATAAGTTTTGGTTCAACAACAAGAATGTCACTAATGATGGTGTAGTTGACGCAAGAACTATAAGCACTAGTCAACCAAAGTTTGTTATAAGAGGACCAGGTGCATTGAATGTTCCAACTTTCCAACCGAATCAACAAACACAAAATCAAACAAGTAATGCTATCCAACAACCACAAAATTAACAACGTAATCAACAACAAGAAGATTAGCAACGTAGACCTTTTAGATCAAGAGATGGGTCTCCTTGTCAATTTACACCATTGGGAGAGCATATTGAATCAGTAATGAAACAGTTGATTCAGGCTAATTTCATTAAGTTGCTAGATATCAAGGAGGAGCCACTAGTAAAACCCCATTGGTGGAATGATAATGCATATTGTGAATATCACTGGTCTAAGGGACATAAAACTGTGTCATGTTTTCATTTAAAACACCTTATTTAGGATTTGCTCGATCAAGGTGTGATTGAGGTAGATTCATCCGCTGGAACTTCTAACGCTGATCATACAATTTTCAAGACTCCCTTACTTGATCATGACAAGGAAAAAGCCTCCTCTTCAAATTCAAATCAACAAGGCAATTTGAATTATACCAATGCAAGTCAAAACAATGTAATTAATTGCTTTCATGCTTCAAATGAGTGTGTGTCAACCATAAGAATAAAAGAGCATGATTCCTCATGTGCAGTGACCACCCACTGATCCAAAATAGTTTTAAAAGGAGAACCTTCCAATCCTTGTAAGCTAACCCCAACAAGCCAATCAAATCTCCTTGACCATTTGGGAAAAACCCCTGTACAAATTTCAATCCTTGAGTTATTAAAAATATCTCCCATGCATCGCGTTGTTTTAGACAAAGCCTTGACCTAGTCAACGGTACCTACTAATATTGATGTTGACCAATTTCAAGCTAGGATAGGACACCTTGCAACTTCCCAACATGTTTCCTTTTTAGACAAAGATATACCTTGCGATAACACCCATCATAATGATCCCCTCCATCTTGAAGTGTTCATCCATAATTGCAAAATCAGATGAGTTTTAATAGACGGTGGAGCAGGCCTAAATATATGCACTATGAGAGTCATAATTGGCCTTGGTTACTCTAAAAATGACATAGATCCTTCAAGGAAGATAACAATAAAATCCTATGATGATGCTAAACGGCCATCTAAAGGAGTGATTGTTTTGCCTATCAGAGTAGGTCTAGCGATAGCGAACACTTTGCTGCAAGTGCTAGATCTGGATCTCCCTTACAATATGATCCTAGGTCATCCATGGATTCATGCAATGAAAGTGGTTCCTTCGACCTATCACTAGTGTTTGAAATATTCATACAATGGAACTGAGATAACAATTCTTGGATATCCTAATCCATTTCAATTTTGTGCTAACCTGAAGGATGCTTTGCAAAAGCAAGTGCCAGTAAATAGAGCAACATCCTTGCCTAATTATGTGGATCCCAATACATTGTTAGAATCTATCAAGGGTAAGATGAAAATACAAGATCAAGGATGCAGAGAGTATTCCATGTCCCAAACATTCCTTATTGGCAAGCTACCTCTATCACCAAAATCACATGGAAAACCATATTTGTTGCAAAAGGAATCTAAAACAATCATCCAATATCAACCTCCCACTATATTTACAAAGTGGGGTGAACTGAACAAAGAAACTTTGGATGATGATGTATTAGGATGGCTCTGTAAAGATGAAGCAGATGCAACATACACTCCACCTATCAAATTGCTAGTAGAACAATATGGCAAAGGATTTACTATAATGCAGAAGAAGGGATATGATGGATGCAGTGGTTTGGGACCTAACAAAAAGGGAATATTAGAGCCTATCATCCCTACAATGAGACATAAAACTTTGGGTTTAGGTTTTGTACCATTGTGAATCAGAACCTCATCTACCAAAGTGACTACATGTGAAGAAGGGTGTGATTTAGATGATGAAATGACACCTGAGGACACCCATCCTGAAACAGACTCTAACGAATGGGAGTGGGACTCTTATTCCTCAAGCTCCTAGGCCTTTGATAATATCTTCATTGAACTTGGCGATTTGCCTATGGAAGACAAACATGAAATTCCTCCTCCCATCAAAACATGTCCTAAATATTGGATAGAATCATTTTTGAATCCTCGCATTGAATCAGACACAAGTAGCTTAGATAGTGATACCACCGACATTCATATCTTTACTATCTTGATCCAAACCTTTACTGAAATTGATGATGACATGCCCCTTGTATACCCATAGCTTATCCAATGCAACCAACAAGGACCACTTCAGTTAGATTGCTTTGAAAATGATGAGGCAATAGCAGAATTCTTTGAGCTTAGAGAAGGCATACCACAGGGTGATCACAAGGTTGTATTTGCAATTGATTTAGATTACACAACATATTTTGGAGAGTCAACTCCATCTTCAAGACGCAAAAGTGAAAATGAAAATAAAAAAGACAAAAATCAAAAGAGTAGGTCTCTGGGTGAAAACCACAAGGCACCCTCTGACCACAAAAAAGTAAAAACAAAGGACGTACTTGCGGGTGAAAACCTTTTTGAGGCGTCCAAAGGTGGAAGATTGGACATAACCACATCAGGTCTAGGCAAATCAACATTGCTTGTAGAAATGACAGAGGAGATAAATTTGGGCACACTTGACAATCCTAAGGTCATTCATTTTGCTAGTTCATTGTTGAAACAAGAAAGAATAGATTTTGTCAACTTTTTCCTTAAGAAGAGGATCAATTTTGCATGGTCTTACGCAGACATGCCCGACCTCGATCTAGAACTAGTTTCATCATCTGCCGTTGAAACTAGGTGCCAAGCCCATCAAACAAAAACTGAGAAAAATGCATCCGCAAGTGGCCCTACTAGTCAAAGTTGAACTCACAAAATTGTTGGATGTGGGCTTTATTAGACCAATTGATTATGCAGAGTGAATCTCCAACTTAGTGCTGGTTAGCAAAGCAACTGGGGGCATCAGAATTTGCACTGATTTTAGAGACTTAAACAAAGCATTCCCTAAAGATGACTTTCCTTTGCCAAATATTGATATCATAGTGGACATGACTGTTGGATATGAGATGTTATCATTGATGGATGGATTTTCTGGGTACAATCAGATCCGAATAGCTCTTGAAGACCAGTATAAGACTGCCTTTACATGTGCTTGGAGAACCTACTGTTGGAATGTGATGCCATTTGGCCTAAAAAATGCAGGAGCAACATATCAAAGAGCCATGACAACAATTTTTCATGATTACATGCAAAATTTGATGGAAGATTACGTTGATGACCTCCTATGCAAATCAATTACTAGAGATAGTCATTTGGCTATTTTAGGACCAATCTTTGACTGGATGGAAAAAAACAAGCTCAGACTAAATCCAAAAAAATGTGTGTTTGGTGTTACCTCTGGCAAATTATTGGGCTACATTATTTCTTGAAGAGGTATTGAAGTTGACCCTGTAAAGGTCAAAGTAGTCCTAGATATGCCTCCTCCTACCAATCTTCATCAACTAAGAAGCCTCCATGGAAAGTTACAATCAATTCGACAATTCATAGCTCAATTGGCAGACAAGTGTCACCCCTTCCAACATCTGTTGCATAAAGGGGTGATTTTTAAATGGAATGATGAGTGTCAATAGACATTCCAAGATTTAAAAGATTATCTTCTATCCCCACCTATTTTAATGCCTCCCATAGATGGAAAGCCCTTCATTTTGTATATCTGTGCAACAAATACAACATTAGGAGCTCTTTTGGCCCAACAAGATGAACAAGGTAAAGAGCGAGCTATTTATTATATTAGTCGGACATTAGTGGGATATGAATTAAACTATTCTACTATTGAGTGAGCATGCTTGGCAGTCGTATTTG
The DNA here is from genome assembly GCF_030272615.1 of Cryptomeria japonica. NCBI lineage: Eukaryota > Viridiplantae > Streptophyta > Pinopsida > Cupressales > Cupressaceae > Cryptomeria > Cryptomeria japonica. The sequence continues at coordinate 280,353,760 of NC_081415.1, forward strand.
CAGCTCAAAATCTCTGACATTATATGCTAAATCATAAGACCTTGTTTGTAGCCAAGATTGATCCATTGAAATATTTGCTTAGCAAAGCAGCTCTGACAGGTCGATTAGCAAAATGGGTTATGATTTTAAGCGAGTTTGATATTGAATACACTGAAAGAAAAGCAATAAAAGGACAAGTCATAGTTGATCAACTTGCAGATGCACCTATCCAAGATTATCATCCAATGTTGACTGATTTTCTTGATGAATCAGTCTTTGTTGTCACATCTTCTAATGAATGGAAATTATATTTTGATGGATCCCATACCAAATTTGAGTTAGGGGTAGGTATTTTATTTGTAACCCCTCAAGGTGATGCTATTCCCAAATCCTACAGAATAACTTTTGATTGCACCAATAATATTGTAGAATATGAGGCTTTGGTTACTGGACTCAGAATAGCGATTCAGTGGCATACTACACATCTGCAAGTCTATGGCGATTCTCAGTTAGTCATCCGCCAAGTAAATGATGACTATGAAACAAAAGATGAAAAACTTCTCCCTTATAAGCACATGGTAGAACATTTCAAGACAAAATTCACTGTTATCCAATTTAATCAAGTCCCCCATCTTCATAACAGATTAGCAGATGCTATGGCGACTATTGCCTCTATGTTGGATATGCTTCAGAATATGGACAAATGTGAATTTTTGGTAGAGCAGTTGTTGGTACCATCTTTTGAAATTCTGACATCAGATCTGGTGTGTGTCCTTGTTGGTCCTAACTCCTTGTCATACAAAGAAATCTATGAATACCTAAAATCCCATTCCATACCTCCAAACCTTTCTACCAACCAACACCGAGCCTTTATTAGACAAACTGCCAAATATGTCATCATTGGTGATACCCTCTACCGTCGATCCTTTGACCAAACCCTCCTTAGGTGTCTAGATTTAGATGAAGCACAAACGTCTTTACACAAAGTTCATGATGGTATATGTGGGGGCCATTTCAATGGTCTTAGCCTAGCTAAAAAGTTATTCCAAGTTGGATACTATTGGCCGACAATGGAAAAAGAAGCCCATGATTTTGCTAAGAAGTGTCACAAATGCCAAATGCATGGAGATTATATTCACGCGTCAGCACAAGAACTTCAGCCTATCATATCTCCATGGCCCTTTTATCAATGGGGGCTTGATCTCATTGGAAAGATCCACCCATCAGCAAACAGACATAAGTTTATCATAACGACCACATAATACTTTACAAAATGGATTGAGACTATACCCATGACCTATATCACTGGCACACATATTTCTAAGTTCATTTTGAATTATATCATATGTTGATATGGAGTTCCTCTTGCTATAGTCACAAACAATGGTCATCCATTTAAAAATAAAGATGTTCATGAACTCTGTGAGAAGTTTCAAATTCAGCATCACTTCTCAACCCCATATTATCCACAGAGTAATGGCCAAGTTGAGGCATCCAATAAAACCATTATCAAGATACTCAAAAAGGTTGTCAATGATGTTGGTCGAGATTGGCATGTGCAGTTAAATCTAGCTTTATGGGCCTATCACACTTCTATTCGCACCCCTACTAGAGCAACACCTTACTCTCTGGTGTATGGTGCAAAAGCTATCTTACCTTTGGAGGTTGAGATTCCATCCCTGTGAGTCTCCTTACAACACCTGATAAATGATGAAGCATACAGAGTTTCTAGGTTGCATCAGCTTGAGATGCTAGATGAAAGACGTCAGACAACTTTGACACATTTGCAAGCATATCAAAATCATCTCCATCACACCTATAATAAGAAAGTCAAAGGGTGACACTTTGAAGTGGGAGACTTGGTCCTAAAAGCCAACCCTAAGAATTCACAATCTACTAAGATCATCAAAGGAAAATTTGAACCTAATTGGGTTGGCCCTTTCATCATAATTGCAACATATTGTTCAGGTGCTTATCAGATTGCAACCTTGGAAGGAGAACCACTATCAGATCCTATAAATAGCATGCACCTTGAGAAATATTATACAGAGATTTCTTTTAGCATTTCTTCACTATGATCCTGAAAAAATGAAAAAAAAAAGTGAAAGAAGAAAAAATATCAATAATAGTAAAGAAAAAGCATTCGCCCTCTAGTGAAAACCTGGCAAATAGGCGCTTTGGGCAAGTACCGTGGTGAAAAATTGGCAAATAGGCACTGCATGCAGCAAGGTCATCGCTTCACAGTCTATCATGATTCCCTCTGTACATAGCACAAATTTTTATCACGCCCATCCATTTTGATTTGACCCACTGTCATTCTCTAGGCTCGCGATTGGTCAACATCAATGTCAATTTCTGTCAAATTGCTAATCCTTGTACATATGTTTTCTAGTTTGGTCATTGTACATATTTTAGACCTCACTTGGGGGCCAATCTCTTGTCATGATCAATTGATGAAGTTATCATAATGAACAGCTCGGAGGCTACAACATGTACATAAATTTTAAAGTCCTGAAAAAATCACTCAAAAAAAAAAAATCATAAATGTTCTGAAGTAATCCAAAAACACTGTAAAATGTCTTTAAAAAAGTACAAAATTTAAAAAACAAAACAAAAAAACTTCAAAAACCCTAAAAATCAGTAAACATTAAAATCCAAAAACAATCACTTTCATTCCATCAATAAATTGTCCCTTTGTACATAGATAGACATTTTAGCGGACGTCAAACAAAAACACTTAAACATTGCGCTTAACAAAATCATGCATTAACAAATGAGCCGTTCAATTGAGAAAGCATTCAAACTGATTGAATTTGTTGTATCAATCAGCAACATCAACATTATCAGTCCTCTTGTCAACATTATCATGGGTCTTATACAAGGTGTAGTATACCCGAAACCAGATTGTGTCTTGTCTTAGATGGGGTACTGCATTCCCTAAAACCAGATAGCATGATCATCCTTTCATCTTATCAACACTCTCACTTTGGCAACAAAGATCAAGATTTTTGTTTGACTTGTTTGAATTTGTGAGTCTTATCTTTTTATTGATTTATCTTTGGCTTTGACCATGTTCCTATGCTGTCCTATGTTCCTTTTTTGTTTTTGTATTTTCTGTTTGTAGAGTGTTTCATATTATTCTGGGGTAAGTATGTCTTAGGATGGTTGAACCATTCCTTGTCTCCAACATGTCTGTTTTACGCAAAGGGATTGCATTATCACTTTGGCCTTCAATGCCATGGTGCGCTGCATTCGTTTTGCCATATTAAATAAAGGTTCTCACCTACTCTTTGTGCATTTGTAAAAGCAAGATTTTTCTTCACCAGTAACTCTTCTCCATCTAATTTCCTCTACCTACTATTTCTTCTATCAGTCATTACAGTCATCTTGGTCTAGTCTTGGTATTATTTTCAATAAATTGGCCTCTTTTCTAGATTTTTCCGACCAATTCCTCGAGGGGCATCCATATATGTTGTCATTTTTGGGACACATTTCTTGATTGTTCTTTGAAACAACACTCATAATCACATTGTCTCAAAGAGGGGCAAAATGTAGGCATCTAAAAATGGTCAATACTTGTGGTGTCATACTTTAACATGTCTATGTGACCTTATTTTAGGGTTTTCACATCCTATTAACATTTCTTCTATGTCGAGCACTTGATCTTGATCATTTGTCAACATCTTTTCATTCTTATGCATTTCTTCCCTCTTCAATTGTGTTTCTCGCATTCTCAATTAGGTCTTGTCGACATCATCATCAATTATGATATTTGATCATTATCAATCTTATCATGTCAATTAGACATCATAAAAAATTCTCAATGTCAAATTGGGGTTTTTGTCCTTATCAATCATCAATTTATCAACCCTTTATCAATTTTCAACCAATATGTCATTGGTCTTTGGTCATTCGAACTTCATTAAGTCAACCTTTTATCAATCTTTGATCGATTCATCATCAATCTCAATTAATCATCATTTCTTGTCAATTTGGATCGATTAGTCATTGGTCCTCATCAATTGACATCTATCAATTTCATCCTTGTAAAATTTGATCAAATAGTCATTGATCTTGTTCAATCAACTTCGGTACTTTATCAATTGTCCAATTTTCATCATGATAATATCAACCCTACATCAATTATCTTTTGTCAAGACCTAATTGTCATTCTTGCATTTCTAATTTATCTCCTAGGGTTTTATAATTTAATCATTTAATCCTTTTGTCATTATCCTTCTAGGTTAAATAAATTTATTTATTTTATCCTAGGTCCCTTTGTGACAATTAAATATTTTTATTTAATTGGCTAACTATGAATTAATGAATAAGGAATATTTATTTATTTATTCTTTCTAAATTCCTTTTTTCAAAACTTTCTAATTCTTAATTTTTTCTCATTTTCCTAATTTTTAATTCATCAATATCCAACTAGTTCCTCAACTTTCTATTTTGACTTTGCCAACTAATATCCTTCCTAAAATCTATCCTATTTTATGGATTTTTTGGAAGATATTACTTCTATAATTTTCAAATTCAAGGATTTGGAAATCTTATCTTGACATGATCTTATCCTCTTGCATGGGAAAGTGTGTCATGGCATTCCTTTTTCAATTTATTTTTTTCCTTGATTGAAGTAAATTTTCAAATTTTATTGATTTTATTCCAATCTTTGATCAATCTCTCCAATTTCTCTATAAATTGGATTCATTTCTCATTCAATTTCAACCACATTTTCAAGTATCCTTATGCTATCAAAATCAATTTTCTATTATTATCTTTCTTTCAATACATTTGTGTTTGTAGGTGAGAGCCACATCCATTTGAAGGAGAAAGAAAGCCAATGGAGAATTATGGAGGAGATATCCGCGTTTGTAATGGTTTGCATTTGGTTTGATTATCTCGTCTTCATATCTCTATTGAGTATATTAGGACATTTTTCATTGCAACTTAGCTTTGTGGTTAGATAATGTTTATTTCTTTGATGTTTTCCCAAATTCCTAGTTACAATATGCTGTAAAGATTGAAAGTCCTTAGAAATGTGTTGTATGATTATTTTAAGCTTGCTGGATGGGCTTGATTCTTTGTCAAATTTGCAATTCGAGACAAGTCTATGCAATACTAGGATTGACTGATCAATAACTCCTTTGTCCATAGATCCTTCCTTCATCATCTTCTGTGCAACCATCATGATGAGCTCAATATAACTCATCTCCGTTATGCTTTTCTATTCAACCTCCAAGGTGCCAATTGATAACAATGATGGGCTCAGTATCGATTCCCTGCCAGATTCCTCTCTCTTCTCCTCTTATGGTTTACTAACTTTTATAGCTTCCTCTCTTGCACCGCTGGCTTCGCCACTTGGTGCAGTATCAGTTACTACCAGTTCCTCCTTATGAACTGTGACCTCAACCTATACATTCTCTGATTCTGCCGATATCTCAACATTTGCCTATACATTAGTTTCTACTGGGGGCTCAATATCCAATATCTTAATATCTTTCAAAATTATAGATGAAGTACCCATTATACCTTTACCTTTCCCTTCAACCAGGATCTCTGTAGTATCTATTTTAGCCTTCAATGAAGTATAAAAACCAGAGTTTGCAACAAAGAATTGAACCCATGCCTTGTGGGTCTCAGTGACTATCTCATTAACCATTCTTAACATAAGACTTACTATCCTGTGCTTGCTGTGAAAGATCTTTCTGTCTGCAACCTATCCAACTCCTCTGGAGTAATGGATGCACAAGTAGTTAACAACTCTTGAATCTTTATATGCTTGTCCTCCTCCATAGCTGATAATCTTCTAGCATCTAATTTTTCATATAATTGTGTCAGTATTTGATTTTGAATATCTAACAAAACTTTCTTATATATATCCAAATACAATAAAACTGCTTCCTCAACTTCTCTCTGTTCATCATCATCTAAATGCTCATAATAAAATTGTACATTCAACATACCATCCTTAGTTATTTCATCAACCAATTCTGCACAAGTCTTGGGTGGAATAATAGTTACATTACTAGATACAAGTGCAAGATTGGTATCATCCAACTTCTTTCTTCTTCCAGTATCGGATGGAGCAGAAGGTGTTTCTTTTGGAGCTCACTTCTGTGCCGCTACCCTGATTGTAACCTTCCTAACTATCTGCTTCCTTGCTTCCTTCTTAGATTCTTCAGTTTTCTTCCTCAATAACCTCTCTCTAGAATTCATAGCCTTCTGGAATGCCTTAAAGTAAACCCATACCTTGTCATCTCACTGACTACCCAAACTAGCAATATATTGTTTCAGTTGCCTTCCTACTGGGCTATCAAATGCCCATTGTCTCTTCCCAAAATTGAGAGTTTCATTAATGAAAAATAACATCAAACAGATAATAAGATTTCCATACCAGAATGTTCCCTTCTTCTCTCCTTTGATCTTCCCTAGGTTAATTAACAACTCATCTAGCATCCATCCACAAAGATCTAACTTATCATTTTCCCTCATCATCTTATGTGCTGCATAAATGCAGGAGATAGAAATAGAATTCAGACAGTTTGATTGAGTTACCTTGTATCCAATAATCAGGCTTTTGATTCTAATATCTCTTTCGGTGATAGTACTAACCCTCATTGATCGCTTGTTTGATGTTGTGCCCGTGATCTTGTTGACATGATCATTAAAAACCTTCTTTTTTGGATGCTACCCAATCTGCGGTAAATCGGTGATTTCCCTAATGGCCTCCTTCGAGACCTTATGCAGTATGCCCAACCAGATAAATTCTCCATGCACTCTGCTCAAAATATATCTGATTATTTCATCTTCAAATTCAGGAATATCTAGAATACCGGTAAACCCTAGATCCTCAATATGCTTGTACTCGAGCTTAATCTTTCCAGAATCTCCCATTAACTCACTCATATACATGCTCTTAATATCACCGATTCCCAAATCCTCAATGTGGCAATGAATGTAAGCTCTGACATCTTCCACATATACAACTCCTTCCAGGACATGGGAAAAAGCGGCAACTGAATCATCCAAGGTGGCTATATATGAAGATCATTTGAAAATCATCCTAGGACGGTTCTTGACCTCAACAACAGTAGGATTTGCAATAAAAGTAGGTGTAGAGGATGATCCCTCTTCCATGATGAAGGATAAATACCTGTGAAATAGTTTTCAGTGAAACCTTAAAGAACTCTTCCGATCATTGGTGAAATCGCTCAAGAAGATATCAATCACACTGAATTGCCTTAGACTCGCTCTGAATCACTCTAAATGCAAGGTGATTAGAAATGAAGTGGATTCAACCTTGTTGAACACAAAGTACCACTAAGAGGGGGCTGAATTAGTGGTTCCTAAACTTTTTGACCTTTCAAAGCAACTTCAGAATATCGGTTATTAATTTAAGCACTAAAAAATCAAACCAGTGAAGTACAAAGGAAAACCAAAGAGATCAATCACACAAATGCAACCCACAACACCAGATGTATGAGGAATACCCAATATGGGAAAAACCTTGGTGAGAAAACCTGTTGGAGACTACTGCTCCAATCCAGCCTCACAAGTAAAGCACTGGATTACAAAGATATAGGGCACCAACCCCTTCTGTTTTAGGGCACCAACCCAAGGAGCACCAACCCCTGCACCAAGCTCCAACTTGGCAATGTATATTGAAATACAATTTAGATACAATTAAGGATTCTTGTTGTAATTGAGTTCTGCAACTCTTGATCAACTATCTTACTACCGGTTGACTATCTTTTCTCCTCCACTGAATCTCACACTATCGGTTGTGAGATTACTCTCTGATTCTTGGCCTCTATTATCGCTCTCTCTCTCATAGTCCCACCACACACTGTGTCACACTTGGATGCTGCCTTGCTCTACTACACCTCACCAGTTTTCTCAACTATTGAATTACAGTTATATCGGTACTTAATCACTGCCGGTTAAAACCTCTCACTGGTTTGCTTTCTCACTTTCTCTGCAACTTTCTTAGAATAAATCCTACGGCCAAAATTACTCTCTGTACTTAATCTCTCTCCTATCCTTTTCTTCTCTGTAGCATCATCTTGCTCTATCTCAAGCTCATATATTTAACACCATGATTTCCTGCCAAGAATGCATTCAAACACTAAGCGATTAGGGTTTCCTTTACCCGACACAATCTTCAAGAGATCTGATCCAGTCTGTCTTGGATTGATCACCTATACTTCCAGGGATGCATCTGTACATGTTTTCCATTATCCAATGCATACTTGCTAAAGATATCAATCATGCACAAGATTTCCTTCTTTGAAATCTGTCGACTCATAAAATGCTCAACTATTTCCTTTTCGAGGTCTTCTTGCAATCGAATTTCCTTCACATTGATGTAGGCACCAACTATTCCCTGATATTCCTCTGTCATTCTTTCTTCCTCAAGCTGCATCAATCAGTTGCAATCCTTTGATTTGTGGTTGTTTCACTAATTTTGAATAGCTATTTCAACAACCATGTCGATGGAGGCTTCACCAACCTCTGCATGTTTGCAACCTTAGCTCCACATGGCATCGTAATGGTCAATCACTTAGCTCACCGACACACAATCGGTTCATACTTGATCATTCAACAAACTCATACTGATACATCCCTTTACCGGTGGGACCTAGTTCTTCTGCTAACCGACAATGTACACTACATCGGTAACACATCTTCACCTCCAGTGGTTTGTGATAACTTTAACATTCTGCCTCTTCACCAAAAATAGGAAGCCAACCTCTAGACTAGTGTATTTCTCTACCAATTGTTACTCAACATGTTAATATAGACACAGTCTTCATCCCAGTTTATGCCTTACCGGTATGCCTTCATTCTATCTACTCGCTCTCATGTGAATTTCCATCATATCGGTCACTCCTTCTTTCTTACTAGTGACCTTGCCAAACCGGTTGACATCAATGTCAACTTAATGCCAAAAAACCTTTTGACCTTCAAGAAAAACCCTAATCCATTATTGATATGAATGACTTTCAGTGAAAGATACCAGATCTTGGTCGAACATCTCCATGCTGGGTAAGCATTTCCAATGTCTGGAACATCTTCCAGAACCTCTTCCTGGAGCATAAGCATTATTATCATGAATTTTGCCTACCCCTAAGGCATCTGCCTCAATTACCGGATGAGCTTCCTGCCAGTGCAGCAACAACCTCCTTTGTCAGTTCAGTAACCAGTGTATTCCCATCTGCTGATTGATCATCTGATTTCTTGACCTATTTCTTGATATGATCTTGCCGGATTTCATTGACTTTCTCTTTTCCTTTATCATTTGATCCATCATTGTTAATCAGTGGATTTCTGCTTCTACAGAACTTAGCTATGTGTCCAACCTCATTGCATGCATAACATTTAACATTGATCTTTTGAATTTCTTTGCTAAAACTGATATAATTGCTTGACCTGCACTGATTAGCCATATGTCCAAATTTTCCACATGCATAACATTTAACATTCATTCTACAATATTTTGTCTTATGACTATACTTATTGCATTTAGAACATTGACTGGGAGTAGAATTATAGTTCTGATTCACTCTATTTCTACATTGCCTAGCCATGTGACCAAATTTATTACAAACAAAGCATCTACTTGTAATGGTGGGAAAATGGTGAATGATAAATCAAGAAGGAAACTACGCTTTTCCTCAAAGAGAGATGAGAGTTTCGCTATCGATTACCATTCAAGCACTTTTCACCATTACATTAGGAAGAAGGAGATGATAATTCACTAGATTCAATCTCTCCACACAAAGATGGTAGATTGAATTCTGAATGAATTGGGAATGCTAAGTTAATCCCCTCTTCCTTGTTTGATTTGGAAAGGAAATTGACTGAATTATGTAGTGCAAAAGTGACAAAGAATCGATTATAACTTGAGATCACAATATAGGATGAAGTTGTGCACTTAGATCTGGCAATAAAACGTCGAGACGAAGTTGCCCTGCGAATTTGAGGAAAAGTTGACCGGACCGTGGCGGGAATGTACACGGTCCTCTGAAAAATTTGTGAAATAAAAAAAGTTTTTCCGCCTCTACAAATGGAGCCTGAATCCAAAAGTACAGATGTGCACCTACAACCTACACACATAAAAGAGAGGAAAATGGGTTGGGAATGGGGGTTTGTCTTTAGGTCAAACCCCATTTTTGGAATTAACCAAGTAATGAAAGAAAGTACTTGCAAGTAGATTTAAATGAAAGATTGAATTGTAAATCACCTCAAGGGAGGTTGTAATAGCAATTTTGATAGAAATGTTTGTGTGAAATTGAATGTTGAAATCAATCTCCTCTTAAATGGTTGAATCCTTAACTTGAATGCAACACCTAGCCTTGAAGGGATACTTGAGAATGCTCAATGCTAGAAAAGAATGCTTGAATGCTTGAATGCTCTTGAATTCTTGATCGCTTGTGAATACTCCAATCTCATCCAACTTTAACTTATCGAACTCTTGCAAATGAGAGAGAGAATTCTCCCTTAAATACATGTTTGGTGGATTTGAATTTCATCATGGGCCAACATTAGGGGAGTTTCCCACCCGAGGCACAACCAGCAATGCAACCCTAGTAAGGCTCTTGTCCCAAAATAGGGTAGGGATAGGGGCACCATGCCCCTGTCCTAGGAGGACAGTGGTGCCATGCCCCTATCCAAGAGGGGACAATGGTGCCATGCCCCTGCCCTACCCCTTTCTCCAAGGAAGAGTGTAGATGGGGTGATGTAGAGGCCAAGGAAGAAACTATTTTTGCAAGCTGAGCAATCTCTGGGCTCCGATTTGGCTAGAGGATTTGAGTTCATATGCATGAGGACTGTAATATAGTCAAAAATTGCTAGGGTCACACTTTATAACACTACATTTAGCCCCCACTTTAGCGAGAGTATAAGCGTATGCCAATACTACCAGTAAAGTATAAGGAAACAAGATTGAAAGACTTTTACCACGTCAAGGAGGCAAGATGCACCAAGCCCCCAGTGGACTTAGGATCTTACAACTTTGATTGACAAAGTAAAAGGGAAGATCAAGAAGGGGAGAACTATGACTGCAAGTAGCAAAGTTCCCTTCACCATGAGTCATGAAAGCAAGGATAAAAAGATTACAAAGCAAAACAAAGTTTGCTAAGTAATTTTAAGTATCACAAGAAGGAAAATATGAGCGGAGTGTATGCCCCCACGTTAAAGCGATCACATGTGCCTTATTGGGAGTGATTTCTTTAAGGTAGGATACACCCAAGAGAAAGAGAAGGAGAGAGCACGTTATCGCACCTATTTAGCCCCCATTCAAGGTATAAACCCAAGGATAATGAACACAAACCACGAGGTAGTGTCACTTTCCTCAAGGTCAGTATGCTGTATGATAACTCATGTATATCATGTATGTATATGCATATAATAATCTTCATTCCCCAAAGGATACTACCTTAGAAGAAAGGGAAGAGAGGATGTCTTTTGAGTCAATATGAAAGAGACCAAGAGAAGATCTCAATGCTTTGCATTGTCCCCAAGTAAACATTAAGGGAACAATAGAAGAACAGGGATATACATAGAAGAATGGTCACAAAAGAGAAAGGAAGGAGAGAGAGAAAGATCTACAATGCTAATATTTCTAATCTAGCGTGACATTTTCCTCTTGATCTTGTTGATCACTATTTCAGGAAGGCAAGAAACATGCTAGAGGAATGATATCGAGCATAGCAGATGGAGCTATCACAAGATCCAAACAAGGACTATGCTCATGTTGTAAGTCACTTTGTTCGATTCTAGGAGCTAGGATTAGGGTTTGTGAAAACTCGTCTGATAAATGTTTGTCCACATCAACATACTCATACTCACTATCAAAAGCATTAGGAGTTGTATTGCCATTATGAATAACATTTTCACCCATTTCTTCATCAAAGTTTAGAGAAAGAGGAGAAAGAACATGAATAGGAGTAAAACCATCACATGTTTTATGAATCTTATGATTTGGAGATGTAGGTTGAACATCTTGCTTAGGATAAAAAGGAATCATGTCAACTATTAGAGTCTAAGGAGATTGAGTATTTTGAGGGATAGCTTCACGAGCTTGAACATGATGTCTTCATCCATGTTCTCTCGCACAATGATTTTGTTGAGTCTTAGTGGAAGGCTGAGAAGGAGGAACACTTGAAAAAGTAGGAATATTTCTCTCCTTGATAGTGGAAGGTTTAGGTTGAGGTCTTTTTGGTTGAACAATAGGAGAAGAAGGCCTCTTCTCTCAATAAGAGGAAGGAGGTGGAACTGTGCCATAGAAAGGAGGAATATTAGGTGTAGGAAGGAGACTAGGTCCATCATGAGGATGAGGTATAGGTCTAACATTAGGAAGAATATTGCTATTCTCCTTAAGAGAAAGTAAAGTCACATCCATAAGGGTAGGTGGACAATATTCCTTAGGAGGGAGATTAGTTCTATCAGTGAGGGGAATAACCTCATCTTGAAGAGTAATAGGAATGTCAAATGTTGGAGATCTAGGTTGTCTTAAGGATAAAATCAATCATTCTTCCATTTTTGATAAGATTGAAAAAGAGCATCGCTCCTTAATGGAAGAGATTGAAATTGTTTAGGCCAAAAGAGATCAATAGGAACACCGGGGCTTCTTTCATATGGATGAAATAAGACATGGTTCATGGTTATGATTTCTCCTTTGTGAGGAAATTTAAGATAGTTGTGGATTGGAGAAGCAATAGCCTTCATGGAAGATAGCCAAGGACAACCCAACTTCACACATAATTGCTTAGAAAAAGGTATGATAACAAAGTCAACATCCATAGATTTAACATGAAATTCAACAAGAAGGGTGATAGAACCAATGGTAGGACAAGAGAAGCCATCAAATAACTTCACAACCACATTAGAGGCATCATATATTGGTTTATGCAATCGTAAAGTGAAAAGATACTCTTCAGTTATGACATTAACCATGCAAGAGGGATCAATCAGGGCACCATGGCAAGGGATATCCTTAACCTTTGCAACTATGTATAAAGGGCCATCGGGTGCTCTAATGGTTTCACTAGGGTCAAATGTAATATAAGGATCCTTAGGAAAATAATGTGTCTCTACCATATTAACCAAGTTTGGTGAATTCTTCAGAAGACAAAGAATTAGGCACAATCTCAATAACGTTAGAGGTATGAGATGGCAAGGGATTAGTGAAAATTTTAAGATTTTGATTAGGAGGAGCTACTGATTTATTTCCTTTATCATTCACACCTACCACAGATATGGTATTATTATCAATCAAGTCTTGAGCCTTATTTTTAAATGCAAAACATTTCTCAGTATCATGACCAGGTTGATGATGAAATTGTTATCAAAATAAGGAGATGCAAGTTTGGAAGGATCAATTTGTTTTATAGGAGGAATTTTGATAACATTTATGTGCAACAACTGAGACATAATACTATGTAAAGATTCATTCAAAGGAGTAAATTGTCTTTCTCTTTGAAAAAAAATAGAAATACTAGAAGGAACACCTATTGTAGCATTCACATGGTTGTTGTCGATTGGATCATTGAGCTTGATGAATATTTTTGTTGGTTTGAACTTCTCAAATGGTTGTTGAACACTCTCCCCTTTATCACTGTGGAAAGGAAGTGAACTCAGACAAAAGAAGCTTTTCCTTGATATCTTTTTGTAAATTAGAAATGAAAATTATTTGAATATCATTATCAGGCACATGAAAAGAAATTTGAGCACACAAATTCTTATATCTACCAATGAAATCAGTCACTTTTTCTTTAACACCTTGTTTACAATGCATTAAATCAGTCAAAGTGATTTTAGGGCCAATGTTGTTTTGAATTTGTTGAATGAAAGCATTTGCCAATTGTTGAAAAGAAGTGATGGAATAAGAAGGAAAAGAACAATACCATTGTAAGGCCTTACCTCTTAGTGTTCTTGTAAACAATTTTACAAGCAATCGTTGATCATAAGCAAAATCAGTACACAAGGTTTAAAATGTTTTGACATGCATAAGAGGATCACCTTTTCTATTATAGAGTTCCAATTGAGGGATCTCAACATGTTTAGGTGGCACGACTTTGACAATATCAAGAGGAAGTGGGCTTGCAACATCAAAGGTGGGTACACTAAACTTGGATTGACTCATAGAAGCAATTTATTATTGTAAGGAAGACATGGTTTGGGCAAGATTGTTGATTGTCATTTTGGTAGAAGAATTGATGTTAGACATAGGTGATTGAGAAGGTGGTGTGATGTTATTGAAATAAGGCATGGAATGAGAATAAGGTGGTGGGACATTATGATAAGTAGGCATGGGTGATGATTGGGTAGGAAAAGGGACACTCAAAGGAGGAATAAAGTTGTTGAAAGAATTACCCCCTTGTGTCACATTGATTGTTTGAGGAATAGTCAGAATACTTATAGAAGGCATAGGTAATGATGGAGGATTAAATGAAGAAGAGGGATTTCCCCCATGAACAATTGTTGTAGGGATGACATTTTGAGTTGATGTAGCCATGATGTTGGAGGTAAAAGTAGGAATACTAGTCATAGGATTAGTCAAAGGAGTAGAAGAATTGACTTGTGTTGAAGGTTGTGAGTAACCTAGGGTTTCGACACAACTCTTAATATGCATGACATTAGAATCAACAATATGTGCAATTCCACACAATATATCAATTCCATTCTTATCACTTTGAAGCGTGCATTTAAGGCCTTGAATTAATGGAAGAGCTTCACTATTAGGGTATTCTTGGGACATCCATTGTTGAAAGCTATCAAATTGATTGTCCAATGTAGAAATTTGATCTAAACAAACCCTAGTTAAAGCTTCTTCTTCATCATGGGATCTATCAATGGGGTGAATAGGCACATGATTAGAATGGGAAGCATTAGCATGATCCTCATTAACGAAGTCACCCAAATTAGGCTCCATCTCCTCGATAATTAAACCTTGGGAAGCCTTAATTCTAATGCTTCGTCTAATAGGGATAGGATAGGTAGGACTAATAGTGGTAAAACTCATGCACTAGAGGGAAAATTTGAATTTTGAATTGTGGAACAAAGCTTACAAAATTGAGTAATGCAAAATGTAAGGAAATAATGATTACACAATTTGAACTTTGTTGGAGGAAGGGAATGAGACAATTTCCAAAAATGACAGGAAATTGGAATTTTAAAATTAGGGCCAAGGGAATACCACTTAATTTTAAAATTAGAATTTTTAAAATCGGGGCAGACTATAATTAACCTCTTAATTTAAAATTTTTTCTTGAAATTTGAAATGTTGAATTTGGGAGGTATTTTCAATTCTAGAGGGATCAAAAATTGATAAAATCAGCCAATCTTCTGGATTTAGGCTATTAAATATAGTCCAACCAATTTTTTTTGAAATTTTTAGGGATGGATATTATGATGATTTTAAAGCTAACCCCCCAAAATTGGTGAATTTTATGATTTCTAGATGGGCGAAAAGAAGGTGCAAATGTGAAAATAGGACCCTATTAGGGTTTTGAAGATAAAAGAGGAATTGCATTGCAATTTTGAAAAGAGTCAAACCTAATGGATAGGGACACCTTCAAAAATATTTAGAAATCTGAATGCAACTAAAATTGATTTGAAATTCACACAAAATCCAATTAATTTTAAAAATTAGGGTTTGATGACCTAACCACTTAATTTTGAAATTTGAATTTTGGGAAGAAGGGGGGAAATTGAAAATTTGAATTGTAGGATTGAAGACGAATTTGAAAACAATCAGAAATCTGAAAATTAAGTTGAAATCCAATTTTTGCACAAGTTCAAGATGATCTTTAAAAATTAGGGTTTTGACAAGTAACCTCTTAATTTTGTAAATTTTAATTGGAAATTGAACAAGACAATGAGGAAATTGAATTTGACAATCAGGACAATTTTTAGATCTAAGATAACGACAAGCAATTTTTACAAATCACAAGTTCAATTTTAATTTTAAAAACTAGGGTTTTAATGAATTAACTACTAAGTTGGCAAAAATTTGAAGCTTGTAAATGTAAAATATGCAATTTTGTTCAAAGAAAATCATGCAAGATGTCAAGTTCACCAAAATGTAATGGTGGGAAAATGGTGAATGATAAATCTAGAAGGAAACTACCCTTTCCCTTAAAGAGAGATGAGAGTTTCCCTATCGATTACCATTCAAGCACTCTTCACCATTACATTAAGAAGAAGGAGATGATGATTAACTAGATTCAATATCTCCACACAAAGATGGTAGATTGAATTCTGAATGAATTGGAATGCTAAGTTAATCCCCTCTTCCTTGTTTGATTTGGAAAGGAAATTGACTGAATTATGTAGTGCAAAAGTGACAAAGAATCGATTATAACTTGAGATCGCAATATGGGATGAAGTTGTGCACCTAAATCTAGAAATAAAATGTCAAGATGAAGTCACCCTGCGAATTTGAGGAAATTTTTCTTGGACCGTCATGGGAATGTACACGGTCCTCCGAAAAATCCATGAAACGAAAATTATTTTTTCGCCTCTACAAATGGAGCCCAAATCTGAAAGTACAGATGCACACCTGAAACCTACACACAAAAAAGAGAGGAAAATGGGTTGGGATTGGGGGTTTTCCTTTAGGTCAAACCCCAATTTTGGAATTAACCATGTAATGAAAGAAATTACTTGCAAGTAGATGTAAATAAAAGACTGAACTGTAAATCACCTCAAGGGAGGTTGTAATAGCAATGTTGATAGAAATGTTTGTGTGGAATTGAATGTTGAAATAAATCTCTTCTTCAATGGTTGAATCCTTGATTTGAATGAAACACCTAGCCTTGAAGGGAGACTTGAGAATTCTCAATGCTGGAAAAGAATTCTTGAATGCTCTTGAATGCTTGATCGCTTGTGCATACTCCAATCTCATCCAAATTCAACTTATCAAACTCTTGCAAATGAGAGAGAGAATGCCCCCTTAAATACATGTTTGGTGGATTTGAATTTCATCATGGGCCAACATTGAGGGAGTTTCTCACCCGAGGCACAACCAACAATGCAACCCTAGGAAGGGTCCTATCCCAAAATAGGGAAGGGACAAGGGTGTGGAGGACAAGGGAAGCATGCCCCTATCCAAGGGGGGAAAGTAGCACCATGCCACTTTGTTACCCCTTTCTCTAGGGCAGAGTGCAGACAGGGTGATGCAGAGGCAAAGGAAGAAGCTATTTTTGCAAGCCGAGCAATCTCCTATCTCCGATTAGGCTAGAGGATTTGAGTTCGCATGCGTGAGGACCCTAATGCAGTAAAAAATTTCTAGGGTTGCAATTTTATGACACTACACTACCATCATAAAATTTATAAGCATTAAGCTTCTTGATTGGTGCCTTCTGGTTTTGATCTTCATTTGCAGTATCGAAGCTCTGACTTGTTCAAATCCAAGTCCACTGGAATCTCCATTCCATCTTTGACTTTTCAATAACTCATCAAGCTGTGCTGAACTAACCTTGAATTTTTCTTTATACTCACTTGCAACAGTTAGATCATCTCTCAGAATTATCATTTGTCTCTCAAGTTCTTGTTCATTACTCTAGGATTGCACTAAATCAGTTCTCAACATATCATTTTCATGAACCGACCAGGTGCAATCTTCAAATTTGTCTTTCAGAGATATAGCAAGATTTTCTTCCTTCTTCTTCCAGTCTTCGATCTCCTTTGACATCCTCATGGTTAAGGCTTGCATTTCATTCCTCATGACCATGTTCTCCTGACTCAACTTCTTACATCTTTCATTATGGGCATCTTTCTCTTCATTATATTGATTTTGCAAAAGTTCCTTCCTCTTAGCTTGAACAGATGAAAGCCTCTCCTATAGGATAAGAATGAATTCTTGAGCAGAATTCAATTCATCTTGTAACTTCAAGTTCTTCATCCTTTCAGGATCATAATATTCAAGCGCTACCTCAATTTTCTTTTCCAAACTCATATCCATGGATTCCAAATTCAGGATCTCCCTCAAGCTATTAAACTTCCTCCAATGCACAAGGCTTTGATACCACTTGTTGGAATCCAAGAACACTAAGGGGGGGAGGGGGGAGGGGGTGAATCAGTGTTCTAGCAGAATGATCAATTTTAACCTTATTAAAACATGAATTCACAAACCGATATACCAGTACATATAGAATTGAAAGAAGTAAAGTGACCAAAAATCCAATCACACAAATGAATACCATAACATAAAGAATTATATGTGAAAAACCTCAAAGAGGAAAAACAACAGTGGGATTTGTGACCCACAATATCAATCCACTGGCCATATGAAGAGATATTAAAAAATACGGGGGCCTGCACTTGCAGGAAGGCTTACAGCCTAGAGAACAATGCTCAATCACAAAAGGAGCCTCACTAACTACACAAAAATCCAGACTACAATCTAGAGAAATGAGTTAGCATCTCCTATGCCTGAATACAGTTTTGATTAAGCTCTATCTGTTCCGATCTGAAACCCTAAACCCTTACTGGAATAACCTCTTACATAAAATTCACATTACAACCTTCCATATATCTCAACACATATTACATATTACAAAATGATCTAATCAACTAGCCTATATACCCTTACAATATTTCATGCCTTATGTTGGCTTACAAAGTTAATTACAAAATGAATATACATGTTGGCTCAATTACATATATACATAAATATCAAAATCAATTTCCAATGTCAGATCTCCCAAAATGATGTTGGCCTCCAATACTGATAACCTGATGAAGTAATGTCAGCTTGCAATGCCGATAACCAAAGAATTCCTTTCTACCAGTGAAAATACCTACCAGTACCGGTGCCTGTGCCAATAAACAACCAAACAAAAAATGAAAGCCAGAACATGTTGCCATCAATGACAAGATATTGAAACCAATCAAATGAGTGTCAATTGCCAACACATTTGATAAGCAAAATAAGTATTCATTAAACATAAGTAGAACAACATTACGTAAAGCATTAGATAGGAGGGAGAAAATAGAGGATCCTAGCAATAATTCTCTTTAGGCATTCTTGGTTATACTACCATGCAAAAACAAGGTTGTTGTTGATACACTAAGAACATTAATTGAAAATTTTTGGCACGACAACACAAGGGTTTCGCCTAACCAAAGAGATGTTGTTAGAAGGCGACTTGGATCTAGAAATTGTGAGCTAGATGCTAAACACTATTTTGATATGACTCAAACAAAATTTTATGAAAGATTCCTTCAAAAGTTTCCTCAAATAAGAATTAGTCAAATATTTTTTGAAATGACAAAACCTTTTTATGTTAAGATTAATCATGTATGCACCACGTGTTGTTGTAGGATGCATATTGAATTTTCCATGCACTATGATATTTATCATCATATATGTTGTATTTTACACACTAACGATGTTTTGGAGGAATGCAATATACAACTACCTCCTAAGTCACCAAGAGAATTTATTTCAAGTGTATTATGTAAAAGAGATGATGCTTCCATTTATTATAAGATGATGTGTTTGAAAGGTTCTTGTACTACATGTGGTGGTTTGCAACATTTGCCAAGATGTCTACATTTGGATAGCACACATAAAATTGGTAAGAAACTAGTATCTTTTGGAAAGTACAAGATAGTGACATATGGGGTTAAAGATGGAAAAGAATTGAAGAGATGTGAGTTAGTGAAAAATGATATATGTGTAGCTGATTTTATGAAAACATTTAAAGGGAAACTAGTTTATGAGTACATAATGCATACACATAAAGCTTGGTGATTAGATGAGTAATTCAAGTTATGCAAGGACACATTTCCTCTTTGTACCATTGTCTCTATAGTTAATTTTTCTGAACATTATACACTACAACCTCAAACTGAAGTGCAATCTATGTATTACCACTCTACACAAGTTTCTATTTTTGTACACATAGCATTCATGCATGTAGATGATAGCACAGAGGAGGATAGAAAGGTTGTAAGAGAGTATCACTTCTACATAAGTGACGATCGTACACATTCATCAGAGTTTGTGCAAGGATACTTTAAATTTTTCTATGATAGTTTAAGGGAAAGGAATATACGATACAAGCAACACATAATATGGTCAAATAATTTCACCTCGCAATTAAAAAATGCAAGGGTGTTCTATTGGTTGAGTAGGATGCAAGCGACAAGCAGTGTACAACATTTTTGGAATTTCAATGAGGCTGGACATGGAAAGGGAGAGCACGATGGTGTAGGCGCATGCGTAAAAAGAGCCCTAGCTAGAGAAGAATTGAAGTACGAAGGTGGTGCTAAGTTGACAGATGCAACAACAATTCTGCGATGGTGTAACTCTACAATGGGACTAGGTAATGCAGGTACGTCAATGGTTCATAGATATTTTTGGTTGATCACTGAATCTGATATTGAAAACTATCAAGATTGTTGTATAGTTGCAAGATCCAATGGCATGCACTCATTTCGAAGTTCAAATGTAAGTTCATCAGTAATTTATACTAGATAGATTGTATGTTTTTCTCTTCATGTATGTATTTTTTGTGGGAAGAATGTGAATCACAAGAGTGGGTTGACAAATGGTCTTGTAGACCGTTGGTTCCCATTGATACCTATCAAAATTTCAGAGCACTACAATTGAACCAGATGGAAGCATCTGTTGATTTCGATCATGTATCCGACCTAGTGGAACCAGGTGATTGCAGGAAAGTTTTTTGGCTCATTTTGTTACATCAAACATTATTTTTGGTATTAATTATCATTCTATGATATGCAGGTCATGTGTACACAGTTGTTGCAGAAGAGAACAATGAAGAAGGAACATGGCATGTCCCCTCTTTAGCGCTGTCTAGCAGAGACATGCGAGTCAACTTATTATGGGGTCTTGTAGGCTGACAACGATGGATAGAGACTCAGTGTGGTTATACAGTGTCTAGGACTTGGTGTTCTGGCAGTAGTTGATCAGTTTGGAGCAGTTCCTTATTTTTAGGAGATAGTTCCTACATTTATGGAGGATATCCCTACTATTTAGCAGGTTATGACCATACCCAGGGTTGGGTCTCCTTGAGATTATTCCTTGGGTTCAGTTTTAGAAGATTTGGGTTTGTTTCCTAGTTTCTAGGAGCATCCCTAGATTTTAGGGATGAGATTGCTAGTAGATCCTTGATTTCTAGCTTCAGTCATAGATAGGTGGCAGGTTGACTTTATGGTTTGTGGTGTCATTTGAGCATTTTGCGGCTATTTGGGTTATATTTTTAATATTTCCTAAGTTAGCATTTATTATTTAAATAAGGCTATGTTTATATCCATTTTGGAGTAATAAGGGGTTTTTGGCCTCATCTAGATGTGTATCCCTTGGTGTAATAGCTCGTTGGAAAGGTCTTGGAATTTTCTAAATGTTTCTCTTTTGGCTCAGATCCTTTCGGTGAACGGATTTCTTTATATTTGAAAAAAGGTTGTTTTCTATGCACTTGGCAACTTAAAATGAGAAATATAACATTTTAACCCTATACGCCACATTGAGTCACTTTTAGGGTTTGAGCTAAGTGGGAAGGTGTTATAAGGAAGTGGAGACCTAATTCTTGGTATCTTTTACACATTTTACATCTTGGATTTGAGATTTTGGCTCTGGAAGAGCTTTTCAGCATCTGGGACGCCAACCCCAATGCTTTGCCTATTTGGGACATAGCCCCCAATACAGTGGTTTGGATTTCCTTGTAGTTATTAGCATCTTGGAGATTGTACGACACTCTTTCTGGAGGTTTCAGTGATACTGACAATGTTCAGCATGGGGTTTTGGGGGTTTCTAACCAGTTGAGTGTACTTGGCAGCTGTACAACTGTACCTGACAGCCACTTTCCTTCGCACGCGCAACACTTGGAGGGCTGGAATCTTGCCACAACTTCATTCCTAGTTATATTACTCTTTCAGCTTCCAGGTTGGGTTCATTCCTGATTGTAATCTTCCTGAAATTATTGGAAATCTTCATCTAGTCAAATACTTGATTTTATATTCAGAAATCTGCCTTGAATCGAATTTATTTTGGTTGTATATGAACTTCATTTTCAATACTTTGTTCATGTACTTGTACTTCATTTATTACTTGTTGAAAAATCATCAAAACACAAAAAGAATCCAACACTTCTGCAACTTGTCTATTTCTGAAAGAAAATATTAATAAGCAGGAAAAATCAATTTAAAATAATAAGAACTACAACAGATTAGCAAAAGAGATCTATCAGGGATCTTTCAGTGGTATCAGAGCTATCATCCTGCCAGCCTGTAGGGTTTGTGTGCAATTTTCACACTAGGGTTACATTTTATTCTATGCTTCTGGGTAGAGAGCAGATACATAGGTATTATACACGTAGGGTAGCTCAACAGGAGCGTGAGATTGGAATTGAACAGGGACCCAGTATGGCGGATGAACAAGGGGGTGCTAGACAGAATTGGATTGAGGATGAAGAATGGGAGATGATGATAAATCTCATCAATACACAGCCCAGGATAGTCCAGACACTTGATAGATTATAGGAAACCTTGGCACAAATGGAGTTGGATAGAAATAGGGTCAGACATGGGCAGAGCAGATTAGTTTCAGTGGCAGGCAGTCATCATAGCCATCAGTCCCATTCATCAGCTGGGAGCTCCCTTCATTCCTCTAGGCGGGAACAACATCGTACACCTGCTATGGATAGACCTTTGCTTCCTCAGTTTGTACTAGGTGAACAACCAGCATAGGAAGATCCACCAAAGGTTGGGTTCCAGGAGTCAGTTTTTGCAGCCGCAGCTGAGTGGAGAGCCCTACCCCCAGAGGTTAGGGATTTTTTCCCTCTTCCCCAGTATTGTGCACAGGGTAGAGATACATCTAGGTTTAGAGGAGATCATGGTTATAGACCACCATAGCAACATAACTATGACCTCAATAGAGCTACTAGGAAGATCACATTGGCTATATATGATGGCTTTGGTGATACGAGTGCATGAGCTTGGGTGCACAAGCTGGACATATATCTATCCTTGAGGCCCATGCCTAAGTGTGAGGCTATTTAGTTTGTTGTGTTGCATTTAGATGGGATTGCCTATAATTGGAGGGACCATGGATTGGTCACCCAGGATCATGCCTTGGTACGTTCCTATGCCGAGTTCACTGAATGACTCATTACACGGTTTGACCGTAAGGATACAGAGCTCTACTATAGAGAGTTGGCACATCTTAGATAGACTGGGCATGCAAAAGCTTATATTAATGAGTTATAGCGTATTGCAGTTATTGTACCTAATATTCCCCAAAGGCAGAGTGTGATGTTATTTATTGAGGGATTGCAGGATAGACTTAAGGGATTGGTACGTGCTTTCCAGCCGACCACTCTTAAGGAGGCCATTGATGTGACATTAAGACTGGATACCATTCCCACTTCTTATCAGGTAGATAAGAAGCCATTCAGGGACTCTTGGCCTGCATAGAAGGCCAATACTTCACAGAATAAAGGAGGGTCATCATCTAGACCCCCTTGGATGAATCAGGGGATGAGGAATGAATTGAGAAGGAAAAAGGTATGCTTTTCCTACAAGGAACCTTGGGAACTAGGACACAGTTGTATGGGTAAAGGAAAGGTTCATTTGATTGAGGTGACATTTGAGTTAGGGGATGAGGAGGTACCTGACACTAACACTGAGGATAGCATGGAGGATGTTGAGAAGGTGCAGACACAGTTGGAGCTAGATACCCCTGAGCCTTTGGCGACAACCAAAGTAACTATGGCTACCCTCTCTAGTTATCCTAAATTTCATGCCTTTAGGTTGAAAGGTACACTGAAGGGCAAGCTAGTCATGAGCTTGGTAGACACAGGTGCCATGCATAACTTTATTGATCGGAAGTTAGTGGAGAGGTGTGGATTACAGTATGAGGAGTTTGGTGGTTTTGGAGTGAAGGTGGCAGATGGTGCCATTTTGGGCTGTACTAAATGGATTCCACAGCTTAGTATTCAGATGGTGGATTATACTTTGACCGATGATTTTTATGTGCTTCCATTTGAGGATTATGATGTGGTTTTGGGCATGCAGTGGTTACAGGGTATTGGACGTTACATTATTGATCACCACCGTATGTAGTTAGAGTTCCTTTCTGGGGGGAAGAAGACTATCTTGAGGGCAGCTTCAGATGGTGGACCTAAGGAGGTGTCTTCTCGCAGGATGGAGACTATTATTAGACATAATGATGTGATTTGGGCTACACATTGTTTGATGAAGTCCAAAACACCTACACCTCAGGATGGCAGGGTATTTCATGTTGATATTTAGTCAATGATGGACCGTCATGGGAGGGTATTTGGTGACATACCTTCTGGAGTGCCTCCAGATAGAGGTTTTGAGCATGGTATAGAGATGGAGGATGGAGAAAAGCCAATGATTACTACCCCATATCGTCATCCTCGAGCCTATAAGGATGAAATTGAGAAGACTATTCATGAGTTGTTGGATATGGGTTTCATTCGGCCTAGTTCTAGCCCCTTTGCTTCTTCTATAGTGCTTGTTAAGAAGAAGGATGGGACTCTATGGATGTGTATAGATTATAGAGCCTTGAACAAGAAGACAATCAAGAATGGATACCCTATTCCACACATTGATGAGTTGTTGGATGAGCTTCATGGAGCTATCTACTTCTCTAAGATTGATCTTCGTTTAGGTTACCATCAGATATGTGTACGAGCAGAGGATGTACACAAGACTGCCTTCCATTGTCACTATGGGCACTATGAGTTTCTGGTAATGCCTTTTGGCCTTACCAATGGACCGGCCACTTTCTAGTCCTATATGAACCATATCTTCAACAAGCAGTTGAGGAAGTTGGTTCTAGTGTTCTTTGACGACATATTGATTTATAGTCGTACTTGGGAGGACCATCTCAGACATGTTGAGGAGGTACTTAGCATTATGGAGAGCCAGTCTCTATTTGCTAAGTTATCCAAATGTGAGTTTGGACTCAGGGAGGTTTTATATTTGGGCCATGTGATCAGTGCTGATGGGGTGAAGGTGCATGAGGAGAAGATTCAGGCGATTCGGGATTGGCCCCGCCCTCAGAACATTACTAAGTTACATGGGTTCCTTGGTTTATGTGCTTATTACAAAAGATTTGTGAGAGGTTTCTCTCAGTTGGCAGCACCTTTGATAGAACTCACAAAGAAAGGGGCATCTAGATGGATAGAACAGGCATAGGGAGTCTTTGATAGACTCAAGGAGGTTATGAGCACTTGTCTAGTTTTGGCATTACCTGATTTCTCACAGTCATTTGTCCTAGAGTGTGATGCTTCAGGTCTGGGCATAGGAGCTATGTTGATGCAGAACAGACATCCCATTGCCTATGAGAGCCGGAAGTTGCGAGATAATGAGAGGTTGTACTCTACCTATGATAAGGAAATGTTGGCTATTATGCATGCTTTAGCCAAATTTAGACAGTATCTTGTTGGCAGCAAATTTGTGGTAAGAATCAACCACAACAGTTTGAAATATTTCCTAGATTAGACAGAGCTCAATGATTGACATCAAAAATGGGTGAGAAAGATTCAAGCTTATGATTTCAATATCAAGTTCATAAAGGGGAAGAATAATACTGTGGTTGATGCACTCTCTAGGAAACCCTCACTTGCTACCCTATGTTCGTTGAGCGAGATTTCAGCAGATTGGAAGGCTCAACTTTTGGTTGAGTATTCCAAAAATCAGCATGCTTGTGAGGTCATGGATGGTTTGATAGTGGACGATAGATACAGTGTGGTAGATGATATTATCTATTACAAGGGCAGGGTTTATCTTGTTCCGGGTTCATAGTTGAAGGAACAAATTTTGCATGCTTTCCATGATACTCCTACAGTAGGGCATCCAGGGTATGTTAAGACTTACAGAGCGGTTCTAAAGAGATTCTCGTGGAAGGGTCTCAAAGATGATTTTTTGTGGAATGTCTGTGAGTGTATGACTTGTCAGCAGAACAAGTCAGAGAATACTTATCCTGCTGGGTTGTTACAACCCTTGCTTATACAGGAACATAAGTGGACTGGGATTTCTATGGACTTCATTACAGGTCTTCCTCAGGTGCAAGGGAAGGATTGTATCTATGTGGTCGTGGATAGGCTAACAAAATATGCCCACTTATTTCCCATTGCAGTTGATTTAATAGCATCTCAGGTGGCTGAGCTATTTTTCAGAGAGGTGTTTAGACTCCATGGTCTTCCCAAGACCATAGTGAGTGACAGGGACAATAGATTCATGAGTTCCTTTTGGCAGGAACTTTTCAGGCTAGCAAGCACTGAGTTGACACCTAGTACTAGTTACCACCCTCAAACAGATGGGCAGACCAAAATAGTTAATAAGTGGGTTGAGGGATATTTGTGTAACTATGTGTCAGGGTAGTAGAAAGCATGGGTACGTTGGTTGTATTTGGGCAAGTATTGTTATAATACTACACACCATATGTCCATTGGTATGACGCCTTTCAGAGCTCTCTATGGCTATGAGGCATTATCCTTCATTGATTTAGCTCTAAGTGACAGTAGAGTTCCTTTGGCTCAGGATTGGTTACAGGAGAATTAGGATATCATGAGATCTCTTAGGGAGAATTTACAGCATGCACATAATTAGCAAAATATATACAATAATCGACATAGGATTGAGAGAGCATTTGAGGTGGATGACATGGTTTTCTTGCGCTTACAGCCATACTGGCAAAACACCCTTAAAGGCGGGGGGGGCTGAGAAGCTCAAACCATGTTTCTATGGACCATACAGGGTACTCAGGCAAGTTGGAGAGGTTTCTTATGAGGTTGAGTTACCACCAGGCAGTAAAATTCATAATGTGTTTCATGTATCTTGCCTGAAAAAGGCCCTTGGACAACATATTACAATTTCACCCGATTTGCCTCCCATGGATGAGGAAGGTAAATTGACTTTGGTTCCTGAGGAGATTCTTGAGGTGAGGGAATGGCGGTTGAGAAGTAGGGTGATTCATGAGTATTTGGTATGTTGGAGAAATCTTCCCATAGAGGATGCCACTTGGGAGGGTGAGACCATTTTACAACATCCAGCATTACAGTTGCTTGTGGGCAAGCATCTCCGAGAGGGGAGGAATGTCATGTCCCCTCTTTAGCACTGTCTAGCAGAGACATGTGAGTCAGCTTCTTATAGGGTCTTGTAGGTTGACAGTGATGGATAGAGACTCAGTGTGGTTATACAGTGTCTAGGACTTTGTGTTCTGGCAGTAGTTGATCAGTTTGGAGCAGTTCCTTATTTTTAGGAGATAGTTCCTACATTTATGGAGGATATCCCTACTATTTAGGAGGTTATGACCATACCCAAGGTTGGGTCTCCTTGAGATTATTCCTTGGGTTTAGTTTCAGAGGATTTGGGTTTGCTTCCTAGTTTCTAGGAGCATCCCTAGATTTTAGGGATGAGATTGCCAGTAGATCCTTGATTTTCGACTTCAATCATAGATAGGTGGCAGGTTGACTTTATAGTTTGTGGTGTCATTTGAGCATTTTGCAGCTATTTGGGTTATATTTTTAATATTTCCTAAGTTAGCGTTTATTATTTAAATAAGGCTATGTTTATAGCCATTTTGGAGTAATAAGGGGTTTTTGGCCTCATCTGGATGCGTATCCCATGGTGTAATAGCTCGTTGGAAAGTTCTTGGAATTTTCTAAATATTTCTCTTTTGACTCAGATCCTTTCGGTGAACGGATTTCTTTATATTTGAAAAAAGGTCATTTTCTATGCACTTGGCAACTTAAAATGAGAAATATAACATTTTAACCCTAAACGCCACATTGAGTCACTTTTAGGGTTCGAGCTAAGTGGGAAGGTGTTATAAGGAAGTGGCGAACTAATTCTTGGTATCTTTTACACATTTTACATCTTGGATTTGAGATTTTGGCTCTAGAAGAGCTTTTCAGCATCTAGGACGCCAACCCCAATGCTTTGCCTGTTTAGAACGTAGCCCCCAATATATTGGTTTGGATTTCCTTGTAGGTACAACACTCTTTCTGGAGGTTTTATCAATATTGATAGAGTTCAGCATGGGGTTTTGGGGGTTTCTAACCAGTTGAGTGTACTTGGTAGTCATACTGCTGTACCTGGTAGCCACTTTCCTTCCCATGTGCAGCACTTGGAGGGCTGGAATCTTGCCGCAGCTTCATTCCTGGTTATATTACTCTTTCATCTTCCAGGTTGGGTTCATTCTTGATTGTAATCTTCCTGAAATTATTGGAAATCTTCATCTGGTCAAATATTTGATTTTATATTCAGAAATCTGCCTTGAATCGAATTTGTTTTGGCTGTATATGAACTTCATTTTTAGTACTTTGTTCATGTACTTGTACTTCATTTATTACTTGTTGAAAAATCATCAAAACATAAAAAGAATCCAACACTTTTGCAACTTCTATCTATTTCTGAAAGAAAATATTAATAAGTAGAAAAAATCAATTTAAAATAATAAAAATTATAGCAGATTAGCAAAAGAGATCCATCAGGGATCTTTCTGAACATATTACTTTTTGTGTCGTTGTATTGAGCCTAAGAGAACATTGACAACCACAATCATTAATGGAGAGGGTATTGAGTATCTAGTAGGGTCTGTTGTCCTAACAGGAACATGGCTTAGGAGATAACCTATCAAGAATTCTGATGTTTGGTTGTTCGAGGAATTTGAAACATACAAACATTCTTCATTTCTCCAACATTGTTGTTGCAACAAATATTCATTTGATTAGGTATCGTGGTAGACTTCATAACAAGATTTTATGGGAAAATCATGAATCTGACCATGAGGCAATACTTGACATAGTATGGGTTAGAGATGATCCAGAAGGCTCACTCGATTGATTCTACGGTTCGGGGTGAATCATTTTGAGAATTTTGTATATATCGTTGGTGAATTATTCTATATTCATTTTTTGTATATATAAATGCCCATAAGCTGATTTGTACATATTTAGGGGCATAATTTTGTATATTTAAATGGCCATGAGCTGATTTGTACTTATTTAGATGCCAAATTTTGTATATTTAAATGGCGATGCGCTGATTCACACATATTTAAATGCCAAATTTTTATATTAGAAATGACAGACAAGAATTTTGGGATGACTAGGAAGATAACCGAGATAGGCCATTGTAGATGAGCCCCATGTGACCCTATAGTTTCAAACGGATCGATCATATGTGTCCTGGATTGCAAGAAATAGTCAGTCAAAGTTTGACAATTTTTCGGACTCAGGGCACTTGAGAGATCGCGCCGGTAGGGTAGTGTAAACCTACCCACCTGGACGCGTTCATGATGTTGGTTTGTGTCCATGATGAAACTTTGACAACATTGACAACTTTGACAATAACTGAGCAACTTTGACAACAACTGAGCAACTTTGACATCTTTTACCCAAATGACCCCAAACTTTCACAAATGACTTCAAATGATCATTCATGGTCCCAAATCACCTTATTTAGATTAAAAAAATGGAAAACAAGACAAAAACCAAAATTTGACCATTGCAAGCATGAGGGTGCTCTCGCACCACTCACATTGACAAATATAAATGAAAGGAATCAAAAGCATCTAGTGATCATTACCACGGATCAAATCTGACCATTACCATTGAATTTCATTTTGATTGAGACAAGAAGTTTTGTAGGGTTAATTCAATATTTTAGAAAGATTATCAAATCATATTCCATAATTGTAATAATTTATATCATAGATGTTTGTTGTTTATATTCATATTGTTGATTTCATAGGCAAATGTTCATTTAACTTTATAAAAGGGCAGCCACCAAATAGACTGAATAGTTTGAGCAAAAATTAACCTTATCAATTATAAATAATCATTTATATATATCAAAATGCACAATAATCAACACAATGAAAAAATTCTATATGTATCGAATATGCCTATCAATATCAATGAAATGTACAATAATGAACACAATACACATTTATTGGATCGAATATCAACATTTATATATATCAAAAAAGGCATATATGCCAAGTCAATACAAGTTTTACAAAAATGTGGCATATGCCATGTCCAAATCGATATATAATAAAAATGTAGAATATATCTACATGTATTGGTTAGTCAATGACCATAACTAACACTATATGATCTTATACTTGTCATGGATCATCAAAATCGAGCTTCTTTGATGTAGTGCGTGACTCTATAGATGGCTGCACAACCACAATTCAAAAGCCAAGTTAGAATCCTTTTGTAGAAAATAGTTCATAATTATCAACATAACTATGCATTTAACTATAATTTCTTTGCAATTGAAATGTAGATTATCTCATCTACTGATCTAGGATCTACTGTCTTCTTTGTTTTCTCCTTGTCAGTCTTAGGAGTCTTCTTGAACAAAAACTTCAAAGGATCCAAGTTATGGCCGAACCACAAAGGGGCCTATTGTAGATTAAATACAATTAATACAATGTACTAACATAGATAGATAAAAAACACTAAAAATCTATATTATAGAGAACAAAATTGTACTAGAGCCTCAGATTCTTCTCCAGTAGACTGAGTACTGCTTGCCATTTATGGAGTAGTTGTGGCTATTAACTATATGAAAAATGATTAAAGATTAAATACAATTAATATAATGATAAGTATTGTAGGTTAAATATAATTAATGCAATATATAAAACAAAAGTGTACCAGAGCCTGAGATGCTTCTCTAGTACACGGAGGAAGGCTCACCATTGATGAAGAAACTATGGATATTTCATGTATGAAAAATGATAAGATTATAATTTATCACATGTTCAAATGTACATGTGCATATAATCATCAAATCAAGAAAATAAAGTAGATATACATACCTCTACCCTCTCTCGATCCTCGGGCGTATTAGGTGCATTCAACAATTCTACAAAGCCCAATGGCGCCTGTATATAAAACAAACAAAAAACACTAATCAATCTACAAATTCCAACTAAGATAATTTCAACCTTTTCAAACAATTGTACAATTAAAAATGTGTTCAATTACCTTCTTCCCATGTTTAGGCATCGTCGAGGATTTCTTTCACTGAGGATGAGGCCTAGACACGGAGGGGGTACCCTAAAATAAACAAAATTAACTCAAGAGATATTAGTAGATAATATTAAACATAATTTAACAAATCTAAAATTAAATGACTTGCATATTCCATCAAAAGAATACATAAAATAAGGTGTATAAATTATGATACCGCATAGATTTGTAGGCCAAAATCGATTGCTCAGAGTGTGACATCATCAATGTGGGATATTTGGTCCCCTGTCAACACCTAAAAACAACAAATTGTCAAGCATTAAAGAGAGTTATTATATCTTATAATTTTTTTAAAATTCAAATTACTATTCTATTTTAACAAGTTATAAAATTTATACCTTAGGCGTCGAAGTTGCACCTACAATAACTGCGGGAGGATATCAGATGGTGTATTAACACCCGCTGCTGCATCCTCAAATGCATATTGTTTGTATCAATTTCAATCGATTGAAAATTCATTTACAATTACAAATTTTAAGTGACCGATAAATAAAATGTTATGAATTCAAATCAACACACATGTTTGTGGCTGACTAGAAAACAACATGTCCATCAATTCATCTGTCAATGCCACATCCTCAGTCATGCGGGTCTGACATCTGCTCCTGCCAATTGTGCATAAATGGGACGTGGAACCATCTATGCTGGCCTCAACATCCATCCCTGTGCATATTCTTGAGCAAGTGGGACACACATGCTCAATGGGCTGACCAACGCCAGCTGTTTCAGCTAATGGATTGAGCCAAGAGGGTGTGCTAACTATGTCCCATGCTGAATGATCGTATCAGTCAATGTTGTGGCCACCTGAAGAGTTTGTAGCACCATCCACTCTTTCAAGGCTACTGGGATTGTCACATGCACCTTGGGTTTGGGTGCTAGGGTGTGACAACTTTGTGGGTCTATTACCCCACTGGCTCCAAGTCTATCTTGGGCAGAGCCACCACCTCTACCATGGAATTCTCTCATATCAAAATAATTAGGCCACTCATTGAGGAAAAACTCACAATATACTTTCCTCAAAAAATATAATGGAACCTCAAAATTATTACAAGGTGGTTCGTCAAAGACCATCCACCACCTATTCAGAAAAAGATTCTTCATCTGCACATTAGCACACCAATGTATAAGAAACCTCTTTGCATTAGGAGGTAAGGACTCACCAGTTCTAGGATCAACAAAAAGAGCACATATTTGTGTTTTACTTATGGTTTTTCTTTTCACTGCATCATATGATAACTCATCAGCATAATAAGTGCGACACCTATCCCTATAGTTTCCCCATTTTGTAGTCCAACTCAAACTGCATTGGCACCACTAGCCCATGTTTCTAGGCTAGTGGCAAGGAAGCTCAGATTTTTTCAATCTGTTAATCACTCTAGTTATTTTAGCAGTGTTTTTCCCTAACTGATTAAGCAAATCCTCTTGTGTAGTTGTTGTACGGTCTAAAGGAGGTGCTAGAGGTGTATCCCGAGGGTTTTGTTGTGGGTTTTGTTGTTAGTTTTGTTGTGGGTTTTGAAGCACGTCTTATTGTGGCTCTGGATTTTTAAAATTTGATATTGATAACAAAAAATTAAAAAACTAATCAAAATCAACAAATTTAAATTGAAAATGTAAATAAAATTTATCAAATGTGCAAAAAAAAATAAAAAATGCATAACCGACCTCTTTCCATGGCATTTGGGTGTAAAAATATGTAGCCCATGTGCGGTTTGGAACAAAAAAACCTCTGAAACTCGCTCTTGGCCATGGAAGAAAAGAATACAGTCGTCTGTAAAAAAAATAAATTTATTGATAGGGGTCGTGCATGCGGTTTATTAGGAACTAAAACCATGTACGAGGTTCTAGTTCCTAAAAGACCACGTACGCGGTCTTATTTTCTAAAGGACTACGTACGTGGTCTTATTTCCTAAAGGACCGCGTACATGGTTTTGTCCCTTTAGGATTAGGCACAATGAATCTAACTGCATACGGGGTTTTTTAAAATTTTAAAATTGCGAACGCGGTTGCTATTTTTTCAATTTTTTTGGTGTGTGTCCACTTTTTTGCACACCATTTTGGTGCACACACTCATGGGTTCAGGTGTAATCTAACGGGCTTCCAAGAAGCAACCCATTATTTCCCTATCAACAGTTGAGGCTGAGTATATAGAAGCGAATGTAGCAACATGTTAAGCTATTTAGCTAAGAAGAATCTTAGGAGATTTGAAGGAAGAACAAGAGGATGGAACAACAATATTTTGTAACAATGTTTCATCAATTACATTGAGAAAAAATCCCATGTTTCATGGAAGAAGCAAGCACATTGAAATCAGGTATGACTTCATTAGAAGTTTAGTTGAGAATGGTGAAATAAAATTGGATTTTTGCAGGTCTGAGCAGCAACTAGCAGACATTTTCACCAAGCCATTGGGCAGAGACAACTTTGTGCGCTTGAGGAGAAATCTAAGTGTAGTTAATTTGAATTTTGATTGATTTTGTTGGATCAGGACAAAGGAGGAGTGTTGGAAATATTATTTGTCCCTGAGCCTGCCCATCAGCTCCCAACGGATAAGTCTCCCCACCTACCTGTCAGGAGATAGCTGAAGCGAGACAACCTAGAGGAGATTTGGTTGAGATCTTCATCCCAACAACCCCTAACGTGAATTGCAGAGTGGCAGTGGAAATTAATTTGGTGGGTAAGTTTTTGAATTAGATTTTGTGGGGAATTTTGAATGGACAGCATATAGACAAAAAGGGAGAACATTCTCCAGTCAGTCTAGTTCAGAGCAGAGTTCTCTAGCAGAGAGAAGTTCAGCTCTAGAGTGAGTGCAAAAGAATATAAAAACAGCAACCTGTGTGTTTTGTGTGTGTTTTGTCAGTTGAACAAGATAGCTCTTGATTGTTTGGTTTGTCATTTGAGCAGTGATTTCTCCTGATTGTGTGTAGCTCCAAGTGAGAAAATCAGATTTGTAGTGAGCTCAAAGAAGCTCCATTTTATATAGAACAAAGTAGCTCCTAATCGCTGCCTGTAGAATTAGTAATCAATAGTTAAATGTTTTAGTTTGTATTTTTTTTAATGTAAATTCCAGCCAATTTAATAGAAAGCAAGAATTCTTTCATGTCTCCTTTTGTGTTTTGAATTTATTTAATTTGTTGGTTTGTTCCCAGTTGATTGGGAATTGAGATAACAGTCTTTGTGCACATTTTGGGTCTGGCCAGCTTGAGATATTTTTTTTTGATCTCTCCTCATGTTGACATACTTATTTTTCCAAGGCAATCAATTGAGTGGTATCATCTCATATTCCTTGGGCAATCTCTCTTTACTGAAATTATTGGATATCAGCGATAACAACCTAACTGGGACCATTCCCACTTCATTTGCTTGACTTTCTTCCCTCACCGATTTCAATGGTCATGGCAATCATTTAAATGAAACCATCTTTTCTTCATCATTTCCAGCTTCCTTAAATCTTCTACACCTGTCACTAAACCAGTCGATTCCAGAAACATTTTTTCACAACCTTACAAACCTTTTCGCTTTGCAATTATCTAATTGCATGTTAAATATCAGTCATACCTGGATTCCACCGTTTCAATTAATTGAGTTGCATTTAGTATCATGTATGATTAACGGTGAAGTTCCACCATGGATTTCAACATAATTCTTGCTTCATACGCTGAAATTAGTTAACACCGGTCTTGTGGGACAAATTCCTTCTTGGATATGCGAAACCAGTCCTCACTTGAGCACTCTAAATCTTTCAGGAAATCATTTAGAAGGAAGCTTATTCTTGAATACTTCTATATGCATGAAACTAGAAAAGATAGATGTGCCTAGAAATGAATTCAGTGGACCCATTCCATCAATGTTGTTTCCTAATATGAAGATATTGCTTCTTAATAACAATTTGGTTACTAGCAATATTCCTTCAAGCTTGGGCCGATTTTCTCAGCTCGTGTTTTTAAATCTTGCAAACAACAACTTAACCGGAGTTATTCCCGTGAGCTTGTTTGAATGCTGTAACCTCCTTGTGCTAAATCTGGGAAATAATAGTTTGCAGGGAAGCTTACCACATGAATTTAGTAAGCTAGGTGAATTATATTCATTAGTTATTCATAGTAATAATCTCAATGGATTATTGCCTTCCTCAATAGAAAATTGTTCATAGTTATAAGTTCTTGATATTGGGAACAATTTATTTGGGGTGAAATACCAACATCACTTAAAGACCTCTCAAAGTGAAGAGTATTGGTGATGAAAGAAAATAATTTTATAGGTAGCATTCTTCCAGAGCTTGGCCAATTAATGAACCATCATATCTTGCTTCTTTCTTTCAATCACATCTCAAGTTCAATTCCACACACAATTGTATCGTTGCAAGCAATGCCAATAGAAAATCAAAATGGTTTTGTAATTTCCACCAATTTGAAAGTAAAGATCAATCATAGCGTGTCATTAATTTCAACAACTCCTTATCAAGAAGGATTGGATATGAATATAAAAGGCACATTTGAGCACTACAAGTATATTCTTTCCACTCTCACATCTATAGATCCCTCAAACAATGAATTGGAAGGAGAAGTTGCTCCTAATTTGGGGAACTTGAAGGGGTTGAGGCTTCTAAATCTTTCAATGAACAATTTGAATGGGACCATTCCAAAGAGTTTGGCATAAATGATTCAATTGGAGTCATTAGACCTTTCAAGAAATCATTTTTTAGGATAAATCCTTGTAGAGATTGGATTTCTAAATTCTTTGGGTTCACTATATTTATCAAACAACAATCTTTCAGGAAGTATACCACAAGGACAACATATAACTAGCACATTTGGAGAATCCTCTTTTTTAGGGAATTCAAACTTATGGGGATGTCCCTTATCTTGGCCACAATTTCTTGCTCCTCCTCCCCTAGGTTCAATCAATGAAGGAAAGAAAAGAATCAAATATTCATGGCATAAGATATCGGCGGGGTTGTCATATGGAGAAAATTTTGGAGGGATAATTACATTGATCATGGTAAGAATGAGTTGGAGAAGGAAATACTTCAATAAGGTTGATACAATATTGAAGTTTTTGTTTCCATGGATGAAGAATTGGACACTATAAATGAATGAAGCTATAATGCATTGAAAGTTAGAGGTAAGCTCTAGAGCTCCCTATTCTTTGAATTATCTATCATAGTTCAAAATATTATAATGCTAAAATTAAAAAGGCAATTAGTATGACTTTTTAGAGAAACAATCTCATTTGCTATTCTATTTACCAATTGCAGATTATTTGTAGTATTTTAAAATTAAATAATGAAATATGTTTTGATTGTTAACTAGTGTATATCAGTTTGTATAGGATTTTGTTTATGGTCGGGATGGTTTCTTGCTTCATGTTCCTCGCTGGAAACATGTGTTAGCTTTGGTGGCTGCACTCAACATATTATCTTAAAAAGGCTAATTGTTTGTTCTGAATTAAGAGTATACCAAATAAAAAATATTTGTATGATTTGATTTTTACAATCATCTAATCTATTACAAATAATTTTTGAAAAAGACCTACTTGCAATAGAAAGCTCATGTACTTCTTAAAAAAAAGCTGTTTTTTTTTAAAACTTAGCAGTTTTGTTTAGAAATGTGATTTAGTAAAAATGCTTGAAAAATACTTGATAAACCATTCATAATGTATTTCTAAGAAAATATTGAGGCGCAAATAATATGTAAACAGTTAATAGTTTTTATTCACTAAAAACTATGATATATTTTTATTTTTCATTGAACAAGATCAAATGTCTTTAAATTTTCACTTTCTTAGTGTTATAAATTTGTCCATTCTTATTTATCATTGGCTCATAGTTCTCTTCAATATCTTATTTCCTCAAAATCTTAAATTTTTTATTGTAATACTTTAGTTGTTGAATGAGTATTTCATTGACTATAAAATTCTACACATTTTTCCTCTTGAGATAATTGTAGAGATATTGGAAATTCTTCACAATGCAATATTACAAATTGGTATAAGAATAAATATTGATATCTTTCTAAATGTATTACAAAATAATTTGAACATGTATATTTGAATAAAATTAGGACTAAAATTTTATTGTTTGATTAAATGTTTGATGAATATTATGAGTAAATTAAAAGGTTTTTCATATGCTAATTGATCAATTGATTACACAAGAAAGAAAAAATATTAAAAATTATAAATAGAACAAATAGAACAAATATTGAAAAAGAAAAGAAAAGAATTAAAGGCAAAATCATCTAAAAGACTAAATAAAAAAGAAAAGAAAAGAAAATTAAGAGAAATATATAAATTTAAAAATTTATAGTTTTTTTCTATACATTTGTGTAATATTTTTCTATATCTAAAACTTTTCTCCTATTTTTAT
Source organism: Cryptomeria japonica (assembly GCF_030272615.1). NCBI lineage: Eukaryota > Viridiplantae > Streptophyta > Pinopsida > Cupressales > Cupressaceae > Cryptomeria > Cryptomeria japonica. The sequence continues at coordinate 280,391,161 of NC_081415.1, forward strand.
TTACTTCTTTAAGATTATTCCAAAAATTTTAATTAAAAAAGTTTATATATTTTTTAAAATAAAATAAAATAATTAAAATTTACCATTTTTTAGTTAAATAAAATAACTCTATATTGCACATATTAAAAAAAAGCCTTAACTAATATAGATATCCTAAATACATTTATATAATATCTTCAATGTTTATAGAATTATAAATTATTTTAAAATCTTATTATCAAATTGATAGTGAATATATATAAATTTATTTTTATAAAATATGAATGGATATAAAATGTCATTTGTAAATGTCTTTTAAGTTAAATTTTATATTCAATATTATTTTGTCGTAATGATTAATAAGTGTTAAAGAAAAACAATTAGATTATAATGTTATGTGGAGTGTTTAATGACATTGTTGATGTTTGTCATCTAATTCATGAAAACATCTTTACAATTAACTAATATTTTCTAAAAATGGAATTCAATTTTTTAAAACATTTGCGACAAATTGAAAAGGTAAAGCAAAATATTAAATGACAATATGTTTTTAGTTAAGAAACAATGGGATGACAAATTTTATATGTTTTCAACCTACATTTGAATACAATTGAATCTTATTTTTGAGAAACGGCTACTTAAGAATGTGCCTAACCCTTAAAAGGGTCTTTCCTTTCCATCATTTGTATTTTGCAACACATTTTAGATCCATGATACATTGAGTGCACTCCAAGATAGTCTCTTGGATATGTACTTTATTCATGTCTATACTTTATAGTCTTTTTTGTATCTTTTAAAACTTTTACAATTGCTGAAGTGTTATAGTGTTATTGAATGGTTGATAAACACTGGCCAAGGAATACACATTTATAGTTATCTAAAATAAATTTTGTTATGGCACATATACAAATAGTTCAAGTGATCAAGAAATAAACATTTATAGTTATCTAAAAGAAATTTTGTTAGAACACCCTCTCTAAGGTCTCGAATCACTTGCTTTGCATAAAATTATATATAAGTAATTTTATGAGATGAATAGGTTCTTTGTAATGCTAGTCATCTGAATTAATTTTTTGAGAGAGGAACAAATAAAAAATGGATATTTCAAATGAAGTAGAATTCTTCAAAAAACTATTATGTCAAAACATCGCACACACATGGACACATAAATAACACATAAACAAACAAAAAAATACATAAAAAATAAAGGAAGGAAACTTTTGGGTTATTAAATTAAAGAGTACTCCAAATGAAATTTATCTCTATATTTTGTATCTTATGTAAAAGTAAAATTGGCAATAGTGCTAGTACTAATATTAATTGAAATATGAATATTAGAATTATAACATTAATAGTAAACCATAGTATTAATTAATTAATTAAGAGTTGTAATATCTTGTTCAAAGTAATAATAAAGAAAACATTGTACACACATGGACACATAAACAAACAAAGAAAAATACATTAAAAAAATAAAAGAAGGAAACTTTTGGGTCAATAAAATTAAAGAGTACCCATACGAGATTTATCTCTATACCTTGTAATCATATGTAAACATAACATTGACAATAGTGCTAGTAGTAATATTAATTGAAATATGAACATTAGAACTATAATATTAATAGTAAACTATAGTATAAATTAATTAATTAATTAAAATTGTAATATCTTGTTCAAAGTAACAATATAGTAGACACAAGAGATGATAATGTTACAATTGAAATATAGTAATAGCACTACTAATCAAGCTAAGTGATTATCTCACTATAATATTTGTTAGCTTAATACATAAACTAAACTTAATCCCAAAAATGCATTTTGCATTCTAGTTTGTGATAAAATAATTTTTGACCTTGTGCAAGCTAAGTGATTATCTCACTATAATATTTCTCAGCTTAGTGCATAAACTAAACTTAATCCCAAAAGTAGAGAATGTTCCATGCAATTTCTTAAGAGTAGTTCATATGGAAAGTATTGAAAGTAATTCATATAACTACATTGGTGGTTATGTCGTCTGTTTTGGGTCATAAATGCAACCCAATAGATGTTTCCAAATGCTTTTTTTTTTTTTCTAAGGCCAAATTTATAGTCCTTAAAATTTGGGCATGACACAGAAGCGTGCAAGCTAAAAGGCCGGGAAAAAGAGAGTGCAATTTTCATGAGTTGGACAAAGCAACGAAATAATCAGAATTTGCGTGAATTTTGTTTGAAGCAACATCTCCAGTAACAGAATTCAGTTGCACTTATCTGTCAAAGAATGTCCAATTCAAAGAGGAGCAGATATAAATAAGAATCTTGGACAGCCATTTGTGAGCACTTATTTGGAATGGAGGTGGGGAAGGGCTGATCTGTTCTTCAAGGATAAATTTCCTTTTGTCCTCTCTGTTGGCGGGGAAGGGCTGATCTGTTATCCAGCCGTAAAGATGTGTCTACACAGTTTGCAGATGCATAAGAGATGAGCCTTCCACGGACAACACAGAGGACAATTGAGGGATGCCGATAATCTACTTTCAAAATTGTCTTACACACAGCTGAAAAATGAAAGATGCAATTAATTATGTTAACACGATTAAGATCTGTAATTCTGTTAGCAATGAATTTGAATTTTTTGGTAGTATTTGGGCTGGCTTTGAGGTTATGTCGTACCATTTGCATGACATTTGAAGTTTTTTTTGTGGTATTTGAAATAATATGGAGGTTTAATCAATTTAGAAATTTCCTATCATCTTTGAGTTAAATTTAGTGTTGTTTTGTGGCATTTGGGATCAGTTTTTGAAGCACTTTGCAATATTTGAATCAAATTTGAAGGTTTTCATATGGTATAAATCAACTCGAAACATTATCACAGTGTTTGTGCTAAACTTGGATCTTTCTAGTTGTATTTGCATTGAATTTGGAGGTTTTGTGTGCTACCAAATCAGGAGGCTTTTTTAAACTGTATTTGACTACAATTATATATTGCATTTCAAATAATATGATATACTTTAATAACATTCAATAAATTTAATTTAAATTAGATTTTTTATGAATATGATAAGCTTCTTTATATGCTGAAGGAAAATGATAATTTATGTAGACACATACATTGTCTCATTGACGGTGACTATTTTTGTTCACTTATGCTCTCCGACTACTTTAGCTCGGGTATGCCATGTTCTGTTAAGGATTGCATCAAACCAAATTTAGATTGTTTATGTGCATGGCTAATGGGTTGTTTATGTTCTAGTATATGAGCTCCTAAAGACTTTTCCACAAATCAAATCTGAGCATATCCTACAATCATGTCACTCCATGAGACCACATCTCTTTTGAGGCATCATGTCAAACAGTTCATGTGCCTTGCCTATGCTTGCTCATGTTGTATGCATGTCTATGAGGTTAGTTGCAACTTTAATCTTTATGATTTGATGTTTTTGTATACCTTGTTGTAATGCCCATTTTAGCACAGGCAGTGGAGATGATGCCAAAGGTTGTGGAAGTTGCCTTTACACCTAGCAATTGCATTCACTTGAAAATTTCTAAAGCATTTTCAAGAAAATCCATTTTGTGCATATCCTGCAAACAGTACAGTCCACGATAATACATCCTCTGAGACATTCTGATAAATTGCCTTGTCTCTGATCCACTATAAAAAGTACTCAAGAATACAAATCTGCATTAATTTTCTTAAGAATCCTTGAATTATAAGGTACCTATTATTGGGCTATGTTTGAAGAAATTACTAGTGATTTACAGATCCAGATTTAGATCTAGATTTGTCGGTTTGATGTTCCTTTTTGGGAGCTTCTTAAAGTGCATTAGAGAATTATCATATGAAGCGAGTTATGTGCAATTGGTGTGAGCTCTTGAAAAATAAAATAGGAAACAATCCTCTTGTATCAACTTTGAGCAATAGAAATTGTTTTTTATAATCTTTGAATATATGTTATAAACTCTATATGTAGGGCAATTTTGTGAAGTGAAATCTTATATAATGTTTTAAAGAGTTTTATATGTTTGTTTGTTTGATTATTGATTCTATTGTGTTTTTTTTTTCATAATTGACCTTCCACATATCCTCCGGGTACCCATTGCACACCTAGGTGCAATTGCTAGTTTAATTAAAAGTTAAATAGGATGAGATAAACGTTTAAAGCTTCTTAGGGTTTGAAGCTTCTCAAGATGTTTTTTATAGTAGTAATATAAAAAATCAAAGTTCCTTAGGGTTTGATTTGAACTTCTTAAAAATGGTTTTTTAATAATAATAAAAAATAAATTATATAATAATATAATATAAAAATTAGACAATATTTGATTGGGTGAATGAAAATAATTGTAAACAAACAAAAGTAATTTTTTAAAATTAAAATTAAATAAGTATATAAATTTTACATATTAAAATATAGATGTAGATTTCTTATTCATCTAATAATTTTGTACTTCAATAAATTCTTGAAAAGTAGTATTAATTATAAAATTTAAGAAGTTGAAATAGTTTGTTTGTTTTACTATAGATTATGCATCTTTTTTTCCCTAAATTTGTTATTTGATTTTTTTAATTAAAATTATAAAGTAATAATTTGATTAAAATTAGTTGCAAATCACTCATATCACTTTAAATGCAAAACTAAAATAGTTCATAAGTAAATGAGCTAATATAAAGTAGCCAATGTAGTAAATTGAAATAAAATGTGTTGGGTCTCAAATCAACAGATTGGATAGGTTCTAAGGAAATGCCAACTCCTATGATCAAACCCTCCAATTGACTTGGCCAACTAATAGAGTGAACCTGTTTAGTTGTTAACTCTCTCACTTCAGGCTCTGCAGGACCTAGGCGGGTATACCTATTCACCAGTTGCCTTTAATGACCGGTGTTTTTTATAGCAGATTAAGTGTCCTGATTTGGTTTCCTCTTATCTCAGAATGGCATAAATTCCTAGGATGGAGATATAGCAGATGAGTTCAAGATTGTTGTTGTAGAAGCTATTCGATCTATGTTTCCTACTTAGTTACTCCTGTTGCTTTAAAATAACATATGATGAATATGGTGATAAGTGTAATCTGTAAATAACCAGTGCCTTCTTCGCTGTTTGGGCTACAGAGTCATTATATTTTCTTTAGGACTTACTGTGCGAACTTGTGAGACAGTTTTTTAACCCACCCCTTTATGGACCTGTCAGTTATTATTTCTTTTGAGATCAATTGAATGCTTGTATCATAAGTTGCTTGAATGAATTTAACCCTACCTTTAAGGGACCATTCAAGTAAGCACTGCGAAGAACAATTATAATTCGCAAGCAGAACTTTTATTTCAACCTTATAACATACAACATAAATTTCATTCCAAGAATATGAATAACCTTATCTCTTTAGATAATATCACAAGCGATTGCCAAAACAAAATGAAACAATCCACAACACATACGCAAAGAAAAACAACTGATCATAGCATGTATTCCATCAAAATTTGTATAACAGAAAACTTACAAGCTGTCATACATTGCTATCTTGTTCCTATGTATCTCTTGTTACCATATTACAAAAACCTCTCTCACATATATATGAGAGCAAAAGTCATTTATGAAAAGACATGTCTTTTCAAAATACTAATTGTTAATTTGAATATTCCTAACAAACTTAAGTAAAAAGAGATTAAGAATTCCTAAATGATGAATATAATCATCTTCTTTGAAAGTCTTGATCTTAACATTCTGTTTCTTCAATTCTTCTCCTTGTGATAGGTATTCGAAGATCATCTGGTTGACGGTAGGGGCCATGTCTTTGCTTTGGTCCAACCTTGACAGAGCCCGATCCTTGATGTTTACAAGCTCATTCCGCAAATCTTCCATGGACATTACTCCTCCTTCTTTATAAAATGAGGGCATTCCAATAGGGCTCCCATCATCCAATTCTTTAAGATCTCGCTTTAGCATATCTTCGAATTTAACATGATCTTCTATATATGAAGTCCCTTCAGCTTTCTCCTCTGGCGTCATCACATCAACACTGCTTATCACCTCATGCAATCGTGCTTTTAACCTTTCATGCTCTCTTAATGCTTTTATGGTTCTAGTGTACACCCTCCAGTAATGTTCGACATGTATAAGCATGGTGTTGAATCGGTGTTCAATGATGTCGTTAACCAATTTATCCATCTTTTGTTGGATATTATTTACCTGTTTGGTAGCCTCATCTGCTTGGTACTTCCAATATAGAGCATCAGAAACATCATCCAAGCTCTGTCCTGTGGGATATGAGGCATATTCATTCAAGGGAGTCCCTGTCTCAAGTTGTAATATTTTCGTTTGTAACTTTTGATTCTCCTCTTTAGATTTTTCATATAAGCCCTTATAGGTAATATTTTCCCTGACCAAAAACTCTATCTGATCCATATTTAATTTGGCTACATCCAGGTTCAACTTTGCAGTGACCCTAGGGTTAGTCTTTCCAACCTGATGAATCATGAGGTGTCCAAAGGTTTCTTCGATATCCACAATAATTGGCCTTTTTCCCTTTGGATATAATGACCATTGTAGGAGAGCCTTTTGATCAGGATCATACCTGGAGCCTAGAAACAATTTATCTATCTCTTGAGGCAACACTTGTTGATTCAAGTCCCGTTTCTTCAAGAATCTGTCAAAAAGAAGTGCCAAATTTATGTCCCAACCAGAAAAGATGATGACACCAGCCTCTTTTAATATTTTCCTCCCTTTCTCAGGGGTCATATCCTTCATGAGGGTATCGATTTCATCCTATAGTATTTTCATCTGTTCTTCTTCTGGTCTTCCAGCCATGCTTCGTTTCACATGGGCCCCTTTATACTGGTACAAGAATGAAAGGAATTCCCTCGAAGAGGCGAATCCGTCATCAGCAATGAAATCCTCATGCTCTGTCAGCCTTATGTCAACTACATCTTTAATGTTGAATTCACTAGTGTCCACATCCACCTCTGCTTCAAAACTAGGGGGATAATCTTCTCTAGGAGAGTCAGCAGGGATGCTACTAGCAGCTGATTTCGGTGACATGTGAGCCAATGGTTGACTATCCTTTTCAGTATTGATAAAATGAAGAACTGTGGGGGCACTCTATGCATAATCTCTACTTCATGTTGAAGTAGTCTTTTGGCTATCTCCAAAGGGTCTTGGAGGTTTCCAAGCAAGTCTCCATCCACCATCCCCCTTGCTCTTTTCCATTTGAAGGCTTCCCAAGTCATTTCACTTTTTTCTCTCAAAACCCTAGCCTTTTCCCTTTCAAGGTTCTTGATCAAGTCATCTGGCATTTTAGCCACATGTATTCCGGCCTTTAGTTTTTGTGATGCCCTGGCAGCTCTTATATATCCCTCAGGATCAAAGTTTTCTCTAGGATCACCCAGAGTCATGCCATAATAATCTAATTTATTTTGAAGTAAATGATAGCTTTTGGAACTTTTAACAATAAAATCAGAAAACACTAATAACCCTGGAACAATGGATTGTTTACCAAAATCCATAAGATGTTTAGCACTGACAACAGATAATTGTCTCACAATCTCTAGGCTAGCCACCCTATTTGGTACTCTAATTGGAAGCATGTATGGCTTTCCTTCATACCCAAATACCCTGATTTCTGTATGATTATTGTGGCAATACCAATCACCCCAGTTGTGATCAATCTGGGACTCTGGAGAGAAGTCTTTTGGCCTGAGGAATCTCTTAATTTCAGGGGACAAAGTATAATCTCTATGTTGTCCAAAGGCCACACTAAGGGGTTTCACAAAATATTCCTGAAAGTGCTAGTATTGGTTGTTCATGAATCTTTGATCCCATGCAGAAACCCACAACTGAACTGGTTTCTTCAAACCATTCTTATCATAAGCTCTAATGCAGAAATCATCTGACCAAAAATTGATTTCTTGTCCACAATAAAGAATGATGTACATCAATAAAGAGTACAATGAGAAATGGATATTCACAAGGTCTCCTTTCAACTTCTCCAACCCATGATTTAGGGCATCTGCAACATAAGTGGCATAGTTAAATGACCTAGGGTCTTTCGATTGTAAATCAGCACACAGAACCATAACCCCAATATCCATGAGAGGATGAGCCTCTAAGCCTAATACTTGGGCTGCAACATAGTATGTATACTTAAAATACGGATGGAATTGGTTGACATCAAATGGCACCTTGTCATTTTTGCTGAATGGAACAAAGGACCCGCCCACTTTCGGCCGGTGAATGGGTAATCTCCAAGTCCTGTAGATGTTTTCCAAGCTAAAGAATTCTCGCGACAGTTTCTGCATATCGATTTTCTCTTCTACTTCCCAGTCTAGATCAAATACCATATCAATAGTCTATTTGTTAATCACCACCAAGGGATTCCCTCAGTAGTCGCATATGGTTTTGGTTCTTGGATCATAGCAATCTACCATAGCTTTCATTAATTCAACATCCACAAATACATTTGGGACTACCAATTTCCCTAAGTTTTTCTTCCATAGGTTACTTATGGGCTCAGGAGCATCCCTTCTCTTGTAACTAAACAGGAACAACTCATGTCCTCTGATTTTAGTCCATATGTCTCCTAGATGTTCAAATCTATCCTCCAATCCTTCTTCTTCACTCTTGATCTTTTTAGACCTCACACTGGATGTCGGGCACTGGTCTAGAAAATCCTAAGTCAAAGCTCTACCTTCCTTTTTCTGTCTTTTGGGCTTCTCTTCAGGGTTTAATTCTTTCCCTTTTCTACTCTTTTTAGAAGAAGAAGAAGGTTCCATAATTTCAGTAAATACAAGAAATCACACTTACCTGGAGAATTGTCTAACTCTTCTGATTGTCGTTCACGAACTTCAGCAAATTCCTTGCAACTTTCAGTCTCTTAGCATCAATCTGGTTCTTATGAAGATTCGATCAGTTAAGTTGTAATTGCATGGGCAACTTGTGCACAGTTAATGTCTCTGCATCTATAACGGCTATTCAAATGTTTAAACTTAATTGCAGATGTGACATTCTTCACTTGGGCTTTTAACTCTTTCACGGGAAGTACTGTTCGACTAAAATGATCGTAAATCGAGTTTTCGATGAAACCCTTGTCTTTGGCCGAATGCTTTGATCTTTCATCGAAAGCTCACTTTCCTCGATATCACTTCATCGGCGAATAGCCCATGTCAAAAAACCATTTTCAAGTCTCATCGAAATCATCTTTTCCTTGATGAACTTTCTTTCGATAAGTCATTCGCAAGTTTCATCGAAATCATATTTCGATGAGTTCTGTTCTTCGGTGAAAGTTCATGCAAGCTCTTCGAAAATATTTTTTCTTCGATATCCCCTTTATCGATAAAACCCCTCTATTTTTGTTCGATATAATGTTATCGATGAGATTTTCATTTCGATGAATGCTTTTTGAATTTCTTCGGCAGTTGTATCTCCTCGACTTTACTTTTTGCTTTTTGCTTTTCACTTTTCGATGAAACTAGAGTATCGATGAGCGGCTTCCTTCATTTATCGAAAGTGATATTCCGCTGAAGACATCTTTACGTAGTGTTTTACACGTCATGCTCTATTTCGATGAAAGCATTCTTTCGATGAAACTCCTTTTGAGATGCTCGATATGATATTTTGGCCGATAATCTTTTAGTTTTCACGCCTTTGGGAAGATTTTTTTTTTTTTCAAATATAGTGTTCAACAAAATGAATATTTAAATTTTAGTTATTAAAATTCAGGAATTGCATAATTAAATATGACAAGGTGAATTGGAGATTTCTATGCAGATGCTTAGAAGCTTTTGGATTCCCCTCTGCCTGAATTAATTTGATTTTTGAATGTATCTCTACGCCTAAATTCTCAGTACTGGTTAATGGCACTCTTGAAGGATTTTTTCGCTCCTCTAGGGGTTTGAGGAAGGGAGATCCTTTATCCCCTTTTCTCTTCATCATTATGGCTGAATCCTTGGGGAGATCAATTTCTAGAGCTAGGGAGAATAGTCAGGTGACAAGAATTAGAAATACCAGCAACCTCGATCCTATAACGCATCAACAATTTGTGGATGACACTATGTTATATGGGCTTAGTGATCTAGGTGAGGCTTAGGCTTTTAAGAAAACCTTGGACTCTTACTCAAAGGCCTTAGGTCAAGAAATCAATTCGACTAAATCGAAAGTCTTCTTTTTTAACACTAAGTTAAGTTTACAAAAAGATATCTGTGGCATTCTGAATTTCAATCTAGGAAGTCTCCCCTGTAAGTATCTAGTTTTCCCTTGGATAAGGGCTATGGGTCATCTAATCTGTGGGATGGAGTAGCAGAAAAGATTAAAAGTAGGGTAGCAACCTGGAAGGGAAAGTGGCTATCTTCTGAGGGTAGAGCTACTCTGGTTAAATCAATTCTAGTTGCTATGCCTATCTATTAGCTTTCATGTTTTAACCTGCCCCAGTCCAAAAAGGAAGTGCTAAACAGACATCTAAGATCTTTCTTTTGGCAAGGGGGAAAAGAGAAGAAACAGATCTCCCTAATGGCCTAGGATAAGATTTGTAGGCCTAAGTCAGCAGGGGGTATTGGGATTAAGGACATTAAGGACATTAAGGCTTAAAGTAGGGCGTTAGGGGCCAAATTGGTATGGAGAATGTTTAGATCTCCTCATCTTAAGTGGGCCCAAATCCTCTATCATAAATATCTCCGAGGTAGGGACCATATGAGCCTCTTCAGGGATTCCTCCCCCCCGAGAGGCTCGCGTATATGGAACTTTATGCTAGATTGTAGGAAAATTATCTTAGATAAATTATCATGGAATCTGGGCAAGCGTGATAAAGCCCTCTTCTGGTCTGACTCTTGGGGAGGTTTTCCAGTCCTTCAACAAAAAGTTAACCTGGAATTGTCGAGAGTAGTTCTTGAATTTGTTTGGGGTAGGTATGTCAAGGACTACATCACGCCTTCTAAGGGAGACTTAGCCAAGGGTTGGTGTTGGAGATCCCTTGATCAAGTTAACATCCCTTCCAGGGAGAAATTGTTGCTTCAAGAGATCCTTAAAAATAGGATGGTCACTTTCAACTTAGGGTTAGATACTCTTGTCTGGGATGGGTCGAAATCGAGAGAATATACCTCAAAATATGGTTATAATCTTCTCCTGAGTCAGCAACTTTCCTCTTCCACCTCTGTCCCTGCAACCTTGTGTTGGGACAAGATGTGTTTACCAAAGGCAGGATTGTTTTCATGGTTAGCTCTCCAGAATAATATTTTAATAGCAGATAGATTCAGAAAGATGGGCTATGCAGGCCCTAGCAGATGTCCTTTGTGTGAAGAGGCTGAAGAGGATAAAGACCACATCCTTCTCAATTGCAATTATGCCTCTAAGTGTTGGTTGTGGTTGTGCAACAAATTAGGGTGGGTCTCAGCCTTTCCCAATACCATCCTTGGGATGTTTCAGGCATGGCCAATCCTTTTTAAGAACTCCCTTTATGGCGGGCTTTGGAACCTAGCCCACTCTTTGGTTATCTGGGAACTCTAGAAGGAATGCAATAGGAGACTCTTTAAGGAGAAGAAGATGGAGTGAACCCTTCTGGTGAATAAAATCGAAGCTTCAATAGTGGAGACTTTAAATAGTAGAACTTCTAAATTTCCTAGTAATCTCTCAGAGATGACCTATTGGGATGAGAAGATGAGGGGGTGGTGGTTTGGTTTGAGGATCCCTCCCTTTGTTGGAAATGACAACTCTAACAATTAGGAGTTAAGAAGGGACTGCAAGTGGAGAGCCCCTAAAAGGGGTTGTGTTAAGCTAAACTTTGATGGAGCTTCCCGAGGGAATCTAGGTCCTGTAGGCATCGGATGTTGTCTGCATGTTGTCTGCATGATGTGGGTGGGAGGGAACTGGCTAGGGTAGAAAAACCTATAGGGTTTGAATCCAACAACAAGGGTGAAATCTTACCCTAATTGAAGGTCTCCTTCTTTGTCAAAATAGAGGTATTCACAAATTGGCCATTGAAGGAGACTCGACCATTATTATTAATGGCCTCAAAAAAGGTTCTCTGTCTGATTGGAAGCTGAATGCGCTCTTGTCTAGAGATCTTGGTCTCCTTAAAGATTTCAATAAAATGATCTTCAACCATATCTATAAAGAAGGAAACACTAGAGTGGATGAATTAGCTAATGTAGGAGGTGATGGGCAGTTCATTAGTTAGGAGGGGGTCCTCCTCCTCTGTTTTAGCTAATTGGGTTATCCCAAGCCTTTGGCCTTGGTCAGCTTGGGTGGTCTTTTGGAGGAGGTGAGTCTCTGCTCCCTTAGGGAGCTAACCTGAGATCAAAGATGGGAGGAAGTGTTCCTATCATCATTCTAAGCTGGAGGAATTTAGTGAGCTTATCTCTAAGCTCTCAGATTTTATTTTTGGGCTCTCTGGTCTTTTCGTGGAAAGCTTATTTTCATACATCTTCTTAAGATCACCTCTTAGAGCCTTATAAGATTTTATGTCTATTAGTATGCATATGTATATATGGATATGCATATTTATATAGATATGCATACATATAATTAATTTTGGATATATATATGCTTGGATGTATATGTATTAATATTCATATAGATATAGTGTATACTAATAGGAATAAGAGATTATGGTTCTTTAAGAGTTAGAATTATCTACTTTATTATTCTACTTTTAGCAACGATTTAGATCATATTTACCTATGGCTTTTAGCCATATTTTAGAGTCAGCTGATTCCTTTTTCAGGACATCTCTTGTCAGTAACTCCCCTTGATTAGTACCAAATTGATGATATTCTTGTGCTGTTGATGCGACTCCCCTTTCTGCGATTGCTAGAAATTGCTTAATAGCTCGTTTGTGTAGAGGTGGCGGTAATAATTACCTTGATCATGGAAATTGCTTTTATCGCATCTTGACCCTCCGATCTTTGTCATCTATTAGTGTCTATCATCCCTCTATGGTAAGATGAGCTATATTTCTCGATGCATTTAATTCTAGTTCTATTTAAGTTTGTTTTGCCTGGGTTTTGTCTTGTTTGTTATTCAAATAGCTTTGATGGATACTCCGCTAAGACTAATAGGGCTCAAGTGGCAAATGGATTTTGTAGGAGAAATTAAGGAGGAGAGATTGAAAGGCATCCTGGTCCATTTGAACCCCTTGGTCATTAGGGCAATTTTTAAAACCCTTTGGAATGACTATATTATGAATGAAGACCGCACTAGAGCCAATTCAGACATTTCTGCAATGTTCTTGGAAGTGGCTATGCATTTTGAGAATGATAGGAATATGGTAATGAAAATCTGTAAAAAGGTCTTCAAGAAGGAATTGCTTGGTGAATTGGAGTGGGTGGTGGTCAATATTGACGAGGAGCTCATTGCCCCAAAGCCTCATGACTATGATAGTCTCATCAAGATGAATAACTGGGTGCCGAGATACCCAATTCTGTCAATAGAGGATCCGATAGCCTTTGAATCATACAACCCAATTACGTGAAGGAATTTTTTCTTCCTTATGTGGCTTCTACAAGTTAGGAAACTGATGTGCAACAAGTGGTTTGCTAACTATCTAGAAGCTAAGAATATCAAAGTGGTTTCAGATGATGTGGCAATTCCTCCTTCCCTTGCTTCCTCCCCTGCTAATTTTCTAGCCAGCTCTAGAGAAAAGGCTCCATAGGAGTGAGTAAGGAGAGGTTGGGTTGGTTAGAGGGGTTCATCATGGTTTCAAGCTTCCCACCTCTTGATGACTCTCAAGTGTTTATAGTTTTCTTTCAACCTAGATTAGTCAAAACTATCTTTAGACATATGGTTGTTAAGGAAGATATTTTACTCTAAACTGTAGTTTTGCTCTATTCCTTTAGCTGGGTTATTCCTTTGTAAGTCAGACTTAGTATTTTGAAAATGTTTATGATTAAGTATATTAAGCTTATCGTTTTTACTGTGGCAATATTTATTTATCCTAGATGAATTGTTGGCCATTGATGTCTGATAGCTCGATTCAACTTGTTCCAAGATTTTAATCAATTGATAAATTTAAATTTAAATTGATTTTGATATATATATACACATATATATAAATAAATATATAGAATTATATGAGAATATATATATTCTCGTATAATTCTATATATTTGTTTATATTTATTTATATATATGTATATATATAAATAAATATATAGAATCTCTCTCTCTCTCTCACTCTCTCTCTCTCTATATATATATAAGTATTTTTGTAGGTGGGTTTGTAAAAGTAAAATTTCTTATCTAAATGTATAGAGGTTTCTGTCTAGTTTCGTCTAAGTAGTGCTTGGCCTTTTCTTTCTTTTAAAATGATAATAAATGATTCAGTAAGGTGATTGTCCTCATTGGCATTTGTAAGCTTTTATGGTGATTATGTGAGCTTCTTTTTGTAACTCGACTCAGGGTCTTCTCCTTGCGTAGGATGTATGTCTATGTTTGAGAAGTGGTAGCCATCTTGGTTTCTCTTTGTAGCAAATAGGAGTGAAATGATCTAATTTTGATAAGATTGGTTCCCATTGTCCTCTCCAAATGGTTCTATATCCTAAATATAATGCAGTGATATGGCTTTTTATGACATGAGCTTTTTAATTCTTAACATCTCCTATAGTCTCTGAGGATGTTGCATATTAATTGTGAAGGTTTGGCACCACTAGTTGTGTGGTTTTTTCGGGCTAACATCTCGTGAAGTGCTTGCTGTAGGATTAGTCTGAAGGTTTTTATGTAGGTCTGGTCATGATTAGGCTTGCAAGGCCTTTCCCTTGAGGTTTTCAGTGCTTCATTACTCATTCAGGGAGTTTCTTGACATTGCTCTCTTATTTAAGCTCTGTAGTGTATTTTCTGACAGTGATCTTGGCTGAAAGAACTTTTGCAGATCATTTGTAACCTGCTTTTGAGGGTTTAGATCCAGGCTATCACGGGCATAGCAGATATCATTTTTAGGTTGGAGCAGTTCTTTTAGAACATCAAAATTTCTAGAATGATATTTCTCTGTCATATAGCTCAGCCAGTTGGGATTTTCTCAGGGGCTATTGTATCTGGTTCTCATTCTTGTTTAAGTGTATCATTAGATTCTGATCCTCTAAGGGACCTGGGCAAGACCAGAGGTTTTCTTCCTCCATTCTTTCCTACTGGTGCCCACATTGAATGGAGTTTGTAATCATTTTCTTTAATTAATAAAATTTTTCAGGCTTCGACCTTTTACTGATAAAAAAAAAAATACATTCATGTGGTGTTATCTTTTTTTCTTATTTTAGAAAAATAAAATAGATTCTTTTTTATACCATAGATTCTCTAATTGTTTTAGATTAATGAATATTTAATAATCATGTATTTAATTAAATCAATGAAAAAACATAAAATAGTTGATCATGTATATAAAAATTTCTTTTAAAAAATAAATGAGATTAGCTTTTGTAAATTTAAATAAATAAGTATTTGAATTCAGTGAATTTTAAATTTTAGTTATTAAAAAAAAACCTACAAAATGATTTTGTGTTATTCTAATATAATAAACTATCGATTTAATCTTAAAACATTATTGAAGGTAGTGGTAATTAAAATGAAGCATTAAATGTTCAAATGAAAAGCTAATATAAATAAGAGAAGAACAATAAAAATATTCATGATACCATGTGAGCAAGTTCTTTAAAGAAAGAAGAGAAGAAAAATAAAAATATTAATGATACCATTTGGTTTAGTTCTCTAAAGAAAGAAGAGAAGAAAAATAAAAATATTCATGATACCGTGTGTTTTAGTTCTCTAAAGAAAGAAGAGAAGAAAAATAAAAATATTCATGATACTGTGTGAGTTAGTTCTCTAAACAAAGAAGAGAAGAAAAATAAAGTAATAATTTGATTAAAATTAGTTGCAAATCACTCATATCACTTTAAATGCAAAACTAAAATAACTCATAAGTAAATGAGCTAATATAAAGTAGGTGATGTTGTAAATTGAAATGAAATGAATATTTAAATTTTAGTAATTAAAATTCAGGAATTGCATACTTAAATAAATATACATTCATGTGGTGTTATTTTTTTTTCTTATTTTAGAAAAATAAAATAGATTCTTTTTTATACCGTAGATTCTCTAATTGTTTTAGATTTATGAATATTTAATAATCATGTATTTAATTAAATCAATGAACAAACATAAAATAGTTGATCATGTATATAAAAATTCTTTTAAAAAATAAATGAGATTAGCTTTTGTAAATTTAAATAAATAAGTATTTGAATTCAGTGAATATTTAAATTTTAGTTATTAAAAAAAAACCTACAAAATGATTTTGTTTTATTCTAATAAACTATTGATTTTAATCTTATGTTGTAAAAACATTATTGAAGGTAACTTAAAATGAAGCATTAAATGTTCAAATGAAAAGCTAATATAAATAAGAGAAGAACAATAAAAATATTCATGATACCATGTGAGTAAGTTCTCTAAAGAAAGAAGAGAAGAAACATAAAAATATTCATGATACCGTATGGTTTAGTTCTCTAAAGAAAGAAGAGAAGAAAAATAAAAATATTCATGATACTATGTGAGTTAGTTCTCTAAAGAAAGAAGAGAAGAAAAATAAAATATTCATGATATTATGTGAGTTAATTCTATAAAGAAAGAAGATAAGAAAAATAAAAATATCCATGATACTGGGTGAGTTAATTCTCTAATTGCCCAAAATCTATTTATCCAAGCTTATGTGTCTAGAAAAGAATTTATGCAAGATTTTGCAACTTCTAAAATGTCTAAAAAACAATTATATATGAAAGGTTTTGAAATGATTGATAAAGAGATTTTATCTTTTCTTTTTTTTCAAGTTTTGAAAGCATTTGTGTGTCAATTAAAAAAAAAGTATTTCGAGAGGAGCACAATTTTTAGAAGAGAGATCCAATATTTTATATATTACAAAACATTTAGCATAGCTTGTTGGTTTAAATTATAAGTCCATCATTTATATTTAGTTTTTCCATATTTAAAGATCAATTGTCTCTTCCAACTTTTGCCTTCTAATATATTACTCAAAGCATACCTTGCTATCGGTGTAACCATTGCACCTTGTTGAGGTGCAAGTGCTAGTATTATTAAAACACGGTTTGGACACAAGCGAAGGGAAGTTAGATAAACATGTACGCAAGCATGAACATTTGACATTAAAGAGTACCAATCAACAAAATTAAATGTTTTTTTTTATTTTAGTGGAGAACATTGAGTGCTTCTTTGTCCCATTCTCAATTGGAGGGTATACTTCTAAAAGGTGTATCTTAATAAAATACTTCAAGGTACTTTGAGAATTGTTGTTAAAATGGATTGGTAACACATTATATTGATGTGACCACTGAGGGTTGAGAACAAGAGGTAGTACTTTATGAGTTTGATAATATATTATACAAGCTAATAATATAATTTCATCTATTGTAATTGTAGGTTGGTTACATTTGTTATAATCTATATACATTTCTCTTCTTTTAGTTAATTATATACATTAGCAATTTTATAATCAATGTTTTGTATCCTACTCTGTGATCCATAACTCATCCAATTTATAGATCAAGGAATGTGTCCAAAATGTTAATGATCAAAATTACTACATAGTTAAAAATCCACAAAAATCGATATCCAATGCTATGAAATTTGGAATTTTGATGTCTTTAGTTGATTCTTGGATGTCAACTCTTATAGTTAAAACTCTATTTTCTTACACTTCCATATCTTGCAAGTAAAGATAAGGTGTTGGAATGTAAAAATGTCTTCATGGCTTAATTTCCTCCCTATTTATTTATAATATTTCAAGGGATAGCTATTTGTCCTTGATGTTACATTTGATAGCTTTACTATTATATGCGATTAGTTATTCCTCAAGCAAGTACTTATAAAACCATTTCAAAAGTTTTGAGAAAATATTTCAATATAAACAGGGTATAAGAACAAAACTGTGTCACATTTCAGGCAAACTTATCAACACAAGTGAATTTAAGTAATTATGTAATGCCCGCCAAAATACCCTAGAGAAATAAACCAAAATCTACTAACAAAAGAGATGATTTTGTTAGGTGAATTCCTAAACACCCAACCCACTAATCAATTATTAATAATGTTATCACTTGCAAATTAACCATAAACTCTTCATGTGGTTCCATAGGTCTAGAACCCCTTCCTAGAGATCCAGCGCTCATAACCTAGGTCCAACATGTCACAACCCTCCTTTATCACTCTTTGGATTTGATACAATTCTATTATATTTTTGGTTGAGCTATTGAAAATAATTGAATAAATATTATAAAAGAATAAAAATGGACACACACACACACACACACACACACACACACTTTTGGAGAATATAGTTCAAAAGGCATTTCTTTTATTTTATTTTCCCACTCCCAATTATGGCACATGTTGTAGGAGGAATTAGAAGCTTCTAGAGGAATCTTCAATACCTTGCATGTAACTCCCCCACTAGGATTGTAATCAATGTTTGCATGAGTCCAATATTGGAAAAGAATCTCATTCTTAATTAATTTCTCTAGATAGTGGAATTAAGGGATTTTTCTTATATATTGTATGCAAGTTTTCATAAGAGGGAGTTGATTATGTTTTGAATAAATTTCTCAAGTTTTAGTAGTAGGATCTTCTTTGGCAGTCTCATTTTTCATTGTAGGATTGTTAAGTTGTTCTTGAAGATTTCTCTCAAGTTGCAAGGAAGGATCTAAAAAGGATAGTTAGAAGATTGGAGAGGATTCAACATCGAGCTTCAATAAGCCAGGTTCTCTTCTTTTGTCATCTTTCATTTACATGTGAAAAAAAAAAATTGTATTATCAAAAAATATAGCTTCTAGATCTTCCTTTATATAAATTAGATTGCAAATCTTTTCTTCTTATTTAGGGATAAATATTGATAAAAGTACTTTTCATATAATGCATGTAAAAGATAGCTTTATTGTTTATTTAATTTTCTTTAGAAAAAAATATATATATATATCAAATCTTGCTTTTGCTTTTCCAAAGATTTTTAGATCTGTGCAAAAATCATATTTCCTTTATTTAAAATTCTTTTTCTGAGATTAAAAATCTTCTTTGTGTGATTAAATGATAACCATTTGTGTATGAATCTTGTCCTTGTTATTCTTCTCTTAAATTCATTACTGGATTGGAAATATGGATGTAAATCTCATTTCTTTAATTAAATCT
Source organism: Cryptomeria japonica (assembly GCF_030272615.1). Taxonomy (NCBI): domain Eukaryota; kingdom Viridiplantae; phylum Streptophyta; class Pinopsida; order Cupressales; family Cupressaceae; genus Cryptomeria; species Cryptomeria japonica. The sequence continues at coordinate 280,410,273 of NC_081415.1, forward strand.
TACTTCCCTGTGAATAATCTTACCTCTATGCGAATAGAAGTTTGATCTTTTGCATATAAAGTTATTTAAATATTTTTTCTTTTTCCTGTGAGTAAAAATCCATTTCTCTCTGAATGTAGATTTGATCATAAATCTTAATTCCTTAAGAGTAGTCTTACTTCTCTGTGAACAGAAGAACGTCTGGAAATAAAATATAAACTTCACTGTACCCATTATTCTTTGTGGAAATAAAATATAAATCCCTCTCTGTGAATATTAGCTCCTGAAAACCTTCTTTGAAAGCTTTATTTTTCTCAGCATAATCATCTACCTATCTCTGTGATAAATTGGTTATCTGTACATCGCTGAAACAAATTATTTCTCTGTTTTATTTCATCCCTGTGATAAATTATTATTCTCATTTTTACATTAACATTTTTTCCCTTATACATATATCTTTTATGCTATTAAATAAATTGGAATGAAAAACTATATATATATATATATATATATATATTTTATTATTGAAATTTATGCAAACCAAAACTATGTATTCAAAATAATGCACGAAATAACACAAAGAAATCCGTAGATTTAACTTCGTTCTTGCATGGAATAGTGGGCCAATCATAGGGGGCAGCGGAGTTAATACCACCGTAGGGGAGTGGTACCTTCCACTAACCCTACGATCACTGTTACGATAGTGGCCGCAGGGTAGTGGAGGGGACCACGACGGTCCCCTCATCACTGCGGCCTGCTTCCGCAGGACCGCAGTGGTGATGTGACCTGTGGGCCCCACTCCCACTTGCCTCCCTTTTTTCTTTTTAAAAAAAAATCATGCCACTATAAATTTAACTCGTGGCAATTTGGACTTTGTTAAAAATTTTCTTAATCAAAATTTTAGTTTAATAAAATTTAACTTAGGTAATTTCAAAATTTATCATCCTCAGTAAAATTTATAATAATTAATTTTTTTTTAGCAGTTTTCTAATTGTAAATTAAATTGTAAGAATTAATTTACTTTTAGCAATTTCCTAATTGTAAATTAAATTGTATTAAATTTTATAAGTGGAATTTTATAAAAACTACTTAAAATTCATTGGGTCACTTAGTTGGCATTTTGGACTCATTAAAAAGCAATTAATTCATATTAATATGATTTGAACCAAATGTCTAAGCTAATTGCTATTTTTGGGACTAGTGACTTTATAAGTGATTAGTCTCTTGGTAGAAATCAACACATTGCTCAACCTTGCATGTAACTTTCACTATCCTTGCTTCATGCGAATTACTCATACCTTATTTGCATTTATTAATTACAAGTTACATTTTCTTCATCTTCATGCAATTCACACGTTTAATTATTAATATACGAGTTTCATAATTGCCATTATTATGCAAGTTATATTTCAAGTTTTTAATTTAGTTATGGTTTTTATTCCACGTGGTTCATCAAGTAGTTGTTTCAATCAATTAAACTTTACAATGTCCAATTATGTATGTTCAATTCATAATTATTTTCAAGCATGATGGTTTTCATAGCTTCTTAGTTAGATAACTAAATAAAGGAAGTTGAAAAACCAAAACCTATCAGCGTTCGGTATATACAGTGCCTCTGGGTCACACTTACGGGTAATGTCGTCGTGTTGAACTATTGCACTTAATGATTAATAAAGCTACATCAATGACGTCTGTGGCATCGTCCCTATAAATCATTGGGGAGTAATAAGGGACACTTGGAAGTTAAAAATCCAAGGGGCAGGTAATCCCCCTTGGATCGATAATCTAATAAGATAAACCTTAAATGATTTTTACATCCATTGAGTTAAACCATAGTAAAACCCCTTTAGGGTTGATTAAGTGAAATGCTTTTATGAAATTGATTTAATCTTGAAGAGTTGTTGTCGATTGACAATTGGATCAAGGGTGACGCTTATGATAGGTATTAGAATCTAGTTGTTTTAGGCCACAAGCAATAGGCCATCTTGAGCCCTTTTCTTAAGTGCTACCACCATGGGTAGCAACCGCAGAGAAACTATTTGGGATATTGACCCTAGAAAGGGTTGCGTACCCACTAATCAGTTTACATCAAACCATAGAGTAGAAAATAGAACTACATACTTTATACCTTGATCCCATGCCAAAATGGGTATGTAGGCAGTCTAGGGACGGAGTTGTCCCTAGTACTCAAGTGCTCGTGGGTGGGGTCTAGGTTTGGTAAGAAGAAGGATTGAGTAGAATCCTAATTTGAAAGATAAGTATAATAAAAAGGAAAAAAGTAATTCAATGCATACTCGGAAGGAATCCTGTATGGATTCGCTTAACTTCCCGAGGCTTTAAGCCAAATTCTGAGGTGGAATTCAAACTTGTATTATGTTATTTTGATTTCTCCTAAGGACAATGACCTTGGTGCACTCCTATTAGAAGAGTGCAGTACTTAGTGAGTGACTCAGAACCTGAATGGTCCCGATGAGTCTAAGTCTCTGGCCAGAGCACCTCCTATCCCAATTGGATAGATGCCTACCCCATATGGGTAGATGCCTATCCCATATTGGATAGATGAAATCTCTTGCTCCATATGGATAGATGCCTAACCCGTATGGTTAGATACTCATCTCAGATGGATGAATGCCTAATCCTAATGGATGGATGCCAAAGTATGTGATTGAATCAAACACAAATGATTAAATTAAACAAAAAAAAAAGTGGTTGAATTTTGTTGGGTTAAGTAAAGTGGGTTATTACACAACACATGCAAGATGTAATAACCCACTATACTTAACCCAACAAAATTTTGTCCTCTTTTTTTTTTCTATTTAATTCTTAATTTAATCATTTGTGTTTGATTCAATCACATACTCTGGGCATCCATCCATTTGGATTAGGCATTCATCCATCCAGGATGAGCATCTAACCATATGGGTTAGGCATCTATCCATACGGAACATAAGGTTTCATCTATCCAATACTGGATTGGTATCTACCCAAATAGGGTAGGCATCTATCCAATTGGGATAAGAGATGCTTTGGCCAAAGACTTAGACTCATTGGGACCATTCGGGTCTCGAGTCACTCACTAAGTACTACACTCCTCTAATAGGAGTACACCAAGGTCGTAGTCCTTAGGAGAAATCAAAATAACATAATACAAGCTTGAATTCCACCTCGAAATTTGGCTTAAAGCCTCGGGAAGTCAAGCGAATCCATAAGGGATTCCTTCTGAGTATGCGTTGAATTACTTTTTTATTTTATTACACTTATCTTTCAAATTAGGATTCTTCGCAATCCTTCTTCTTACCAAAACCTAGACCCCATCCACGAACGCCTGAGTACTAGGGACAACTCCATCCCTAGACTGCCTACATACCCGTTTCGACATGGGATCAAGGCATAAAGTATGTAGTTCTATTTTCTAATCTATGGTTTAATGTAAACTATTTGGTGGGTATGCAACCCTTTCTAGGGTCAATGTCCCAGACAATTTCTCTATGGTTGCTATCCACGATGGTACCACTTAAGCAAAGGCTCAAGATGGCCTATTGCTTGTGGCCTAAAACAACTAGATCCTAATACCTATCGTAAGCGTCACCCTTGACCCAATTGTCAATCGTCAACAACTCTATGAAATTAAATCAATTTCATAAAAGCATTTCACTCAATCAACCCTAAAGGGGGTTTACTATGGTTTAACTTAGCGGATGTAAAATCATTTAAGGATTATCTTATTAGATTATCGATCCAAGGGTGATTACCTGCCCCTTGGATTTTAACTTCCAAGTGTCCCTTATTACTCCTCGACAATTTATAGAGATGATGCCACAAACATCATTGATGCAACTTTATTAGGCGTTAAGTGCAGTAGTTCAACACGACAACATTACCCGTAAGCATGATCTAGAGGCACTGTAAATACTGAACGCTGCTAGGTTTTGGTTTTCTAACTTCCTTTATTTAGTTTTCTAACTAAGAGGCTATGAAAACTTTTAATTAGCATCATTCTTGAACAATTATGAAATGAATGTGCATAATTAGACATTGCAAAGTTTAATTAATTGAAATAACTACTTCTATGGGATTCATGTGCCACTTGATACTAAACTATTTAATATTACAAACTTGAAATATAACTTGGACAATAATGACAATTATGAAACTCAAATATTGATAATTAAAACGTGTAACTTGCATGAAGATGATGAAGGTGTAACTCGCTCATCAATAAATGCAAATAATGTATAAGTAATTCGCATGATGCAAAAATAATGTAGTTTACATGCAAGATTAAGCAATGTTTTATTTCTGCCATGAGAATAATTAATTATAGAGTCACTAGTTCAAAAATAGCAATTAGTTTAGACATTAGACAATTTTGGATCAAATCATAATAATATGAATTAATTGTTTTTAATGAACCTAAAATTACCAAGTAACCCAATAAATCTCAAATGGATTGAGAGATTCCAATTATAAAATTGGATATACTTTAATTTACAATTATAAATTTACTACACAATGATCCCAATTATTTATAAATTTTTTTAAGTTCAATTTTACTAACATAAAATTTAAATTAACGAAAATATTAACAAGTTCTAATTTGCAAATTAATATATATATAAAATCTAAATAAAAAGGATACGAAATTTAGTTTTAAATTTCAATGGGGAGTGGGGGCCACGGGTCCCATCACCCCTGCGGACCTGCAGGTGCAGGCTCGTAGAGATGAGGGGACACTGTGGGCCTCTCCACTCCCCCTGCGGCCATTGCCGCAACAGTGACCACGGGGCTAGTGGAGGGTACCACTCCCCGATGGTTACATTAACTCTGCCTGCCCCCTATGCGTTGACCGATAATTATTTCATGCAAAAAAAATAAATTTACAACTTACTTTATTTTATTTATTTATTATTATATTTTTTTGTTTCGAATAATATATATATATAAATCTTATTATAAAAAAAATAAGAATAAGAATTTAATCACAGGAATCAAAGGTAATAGAGAAATTTGTTGTAGCAATACAAAAAAGGATTAAATTACCTCATAGATAGGTAAGTGTTTAAATTTTGATTTCACAGTGAGCATATCCAACAATTTTGCCTTATGTTGAGATAAACAAATTTTTTTTGATGAGATTCTCAGGAAATTAATATTCACAGAGAGAGAGATTTCTAAAAAGAAATGGAAAACAAGATAATATTTTCCATAGGGATTTTATACAACAAATTTGAGAAGAATTCATATTTGAAATACTATATCACATAGTGAAATTTCTTAATACAAATGATTATATGCATAGAGAAAGAAATTATTTACAAGATAAAAGAATTTGAGTTTTTCAAAAAAAAAAAAATAGAGATGGTGAAAAGCATGATTTTTTTCCAGATTTAAGATTTTCTCTAGATTTAAAAAAAAATATAGAAAAAGTAGAATTTGATTTCTTTCTTTTAAATGGATTAACAAATAAAAGAGAAATCTGCATTTTGCATTTATTTTTTTTAAAGAAAACTTTTGTCAATGCATTTCTTTAATGAAAAATAGATTTTTCCTTTCTAATTAACCTATCTAACAATTAAGAAATAATTTCCTTCAAAAAATTATATTCGAATAGAAGAATCTAAGAGGAGATATTTCTTTTTGAAAATATAAAAAAATTTACATAAGCAAAAATGCAAAAAGGGAGGGAACCTGGAGAAGCCTTTGATGTTGAATCCTCTCCAAATCTTCAAGCCTAGCCTTTCTTGATCCTTCCTTGCAAGCTTGGAAAAATATTCTTCAAAACAAACTTAACAATTCTCCAAATGAAGAATGTGACTACCAAAAAAAATTACTTGAGAAAACTTTTTGTCAAAAAAAATAATCAACTCCTTTCTTTTGAAAATTGCATACAATATATAGGAAAAACCCCTTAACTCCACTATCTAGAGGAATTAATTGAAAATGAGATTCTTTTTCCAATATTAGATCCATGCAAAATTGATTAATATCCTAGTGGGGGAGTTACATGCAAAGGGGTTAAAGAATGAAGATTCCTCTAGAAGCTTCTAATTTCTCCTACAACATGTGCCATAATTGGGAATTAAAAATAAATAATGCCTTTTAAATTATATTCTCCAAGTGTCTATGTGGGTCCATTATCTATCCTTTTATAATATTTATTCAACCATATTCAATAGCTCAAAAAAAAGATATAATAGAAATTGTATCAAATCAAAAGTGATAAAGGAGGGTTGTGACATCCTCTCCCCCTTAAATTATGCATCATCTCGATGCACTTATTGAATGTATCCAAATAGAGTCTATAGTTCATGATTTGTTTAAAACAAAAAAAGAAACAACTGTTGCATTTCCCTGGTATATTCCCATGTGGCATTCTTTTCATCATACTGATTCAATTGTACTTTGAATTGATCAACCTCTCTGTTGCACAATTGGCACTGGTGCCTCTCCAAGATTCTGAATGGCTCTATCATTATTCCCCCCATTTCTTGGACCTGTAAAGCATCCCAATTCAAGATATGTTTCTCATCAGGTACATACTTTTTAAGAAAAGATACATGGAAGACATCATGGATTCGGCTCAACTGGGGAGGTAAGGCCAACCGATATGCAACTAGATTAATCCTTTCCAATATCTCAAAAGGCCCAACATAACCAGGTACAAGCTTAGTATTTTTCCCAAACCTTATGGGACTCTTGTGTGGCCTAACCCTTAGGAAGACTTTCTCTCCCACCTCAAACTACCTTGGTGTCCTGTTCTTGTCTGCATAACTTTTCCGCCTATCTAAGGCTTCCTTCAATCTTTGCATAATTTCCTTAGTTTTCCTTTCCATTTCCTTCAACATATCTGGCCCAACAATTACTCTATCTTCAAGACTATCCCAACTCAAAGGTGTTGGACATGGCCTACCATACAATGCTTTGAAAGGTGCCATCCCTAAAGATGTTTGATGTGTATTATTGTAAGCAAACTCTACCAGAGGTATATAATCTTCCCATTTCTTTTGTTGGTCCATGCGGTATATACGAAGTAGGTCTTCCAAAATCTGATTTGTCCTCTTTGTTTGACTGTCAGTTTCAAGATGGTATGCAATACTAAAATTTAGTTGAGTTCCCAGAGCTGATTGAAGAGTTGTCCAAAACCTTGAAGTCAATCTAGCATCTCTATCTGATATGATTTTCTCTGGTATTCCATGCAACCTAAATATTTCCTTAACAAAGCGCCTTGCCAAGGTAGGTGCATCATGGACCAAGACCCCACAAGAGCCCACTCTCCCAAACATGGACCAAGACCATAGGGTAAAAACATTACAAGATACATCTTACAACAAAATGAAACACAACATGGAAAGCATCCAAGATTCCATCACAAAACTGATACAAGACTGATTCATAAAGATAACTTATGCACATACATACAAAGCCATATAACAAGATCATGCCATAAGCTCAATGCATCATAATGAAACCATAAAAATAACCTCAAAGGTGATACAACCACATAAATAGGGAAACAACAAGAAACCAATGGCATGATAAAGTCCTCAACAACGAGGCACAACAAACCCTCTCGTTGGAGCTACAAAAACACATCTTCAACATCAAGGAATGCATACATCTTGCTGGAGAGACTTGCAAATCCTCAACAAACAAGTGCAAAATACTAGTTGAAGCACAAAAAGAGATTCAATCATGTCACAAAAGCATAGGAAAGTGCCTAAAAACTATCCACACAACAAACACTAGTCTTGAGAGTCTAGAAACAACAACAAAAGTAGAACGCGGACAACAAAATACAACCCAGAAATGGACTGACACTAGTTTACCACTTTTGTTAGTATTTTAGTGCTATTGACTCCCATCCTAGTGCTTATGTTTTCTGAATTAGCACTTTTGTAACAGTGACTGCATTTGGGAAAAAGGGGAAAGATATGCAATCAAACTTGCCCAGTTTTGGACAGAGGCATAATCAGGGCCTAAAATCAGCCCAGAAAAGACAAGGGACCTTCTCCAATTCTGATTAGGGTTTCCAGAATCCTAGGGAAGACATTATGCCAAGATTTGGTTCGCCTCTGGCAAACATATGCTCCAAAAAAATGTCATTGGGAAACCCAATCAAGTGTAGACCTTAATAAGGGATCTCTAAACACCATGGACACCTGAAAAAATGGACATTCAAGGTAATACAAGACAAAACACAACACAAATACCATTGCAATAAGAAATCACAAGGTTTAAAAGCCATAGAAAACACATTCAAGCCCACTATTTTCTAGCCAATAAATGAAATTTGAAATACAAATCTGAATACAAATCACTCCCAAATCTATCCTTCAATTCAACAATCAATAATAATTGAAAAATAAATTCCTAATCCCCCCAAACAATCATTCTTGAAGAAATTTGTAGACAATATTTCCAAATATAAATGTGAAGTGCAAAGAATCGCGAAGCCAACATGGAAAAGAAGAAAAAAAGGAGATGAAATCTAAAGACACAAGTCCAAAATCCAGCAAGATCCTCAAGAAAATTCTCATGCAAAGCCAAAAAAATCTCTCCAAGCAAAATATCCAAGATTTACCAATAATCCCAACCCCCGCGAATCCACAGGAAGCTAAATATATTCAAAAATCAAAGAAAAAATTATATAAAACCTCAACCAATCATAATATTCTATTGTACTATAGATTATACCTACCTTTACATAGTTCGAGGAAGGTATTTATTAAATATATTTTTATTTACCTACCTTTCCATCTAACCAATCAAATAAAAGGGTAGGTAGATTATATTAATTAACCAAAATGGTAGAAAAACAAATAAATAATAAATAGTTTATTATCCCCATAATTTATTTATTTATTACAAATAACATTATATCAAAATGACACATACATTAAATAATTACCTATGAATAATAATAATATCCATCAATAATAAAATACCGATACATAGGTAAAATAATATCAGTTAATTAAATAACAATTATTAAATAATTAATCATAAATAAATAAAAATGATTAATAACAACCACTATAGCATGTGAGTAGTGACAAAATATTTGGGATTACTTATGCACAAGGTGTATTTGCTAATGATTTAAATGTGAGATTTTTATTCTCTTTAATTCTAACTTATATAAACCTTCAAGGATACCCCTAGATATTAACATAGCCTAAATATGAATAAGATCTATACTCTCTTAACAATTGGTCTTTTAACATTATTAAATTCTAATTATGATCTTTTCCTCTCTATTTAGATCGACATCCATCCTTGGGTATAGATGTTGATTATTTTCTCTACTAATATCTAGCTTTACAACTTTGAGAGTCAACAAATGATTGTATTATTAGGGAGGATTTGAAGTTTTTTTTGTAAAGTTCTGATACCAATGGCTAACAAGATGAGAGGGGGGGGGGGTGAATCATACAAACTTAATCTTCAATATTTTCAACAGATTCAACCTCGGTAACTTAAACTTTAGCAATATAACCAAAAACTGCTAAACATGCTAACTCATAAACACATAATCATCATAACACATATAACACCAGATTTAACATGGAAACCCAAATAGGGAAAAACCACTATGGGATTTTGGACCCACTAAGAAATATACTCTTCTAGAGTATGCTCGGTTAAAAGAAAATCTTGTTGAAGATTACAAACACATTGCTAGATGTGACCCGGTTAAGGGATTTCCCTCAGATTTGTTAGAATCTTCACTTTGTTAGAAGTGACCTTGTTAAAGGATTTCAAACACTCAACTAGAATGTCACCTTGCTAGAGGATTTACAAATAAGATTGTTAGGTCCACTCGGTTAAGAGATTTCCTGTCACTTACAAAATAAACAACAGTAATATATATTCGCAACTTCACATCTAAAATGCTAAAGTAGATTCTTATTTGCTCAAAACAATCTTGTCATGGGACTTATCTTGTCCCTCTGCTGGGCTCCTTACTTTGTTATTCAAAATAGGTCTTCAAGCTTCTGTGCTTGGTAATCACTATGTAGCATCTCTATGCTTACACTTGCCCACATGCATTGTTCATCAACAATTCCTTATTTATAAAAAATTCTAACCACTTAATCTCCTTGATCACATTTCCCATGATCAATCTTAGTCATCAGATCTTCAAACTTGATCAGGTTCAATGTATCCTTCGATCTGAAAATGTTTTACCTTGCCTAGGGACTTGCATTCCTTTCTTGGAACTTGCACAAGGTTATTGTGGTTCAATCTAAGCTGTAGATCTTCCTCCTGATCTTCCATTGCCATAGATCCTTAACAAACTTCATGCACGACATACCAATCATTTAATCAACTCCAGCTCATCATTGTCCTTCATTAAATAATGTTTGTATTCATCCAATATGATCTATCATAACTCAGTTACAACTCGGTAAATACTGAACTTCACTCGGCAAACATTCTACCTTCATTAACCGATATTGATAACCTTAGGGTTTACCAACTAGGTTCCTTGCTCGATGACATAGTATAGTATTAACCTTACAATCAACAACATTTGTAGGATATAAAAACAATCTAAACATCATGATCTCATCATTGTCTAACTTGGTAGAAGTTGCCCATTGAATAACTTATTTCTCCCCTTATTCATCACATTCTTTCCGTGTCACTTACGACCACTTAATACTCATCAAAACACACTTCTTAAGATATGGCAACATCATACTGAATCAGAAAATCAATTTCTTGAAATCAATGACAAAACAATATTATTAAGACAGTAAACATCCTTCTTTAGTTATATCAATAATTTCCAACAACCTTCTCAATATCCTTATTGAAATGCTAACAATCTTTCTTTCTACTAAAATGCCAACAATCTCCCCCTTTGCCATTGATGGCAAAACCAACAATTAAATTGTAATACCAACAAGATATTCAAATTGATTCAGATTCAGATTGCTGTTAGACTTCTCCTGTTATCCTTGAGTCTTCTTAGTTGTTGTCTTGCATTTAGTTTTCTCCCTTTTGTAGTAATCTTCTCCTACTGTCATTAGTCTTCTATTATTTTCATCATTTAGGATTTTACCATTTAGTCTTCTCCCCCTTTGACAACAATGCCAAAAGTAAAAGAACTAAATCATGAACTCTTCTGTTGTGAAGTGCTTGCTTTTGTTGTGTTACACACATATCATTTCAGTCTCGGTCAGAGCAACTTGTCTCTATTCAGTATTTCTTGCACACCTTTAGAAAACCTTCTAAAGTGCGTAAATCAATATCACTCCACACATAATATTTTGTAGATTCATTGAATTGATGCTTTCACCGAACTCTGTCAGTGAGTAGAAGATAGGGGTAGGACCCCTAGCTTGCTTCTAAGATACTCAAAAGTGTCCCTTGGCAATGGCTTTGTGAAGATGTCTTCAATTTGTTCCTTTGAACTGATATATTCTAGCACAACTTTCTTTTCTTGAACTTTTTCTCTGAGATAATGATACTTTATAGATATATGCTTTGTCTTAGAGTGCATTACTAGATTCTTTAAAATGTTAATGGCACTAGTATTATCACAGACTATAGTTACTAGCTCGATAACCTTTTCATTTATACCTTCCAATAGTTGTTTGATCCATGCTATATTTGTGCAATTCAATGCTACAACAACATATTCAGCTTCTACTATTGACTGTGAAATGCATCCTTGTTTCTTGCTAAGCCAACTTACTAGTCTTTCTCCCAAGAAGAAAGCTCTACCACTTGTTCTTTTCCTATCATCAATGTTCCCTGCCCAATCAGCATCAGTATAAACTTTTAAATCAAAATCATTTCTCTTTTCATATACTAAGCCATAATCTTCAATGCCTCTCAGGTATCGAAAATTCTCTTGATTGTTGTCATATGGGTTTCCTTGGGATCTACAGAAAATCTTGCAACAATACCTACTACATGTGCTATATTTGGTCTACTATGCACAACATATTGTAACTTTCAAATCATAGATCGATAAAGTGTCTCATCAACAGATGCAGATTCATCATTCTTTGATAGTTTACAGTTAGTAGTCATAGGAGTACTTACAGGTTTAGAATCCTCCATTCCAAATTTCTTCAAGATTTCCTTTATGTACTTGGATTGAGTAATGAAAATCTCATCTTTCATTTGTAGTACCTGTAAACCTATAAAATACTTTATTTCACTGATTAGTGACATCTCAAATTCTTTGCACATTTCATTACCAAAGTTTTTGCATAGTGAGTCATTTCCATAAAATATAATGTCATCAACAAATATGGTTGAGATCGGTATTCCATTGTCCTCATCATTCTTCAAGTACATATTACTATTTTCACTTGTCCTTATAAAACCAATCTTGATTAAGTAAGAGTGCAGTCTCTCATACCATGCTCTAGGTGCTTGTTTTAGACCATATAAAGCTTTGTTTAATTTACATACCTGATCTTTACTCCTGTCTTCAGCAAATCCTTCAGGTTGTTCAATGTAAACTTCTTCTTCTAGTATACCATTCAAAAATGCAGATTTAACATCCATTTGGTATACCTTGAAATTTTTGAAAGCAACATATGCCAACAATGTTCTTACTCCCTCAAGTCTAGCCACAGGTGCAAAAGTCTCACCATAATCTATTCCTTCTTCTTAAGCATAACCTTTGCAAACTAGTCTTGCTTTGTTTCGAATGACCTCACCTTTTTCATTTAGCTTGTTTCTGAAAATCCACTTTGTACCAATTACATTTTTGTCCTTCGGTCTTGGGATCAATGTCCATGTGTCATTCTTCTTGATTTGATCAATCTCTTCTATCATAGCATTTACCCAATCTTCACTGTTAAATGCCTCTTTTACTATTCTTGGTTCAAATTCAGATATCAGACATGTGTTCTGTCTCAGTTTGTTCCTTGTCATCACTGGATCATCCTTATCTCCAATAATCTGACTTGATGCATGATGTCTTCTGACATATTTGGCTAATATAGGCTCGGTAGGCTCTATATGATCTTCTTCATCACTCGGTAACTGGATATTATCTTCATTTTCTTCAGCAACTTTCTTGGTAGGACTTCTCGGTTGAACATAAACAAATTCTTCATAATTTTTTGGTTCTTTAGAATTTCCTTCATCATTTCTTTCTGCAAATTCATCAATTTTCACATTTGCACTTTCCACTTTTTATTAGATGATTTAATTAGACATTTAAATGCTTTACTTCTAGAAGAATAACCAAGAAATGTTCCTTCCTCACTTTTCTAATCAAACTTTCCATGTCTGTCATCTTTATGAACATAACATCTACTTCCAAAGATTTTAAAATAACTTACATTAGGTTTCTTGTCATACTAGATTTCATATGGTGTCTTCATAGTTCCTTTCTTTAGTTGTACTCGGTTCAGGGTGTAAACAGCAATGCTGATTACTTCTCTCCAAAATGTTTGAGGTACCCTATTTTCTATCATTAGGGTTCTGGCACAATCTACAATTGATCTATTTCTTCTATCAGCCATCCCATTTTGTTGTGGTTTTCTTGGTGCAGACACTTGCCTTTTTATACCATGATCATTGCAGAATAAGTTAAATTCATCAGAAGTGAACTCTCCTCCTCTATCAGATCTAAGATATTTCAGCTGTCTTCCTGTTTCATTTTCAACTCTTGCCTTGTACCATTTAAACATTTGAAAAGCTTCTGATTTTTCTTTTAAAAACATAATTGACATCATCCTTGAGTAATCATCCACAAATAATATGAAATATTTATCACCATAATAACTTTGAACTTTCATGGGACCACAAAGATCAGTGTGTACTAGATCTAAAATTCCTTTAGAAGTGTAGGACTTACTTGTAAATCTTGATCTTGTCATCTTACCCATCTGGCATCCTCAGCACATAGCATTCTCAGGTTTTTCCAGACTCGATAGACCTCTTACTCAGTGCTTCTTACCTATTTTGACCAGATTATCAATATTTACATGACAAAACCTTTTATGCCATAACCAGGTATCATCTATCTTAGCATAAAGACACTTTTTCTGAGTTGAGTCAAGATGAAATGTATTACCTTTTGTTTGTGTCCCAGTAGCAGCTAACTTTCATGCTTGTCATGAACTTTGACAATTCCTTTATGAAATTCTATTCGGTATCCTGTATTGTTTAGTTGTGCTACACTCAACAAATTGTAGTTAAAACCTTCAACCCAATATATATTATCACATTTAGCATTGTCAAGAAGTGTTATAGATCCTTTACCTTTCACCGAACATGGTGCATCATTGCCAAATCTTACATAGCCTCCATCATAATCTTCTAATTTAACAAACTTGTGTTTATCACCTGTCATATGATGTGAGCATCCACTGTCTATGATCCAAGAATCATTATTATTTATGTGAGATATTAGGGATTTTTCTTCATACCTTTCTTCATCTGATCCATCTTTAATAGCCACATAAACAACTTCCTCTTTATCAGTTTTATTAGATTGATCATTGTTGGATTCTTCATTAGCTAATAGGCATGTCTTTCTGTCTCTCCTTCTGAAGTCTTGGTGTCCTCTGTATTGGTTGTCTTTCTGCCTGTTATCTTGGTATTCTCTCTTTTCACTAGATTCTTTGTTAGGACAGTTAAAAGCCATATGACCTATTTTATCACAATTGAAACATTTTAAAGGTAGCTTTCCTTTATACTTGCCTTTGCCTCTCAGTAACCTTCTGGCTAATAATGCTTCAAACTCTTCTTACTTCTTGATTTCCTCATATAGTTTGTGCACTTCTTCCATGTTCTTATGAAATCTTTCACTTGCTCCACTGTGATTCCCTTTAGAGTACTTACTCATTCTATCATTGTAATCATCAGATTCACCAATATGAAAAGAACTGAATGCAGGTTCTACTTTATTTATCGAAGACCTACTATTATCAAAATTACTTAACTCAAATGCATGTAGCTTACCAATAGTAGCATCCAAAGAAACTGGCATGTTAGGTACAAACCTCTATTCATTTATTGCAGAGACTCAAATGGCATAAGCTAGTAGAAGTGTTCTAAGCAACTTACTTGTTACATCCTTTTCTTCAATAGTTCCTCCTGCTCCTTTGATTTGATTGATAGTCTCCTTTAACCTTGTACTGTATTGAGTTATCTTCTCTCCTTCATTCATTCTCATGGATTCAAGTTGTCCTCTTAGACTATCTACTTTTGCTCTTTGGACATGTTCATCACCGCCATACAAAGATATAAGCTTGGTCCACATTGCTTTTGCATCATTACAGCCTTCTAGATCATTAAACTCTTAGTCATTCAGTGCTGATGTTATTTCAATCATAGCTAGAATATGTTCTTGCTTTTCCTTTATCTCTTCCAAGGTCATCGGGTTGGTGCTTGGTGGTATGTAATCATTCTCCAAATAATATGTTGCATATTCTCCAATTCCTGATAAATGCAGCTTCATCCTTTTCTGCCATGTGGAGAAACTTGACTTGTCCAACTTTGGTGCATCCCTTTTATACATCTTCGGATCTTTGCCTCAAGTACCTTTAAACTTTTCTTCCAGAGTCCAAAGCTTTGATACCAATTGTAAAGTTTTGATACCAATGGCTAACAAGATGAGAGGGGGGGGTGAATCATACAAACTTAATCTTCAATATTTTCAACAAATTCAACCTCGGTAACTTAAACTTTGGCAATATAACCAAAAACTGCTAAACATGCTAACTCATAAACACATAATCATCATAACACATAACACCAGATTTAACGTGGAAACCCCAATAGGGAAAAACCACTTTGGGATTTCGGACCCACTAAGAAATATACTCTTCTAGAGTATGCTCGGTTAAAAGCAAATCTTGTTAAAGATTACAAACACATTGCTAGATGTGACCTAGTTAAGGGGTTTCCCTCAGATCTGTTAGAATCTTCACTTTGTTAGAAGTGACCTTGTTAAAGGATTTCAAACACTCAACTAGAATGTCACCTTGCTAGAGGATTTACAAATAAGACTGTTAGGTCCACTCGGTTAAGAGATTTCTTGTCACTTACAAAATAAACAACAGTAATAATATACATCTGCAACTTCACATCTAAAATGCTAAAGCAGATTCTTATTTGCTCAAAACAATCTTGTCATGGGACTTATCTTGTCCCTCTGCTGGGCTCCTTACTCTATTATTCAAAATAGGTCTTCAAGCTTCTATGCTCGGTAATCACTATGTAGCATCCCTATGCTTACACTTGCCCGCATGCATTGTTCATCAACAATTCCTTATTTATAAACAATTCTAACCACTTAATCTCCTTGATCACATTTCCCATGATCAATCTTAGCCATCAGATCTTCAAACTTGACCAGGTTCAATGTATCCTTCGATCTGAAAACGTTTTACCTTGCCTAGGGACTTGCATTCCTTTCTTGGAACTTGCACAAGGTTATTGTGGTTCAATCTGAGCTGTAGATCTTCCTCTCGATCTTCCATTGCCATAGATCTTTAATAGACTTCATGCACATCATACCAATCATTTAATCAACTCCAGCTCATCATTGTACTTCATTAAATAATGCTTGTATTCATCTAATACGATCTGTCATAACTTGGTTGCAACTCGGTAAATACTAAACTTCACTCGGTAGACATTCTGCCTTCATTAACCGATATCAATAACCTTAGGGTTTACTGACTAGGTTCCTTGCTTGGTGACATAGTATAGTATTAACCTTACAATCAACAACATTTGTAGGATATAAAAACAATCTAAACATCATGATCTCATCATTGTCTAACTCGGTAGTAGTTGCCCATTGAATAACTTATTTCTCCCCTTATTCATCACATTCTTTTTGTGTCACTTACCGACCACTTAATACTCATCAAAACACACTTCTTAAGATATGGTAACATCATACTGAATCAGAAAATCAATTTCTTGACATCAATGACAAAACAATATTATTAAGACAATAAACATCCTTCTTCAGTTATATCAATAATTTCCAACAACCTTCTCAATAACCTTATTGAAATGCTAACAATCTTTCTTTCTACTGAAATGCCAACATTTTTTTCTCCCATTTAATCAAAGAATTTGTTTAAGATGAATGAACTCTACCAATTATAAGGGTATTTATTGTCCTTGTAGTTTTTTCCTCAACTTTTAAAGTGAACTTTTTTCTATTTTATGTGAGAATCTTCTAGTAACTAGGAGATCTACATTCTTGTTAAATTTTATCACTTCATCATGTTAGAGAACCTTAAAGTGTTAGAATGTATAGGCCCATCAAGTTTCATGTCATTTCTACTTGTCTTGACCCTATATGCAGTGAAGTGAAATTTAGGAATTACTAAAGTTCTATGTAAGATTTGTTGAATGTCATGATAAACATCTTTAGGCCTTCATCAAATTATTGGATGACTATAAGGTGGAGGATAAAAATGTGATTCTAGAGAGTAGCATGATAATTTTCTTGATATATCTATTTCTATGTGGGATAGGTTTCAATTAGCATTCACCAAAACTTTGGTGATAAATCAATTTTAATGTGTTAATCATTAAATTCACAATTTTGTACATATAAATTCCAAATAAATTTGTTATCAAATTTAACTTGATGTTTGCTAAAGTTCCAAGGGAAGGGATATTATAGAGCACGTGAGACCTAATGATGCTATGAGTTTTTTCATGTAACTTGAATATTTTTATTTACATTTGATTTTATTTTCGAGAGATAAGAGCTATGAAATTTTTAGAAAATTATATAATCTTACTATTAGGATTGATGAGAACCTTTGCCTTTCAAAGCTTGCAAGTTTCTCACCTAGATAAGCTCATCAAGCTAGACCTTCTTTTAGATCCATCAGATTATAGTATTAAATGAAAATATCTATAATTATGGTGATTATGCTTTAATTTTCATTGATTCATTTTTTTGATGTAATATATTATTTTCCCCCATGGGAGGAAGTTCACATTTGGTAAAAATAGTGTGATTATGTGATTGAGGTTGACTCTATTACACATATTAATTAGTTTATTTTTTAATGTAAAAATGAATGCCCTATCCCCATGCATGAATACATAATATTTTTCATCAAGGCTAACACACCATAGTTATATATTTGAGATGCACACAATAATAAATTGGATACACATGTAACTCAAATGAATATGATTACATCATTTTTTTGTGGTTTGAGGCATTCAAATTTCCAAATATTTTAGTGGATGATGTGGGTTTGAATAAAACATCTTTCATTTGGTTTAAGTCTTGGATTTTTTTAGTAAAGGTGACATTTCTTAACCTAAATATGAAAATTCAATTACGACCCAAAGAAACCAAACCACACAATTTGGATGACTATGAGAGACCACAAAATTTATCACACACACACACACACACAAACACACACACACACATAGGTTTTGTTGATGAATATATTTTGATAAAATATATATCTAGTTATGTATTTATGAACAATTTAAGTATTAGGATTGCAAGTTCGATTGTGAAATGCCCAATGCTGCTAGAATCTAGGATGATATATTAAGTGGATGGAATGTGACATATTTCAATTTTTTATCTATAAAGATAAGTTGACTATTTTATGTAATTATAAACTATATAAGTTTATCTTCAAACATGATTATGAACAAGAAATTAATTTTGTTCATGTCTATTGTATTTTGAGTACCTAAATTTAAAAAGAAATTGGAGGTTTCATATATTTGCTTTGTCTTCTTTAATGGTAGTATACTCATATTTATGTATGTCCATATCAATATGTTTGGTTTGGTAGCAACATTAGAATTAAATTGATAGGGTCAATAAAAGAGGAAAATAACACCTTCAAGATTTCCTTCTAATGGAAAGGTTAGATCTAAAAATGCTTGAAATTGAACTTGATAACTTGATAAAGCCTTCTTGAATCCTCATATAATGGTTTAAGATGCAATGTAGAATGTCTTCATACAATGTTGATCATGAATGCCATCTTAGATGTTTGATATTGACTTGACCTCTCATTCAATGCTTGATGAATATTTGATTGCTTGCTAACGTAGGCTTGAATTTTCTAGAGTACAATTGAGATCATGATAGAGGTAGATCATGTATCAAGAGCTTACCCAAAATGAGGGGGGTTAAGATTACTTTCATACCTAACCACACAATAATTATTTAAATTTTTGGAGAAGGCCAACATAGAAACAAATTTCTCACTCACAAGAAGTGACCATTGAGGGGTCCAAATTTGGGCCCCTTTGGGAGGACCAAGGTGCCTAGGGCATCTCGGTCTTGTCAATTAGGACTCAAACTTGAATCGAAGCTAGAGAAATAGTTAAAAATGGAAAGAGTTGAAAATGTATATTCTAGGATGGTGTGACAAGAATAAAAATAGGTATAGAACATTGAAGGATGAAACACAAAGGTGAGGCCTAGGTGAGGATGGAATTATATAGGGATAAAATTTACAATGCTACATTTAGCCCCAACTTTAGTAAGAGTATGAACTAATGCCCATACTCATGGTAAATTACAAAGTTGCATTCAAATTGTTTCACTAAGATAACAAAGAGACAAGACACACCAAGCCCCCAAGGACTTAGGATCTTATCAATCTAAATCTAATATCAATATTAAAGGAGCAACACATGAAGATGATGGAAATAAAATATTTTTTATTGGCTTAGTAAGGCTTGTGCTTACTATGATTCATGTTAGATTGAAAAAAATTGAAATAAAATAAATTGGTGCAAAATATTACAAAGCAAAAGACTCACTCT
Source organism: Cryptomeria japonica (assembly GCF_030272615.1). Lineage (NCBI taxonomy): Eukaryota > Viridiplantae > Streptophyta > Pinopsida > Cupressales > Cupressaceae > Cryptomeria > Cryptomeria japonica. The sequence goes on from NC_081415.1 coordinate 280,430,016, forward strand.
ACAAAGTAACTTGAGCATTGAATTGAATTGACTACAACATGGGTAGTGCATCATGTACCAAACATTTCATGGTGTGTAATAAAAAGTATACAAACCAAGTCTCAAGGTGTGTGCACAAAGTGTAACATTGAGCTGAGTGTATGTCGCCCATGTTAAAGCAATTGCATACACCTTACTGGGAGAAATAGATTTGAGGTAGCATAATGCATTCGAAAGATAATCACATTTTCTCAATGGTATGGCCCAAAGAAAGGAAAAATCAAAGGGAAATGGTCACCAAAAAATATAGGAAAAATCGCATAAGGGATCCAATAATTGGGGTCACTATGCACTTTTTATAAATAATGTATATCAAGAATGATTGCATTGAATTGATCTCATCCCCCTAATGTAGTGAAACTAATATGAGCACAATAGAAGAAGAGCACATTAAATTAATAAACAAATTTCATTTTGGGTCAACATGGAAAATAACAAAAAGAGATCTGAACAGTTTGCATCGTCCCCAAGTAGACAACACAAAGGAACTTTTATGAACAATAACACATGTACGACATATCATGGACACAACATGTAGACGATTTGAGATACAAATAGAGGAATGCCATAATAGATACAACCTCCTTACTACCTTGCACCAATAAACTAGCAAGGGCCATCCAAAGAGAATGTAACATAACATAAAAATGCATAAATCAATAGATCACTAGGGAAGCACATATATATAAACAGACAAACATAAGAATCGATGATACAAATGAAGCTAGTTAACCAAAACTTCTACCTCCCAATCTTGCTTATCATCTCTTAGGGATGGTGGAAAATCTACAAGAGGAGAAACAATGAGTACAATAGATAAAGCTACTACAAGTTCCAAACAAGAACCATTTTTGTAATGATGTGTCACTTTGTTTGTCACTAGGAATGCTTTTGAAAATTGTGAAGATAGCTCATGATTAATTTCAGCAAGCTCATACATATCATCAAAATCATTAGAATTGACATTAGTAGCATCAATAAATTTATTAACATTATCCATATCATCATCCAAATTAATCACAAGGTAAGTGCACCAAGATGGTGTGCAAAAAGGGGGGTATAAGTGAACACCTTCTTTCTAAAATCAGCTAAACCTAAACTTGGAGGAGAAATTTGAGAGTCATCCACTCAAAATATGAAGATACTCAAAGAAAAAAGATTGCATACTCTAAATATAGTTCCAAAATACTAATTATTTCCAAAATTGGATAAGATTAAGGGGGTCAACTCCTTCATGCATGAAAAATAGATCTTGATTTTTTTTGAAAAATATAACATAGTGTCTAAAGTACGCATCAAAAAAGTCATAGGTAGATTTATTATTTTGACAAATCCTTTGGTAGAAAGATAGTTAAGAGTGAGCACAAGAAGTGTTACTACTTATCAAATTGCCATTAGTTTTATATACAAATTCATTTTATATATTCTAGTCGGTTACCACTACCGAAATATTTAGTTGGTATGAACAGTCTAGTCGGTTACAGAAGGAAAACAGTCATAGAACCCAGTATACACCGAGCTAGCTACCGAGTGTTATTTCATGTCTACCGAGTAGTAAAGATAATACACTGAGTGAAATATGTTACCAGATTCATTGAACCTGGACACATATATGAAAATGTGTTACAAGATCGAGGTACATAGAACCGTTATCACATTGGAAATTGCACATATAGATTTTATATAATTTTGAGGTCATCTAACCAATGAAACATTTTACATGGTTATTTATTCAAGAAATCATGTTTGTAAGATCGAAGCAATGAATCAGATCACCGATATGAGAAGTCTATTTATACAGTATGAATTTAGGGTTAGATACATATGTGAATGAGAGAAATGTGTGTGCATATGTGTATGAAGAAAGACCTATGTGATACATGAGAAATCACAAAGTATTATGACTATTACAGAGACACAGAGGTCACCGAGAAGGTTATTAGAGAATAGTCAAAGAACAGAGTAAACAGAAGGGTTTACCAAGTTACTTTATGAGTTACTGAGGTATGCTATAGGCAAGGTAATCTTATTTTGAGCACATAGAATCTGCTACAACATTTCATATGTAAAGTTTGCAGATATTTGTAAAATCTTATTGTAATACTTTGAAGTTGTAAGAGAAACCTTTAACAGGGTAAAAGACTCTAATCAAGTCTATAAATTGTAAATCCTCTAACTAGGTGCAACATTTATAAAGTGTTGTAAAATCCTTTAGCAAGGTAGATCTAGTAGATCTTGTTACTCCTAATAGGGTAAGCTATCAGAAATAGATAAATATGTAGCTCTAACCGAGCACTCTTTATTATTGCAGTAGTGAAGTTGTGGGTGCCATCCCCATCGCAATTTTTCTCTCTAACCAAGAGTTTCTGGGTAACCAAAATATATGTGTTATGGAGTGAATCATGTATGATTGTTACTTATTTGTTTTAGCTTTATGTTATGTTATAGTAGTTTTTGGTTTATGCATAGCAGTAAAGATATTGTTGATAAAAGGATTTGAAGTACTGATTCACCCCTCCCTTCTCAGTACATTAGCTTTCCATATTGGGCCTAACAATTGGTACCAAAGCTTGAATCTTGGAAAAGGGTTTAACTGTCTAAAGAGAAAGATCCTATCAATGGAAGGCTACAAACAATCTCAGAGGATTGTGTATCTGCAAGAAGAATTGGATCATGCTAATCAAGTGATTGTAGACATGCAAAGGAAAATGCAAAAATCTCTAAAAGTGAGAAGAAGATTATCTGATGATTTGTAGGACTCTCAAGAGGTAGTGGAACAAATTGAGACATCATCTGAGAATAGTATGTCTGAAGAGACTAAAGAAATGATTCGACAATTGAAAGAAAAGAACAAAGCACTGGTTGGTCAACTAAAAGCAATGAAAAGAGAACATGAACATTTCAGTACATAGATGACTGAAAATCTTGATGCATTGAGGACAACCGAGGACAAAGTAAGAGATCTAGAAAGAGAGAAACAACAACTTGAAGCTTTAGTATCTGATAAAGATGATGAAATCATAAGGTTGATTGGGATTCAACAAAATATGATAGATCAACTAGGTTATGCACATCATGAAGCAAATCTGAAAGATGATGAGAATCAAGCGTTGAAACTTGAAGTATCAAGGTTGAGCAATGAGCTTGAATCAGAGAAGAAATCCAAGGAAACACTGAAGAAGAGTTATGAAGCATCAAAGATGTTGGATGAGCAACTGAATACAAGACGACCCTACAAAGAAGGAGGACTTGGTTACAAAGGAAAAGACTCTACTAAGAAGGGAATCTGCACTACTGAGAAAGGAGAATCATCAAAACAAGTTGGATAAAAGGAATAACATCAAAAGGAAGAAGCCTATCTGCTACTACTATGGAAATCAAGGTCATACTACCAACATGTGTCAAACTAGAAAAGGTAAGCAACCGAATGCCACTAAGACCAATGGTTATTGTTACATTTGCAATAAATATGGTCACACATCTAATCAATGTAGGAAAAATTCTATTAATAATTATTAGAAGGAAAAATTCAAAGGGTTTTGTAAAAACTGCAATAGATATGGACATAGTACCGAGAAGTGTTGGTTTAAGCAAAAGAACCACATGTGGTCTGCACACTGAGCAAATACTAGAGGTTACTGAACTCACATAGATCCTTACCGATAATATTCTGCAGTACCATGGGATTACAATACAAGGATATGGTGTGAATGTTGTGGAAGATATGGACATATAAGTGCCAACTGCTTTATAAGGTTTGGAATGAACAACCGAAGATCATGGAGAAATCCTGGTATGGCATGTTTTCATTGTCACAAAGTTGGACACTTGGCTGGAGATTGTAGAGATCAACCTAGAGAAGACACTGAGGAAATAAAAGAGAAATTAAAGATGATTTGGAGAAAGAAAGAAATTGTGTCAAATAAAGAAAGCACCTTACCTACCGAGTTAGGTGCTCCCACTCCAAATTAATAGATAAAGGTATGAAGGGACTGCATTCTCACAAGGTTAAATCTTAAATAGTTCCTATTCTAGTATGTATTGAATTCAAAATCTGCATAATAAGATGTAGTAGTAAGTTTGAAATTCTATCAAAGTCTTTTGGAGCACTTTACAAGAAATCTGTCAAGTCGGTGAATTCAGGAAACCTGTCAAGTTGGTATATGAAGGAAATTTGGTTACTTGGTTAAAGTGCAAAAAAGGGGAAAGAAAGTTAAGTGAACTGAGTGCATTTAATGTCTTTGACCTAACTTGCACGGAGCCCGATAAGGTATTTTTGAGTACTTAAAGGTTTTTTGCCGTCATTTTCATTCACCAAGTTTTCGAGAAGCAGAGCAGAGAGAATCAAGGTGATCAAACCATCTTCAAAGCAAAAACTAAGGTATTTACATCGAATCTCATCGCATTGCTAAGCTAGTTTATTGAACTCATTAAGTTGTTATTATCTACTGAGTGTGAAGCGTCTGTTGTTTGTTAAAGTTCTCAAACCCTAAGGTTCCTGTGTCAAATTTTATTTGAAATCAAAATGGCACCTAAGATCCAAGACCCCATTGTTGTCAAGAATGTAGAGAATCCCTCACTAAAATACTCTTTGACTCCCAAAATTACATCTAAACCGGATGACAAAACTACCTTTTCACTTATCCTGGATCGAGTCTTGTTAGTCGGGGATGTGAGATTCTTCACAAAATGCTGTGTTGAAGGACTCGGTCATGTTGAGATCAAAGATGCATATGATGAATTGTGCACAGATGGTAAAATGGATAGCAAGTATGAGCATATCAAAATCAAGGGATTGACTGAAGCCCTAACCTATCCCCGTGTGTTCAAACCCCAGTGGGTCAAGTTTGTACTAAGCCAAGTGCATGATGATTTCATGTGGCTACAAGAGCAACCATTTAAGATCACCAAAGAAATCATTCATCTAGTCACCGGTTATCCTATCTATGATCATGCCTGAGCACAGAAAATGATATCACAAAAGGAATTGATCAATTTGACTGGAGTAGAATCTGATTGCAGAGGTCTAAAGTTGAACAATGTCACTGATCCTGAACTCAAATTTGCCATTAGAGTAATTGGTTACTGTTTCTTCCAATCGGCAAGGGAAAATAGTGTACCCTGTGCAGTGGTGGACTTAGCATACAAAATTGTTAAGAAAGGCATGAAAATTGACTTGTGTGAAGTATTGTTGAAGAACTTGTTTGAAAATTTGTACACAATCAGGAAGCTGAAGAAGAACAACTCGGCAAATACTCTAAAATTTGGATCACTACTTATATGTATGTTTTTCTACTTTGAGAAGTTTTTTCCAATAGTCAGTAAAGTTGTTTGGGAGCTACTTTGACCAATCACCCATCAGATCAATGACTTCATCAAGAAGTTAGGTGATAACTTTAATCATATAATGGATGATTACTTCAGCAAGTTCCAAGAGAAAATGCATAACAAGTACTAGATTCCACCACAGCTGGTAGAAAAATACAAAGATGAAATATGTTTTGAGGTCGACATCGATTACTGTTATGTGAATTTTGTGGAACCGAGGACTCAATATTTGTCACCTATGGGTTACAAGATTGATTTTGATATCACTCAACAACAAATCAATGCATTTCTGACACTACCAAGGCATGCTACCAAGCTGAGGTATGGAGCATATGAAGAGGTGAAAGAAAAAGTAAAGATGAGCATTGTAGTACCCAAAGCTACAAGGAAGGCTACAAAGATGATTAAGGCATTAACTGAGAAATTCGGAGAAGAGTCTTCCTCCACACCTGTCAAAGGAGTTCTAGCCATCACCGAAGAGGAGACAGAAGCCCAAGAAGCAGCCATAACACTTAGCACCAAACTACCTAAGGGAAAAGTGTTGAAGAGAAAGAAACAAGACACTTCAATGGCCCTATCGACCCCTCCAACAAAGAGACCTAACACAAGGGCATCTGTTGCATCACCGAGTAAGAAATAAAAGATTGTTGTCGTTCCTAAGGTAACTAGAACTTACAAGAAATCTACTCGGAGACTCATTTTGTCAAAAGAATCAAGTGATACTGAATCTAAAGATGCAAATAAATTTCAGATTGTGAAAAGCAAAAAGGTAGATGTACATAGTGTAGAAAATTTTTGTAAAAATCTGAAGGAATATGGTGGATTTGGTGAATTCAGATTTGTCAAATATGAATCTAGATCTACTGATGAAAAGAGGCAAATTGAAGAAGCTATCATTTGCACACTTCTAAAATTTTGAGTGGTACCATTAGAGGTATGTAATTCTATTCCTAAGGAATTATATGCACATATTGAAACCAGATGGCAATATGCCCTAGACTCGGAGAAACAAATCAGAGAAAGAAGTCTGGTGCATCTCTTTCTTGATATGTCAGTTGATAAAATAAAAGAACATCTGACAAACAGCCAAACACAATTTACAGTAAAACAAAAGGCCTTGAAATTGATGAATGGCCTGTATATAGACGTGGAGAAGGAAACAAAAGAGCAATGGAAGGACATCTTTCAAAGAAAGAATGCTGGTGAACAATCTACAGTAGAAATAGTCGATGTCACTGACCAAGAGCTTGATGTCACCGAGCAAGACCCTACTGACACCATTCAAATAGATGAAGATATCATGGATGTAGAGGCACCTAAACAAGAAATGATTGAAGGCAATGCTTATGCAAAACTTGTTTCTAGTGAATCTATTTTGGAACAAGTTTAGCCTTATCCACCGATCAATCAACCTGCTACAACCGAAGCTCCTCATGATACAGGTGAAGGCACCGAAGGTCAAAAGTCTATAGTAGAAGGTACTTCACAAGAACAAACCTATCAAGCACCTTCTAGCACCAAAAATGTTACAATTGAGACACCAAGCACCAAGACACCAAAGGAAACTACCAAGGCTAAAGAAACTAACCAAAGTGTTGTCTCTACCAAGCAACCTACCGAGGGTCCTCAAGCCTCTCAAGCTATTGTAGTGGTTCACTCAGTGAAAGGTAAAGAAAAGAAGTTGACAAAGCATAGTTTCAAAATTGATTTATCAAAACTGATAGTGTTGCCCAATGTAGACATTTCCAAATTGCAAGGACAAGAACTCATTGAATTTGGTGAACTGTGCAAAGCAAAGGCTGAATAGGAGAAGCAACTGGCCATACAAAAGAAGAATAAAGTACTTCAGAAGGTAAAGACCTTACTATCAGATATACTACCTTCAGCTATAGTATCAACTGATGCAGCCATCCATATTCAATTGGATGAACTCCTAAATCAGATTGAGACATCTGGAGTAGATGCATCCGAATACTTGAGCAAACTAAAAGATAAGGAGATAACTACCAAAATGATAGAGGAAGTACAAAAATCCATTGCTGTTGGCAAGGTAAAACTTGTCAAATTTATTGTTGAGTTGTCCCCTGAACTCAAGCACATTCTTTCATTATTTCAGAAACTCTACACATTTTCTTTTTTCCTTAAGGACATTAAGAATAAAATAGAAGCAATTGAGAAAGAGATCACCGATCTCTCAAATAAGTTGACCCCCGAGCCCAATTCAATTCAAAAATTTTATACTAAGCTACAACAACTCATGGCTCAACAATTGGAATTGAGGAATGAAGAACACAAGATCAGGATGGACATAATGACACTTCAAACATTATTCCTTCCTCATCTTTCATCTATTCAAGAATAGTTAAACTGAGCCACTTACCTTTCTACTACAAAAGAGGGAAGCACTTTAGATGGCTTAATTTCATTATTGGCTGATATTAATGCACAAAATTCTTTAATGGACAGTGTAAAGGATGCACTCTCTATCGCTCTCACCGAAGCCAAGACAAAGTACAAATCCATTTTTGATCAGTTGCCACCTCCAAATGGTAACTAAATTTTGATGTTTGTCAAAAAGGGGGAGTATATCATCAAAGTATATATAGCATCAAAGTACACAGGGGGAGTGTATAGTATTTAGAGTATCAAACAACTAGAGTGTAGTATACAGGGGGAGTATACCGAGCAGAATGAGTAGAATAAGCAGAGTATCCAAGAGCAGTGAACAGAGGAAAGAATAGTGATTATAGAGCATTGATCACCGAGCACACATAAGCAAAGTTTTGTACAGCATATTGATAAGGGGAGTATATTTTCATTATACTATTTCATTGACTAATGTATATACTATATGTTTAGTCAAATTTTGTAAAGTATATAGATTTTTGAGTAATGACTTTGAAAGTAGTTTTGTCAAACATCTCAACTAATGTCAAAAGGGGAGATTGTTACTAATTATCAAATTGCCATTAGTTTTATATACAAAGTCACTCTATATATTCTAGTTGGTTACCACTACCAAAATATTAAGTCGGTATGAACAGTCTAGTCGGTTACAGAAGGAAAATAGTCACAGAGCCCAGTATACACCGAGCTGTCTATCGAGTGTTATTTCATGTCTACCGAGCAGTAAAGATAATACACCGAGTGAAATGTGTTACCAGATTCTTTGAACCTAGACACACATATGAAAATGTGTTACAAGATCGAGGAACATAGAACCGTTATCACATTGGAAATTGCACATATAGATTTTGTATAATTTTGAGGTCATCTAACTAATGAAACATTTTGCATGGTTATTTATTTGAGAAATCATGTTTGTAAGATTGAAGCAATGAATCAGATCACCGACATGAGAAGTCTATTTATACAGCATGAATTTAGGGTTAGATACATATGTGAATGAGAGAAATGTGTGTGCATATGTGTATGAAGCAAGACCTATGTGATACATGAGAAATCACAAAGTATTATGACTGTTACAGAGACATAGAGGTCACCGAGAAGGTTATCAAAGAACAGTCAAAGAATAGAGTAAATAGAAGGGTTTATCGAGTTACTGAGGTATGCTATAGGCAAGGTAATCTTATTTTGAGCACATAGAATCTACTATAGCATTTCAGATGTAAAGTTGCAGATATTTGTAAAATCTTACTGTAATATTTTGAAGTTGTAAGAGAAACCTTTAACAGGGTAAAAGACTCTAATCAAGTCTATAAATTGTAAATCCTCTAACCAGGTGCAGCATTTATAAAGTGCTGTAAAATCCTTTAGCAAGGTAGATCTAACAGTTCTTGTTACTCCTAACAGGGTAAGCTATCAGAAATAGCTAAATATGTAGCTCTAATCGAGCACTCTTTATTATTGCAGTAGTGAAGTTGTGGGTGCCATCCGCACTGCAGTTTTTCTCTCTAACCAAGAGTTTCTGCATAACCAAAATATATGTGTTATGGAGTGAATCATGTATGATTGTTACTTATTTGTTTTAGCTTTATGTTATGTTACAACAATTTTTGGTTTATGCATAATAGTAAAGATATTGTTGATAAAAGGATTTGAAGTACTAATTCACCCCTCCCCTCTCAATACATTAGCTTTCCATATTGGGCCTAACAAGAAGAAGTTTATTTTTTTGTAATTTTTTGTTGAGTATTTTTTTTAATGATTTTTCTAATTGGGCACATCTTGAAAATTAGGTACCTGTTCGTGCATGAAGCATAACTTGCACCAAATAATCAAAATTGTAATTTTTTTTAAAGCGTAAAGAATCAAGTGCAGTACAATAATATATAACATTTTTAAAATTTGGATAAGTAGATCAAAAGTTATTAAAAAATTGGTACACATATCTCTGAGAACTATGGAGACATTGGTAAAAGAAATTCAAGATTAATATGTTATTGTTGTTAATTTTTTTTGAAAAATATATGGTTAGAAATGTAATAACCTACTCCACTCAACTCAAAAATTTTGTCTTTTTTTTTATCACTTATCCTTAATAGTGTTTGATTCAATCACATACTTAGGTACATCTATCCAAATGAGATAGGCATTCATCCAACTGGGATGGGCATCTAACCATATGGGTTAGGCATCTAACCATACTGGTTAGGCATCTATCCATACATGACTAGGCATCTAACCATATGTGATAGCCATCTACCCAAATGGGGTAGGCATCTATTCATAAGAATAGGATATGCTCTGGCCAGAGACTTTAGACTCATCGGGACCATTCGGGTCTTGAGCCACTCTCTAAAGACTACACTCCCCTACTAGGAGTGCACCGAGGTCACTATCCTTAGGAGTATAAAAATAATTACATAAACAAGCTTGAGTTCCACCTCAGGAAGTCAAGAAAATCCATACGGGATTCCTTCTGAGTATGCATTGAATTAATTTTAACCTTTCAATTAGTATTTGCACAATTTGGTTAAAATACCAAGGAGCTTTGAGAGCCAACTATTCACCCAAAACCAAAACCTAATCCCCATCCTTGAATGGCTGAGTACAAGGGATAACTCTGTCCCTAGACTACCTACATACCCGTTTCAGGATGGGATGAAGGCGTAAAGTATGTAGTTCTAGTTTTTTAACTATTGTTTAATATAAATTGTTTAGTGGGTACGTAACCCTTTCTAGGGTCAATGTCCCATATCCCAGATAGTTTCTCTGTGGTTGCTACCCACGATGGTAGCTCTATAGCAAAAAGGCTCAAGGTGGCCTTTTTCTTGTGGCCTAAAACAACTAAGTCCTATTTCCTATCATATGCGTCACCCTTGACCCATTGTCATCCACCAAAATTCATCAAGATAAATAAATTCCAAAAATGTCACACACAACCAACCCTAATGGGGTTTTCCAAGGTTTAACTGAGTAGACATAAATTTATTTAAGGTTTATTTTTTTAGATTATCGATCCAAAGGGGATTACCCGCCCCTTGGATTTTTAACTTCAAAATGACCCTTATTTCTCCTCGGTGTTTTATAGGGACGATGCCACAGACACTGTTGTTGCAACTTTATTAGGCATTAAGTGCAGTAGTTCAATACGATGACATTACCCTTAAGTGTGACCTAGAGGCACCATAGATACCAAACACTGCTAGTTTTTTTGTTTCAACTCCTCTTATTTAGTTGCCTAACTAGGAATTTTAATTTTAATTCATGAATCTTAAATGAAGCAATATACTAATACAAAAAAAGAAACTATTATATACAAGGAATTATGCATGAAATTAAAAACTAAGGCATAAAATTTTTACGCAATCGAAAAGAACATAAACAAATCAACTACTTGCGAAGAGTATTTTCTTTGAAGAAAAAAAAAACTATGATAATAATTTAAACTTGAACTAAAAGCATGAAAGTGTTAATTGCTTGGAAATTATGATACTTGAAAAGATAACTTATGAAAAAATGATTTGAATTACTTACAAGATATAATTGTTTGGGAACAAAGCCACTACACTTTATGCACAAATCCTAACACTTGAAAGACACTAAATTGCTTGAAAGAAAATTAAATGATTAAATAGAAGGAATTTGGAAATGAGTTTGTGATGCAGAGCATCCACACCCACACACACAAGCCCTAAACCTTTTAGGAATCTAGTTCACATTTTAGAGGTTTCACAATGATTAAACACTAACCCTTATGAAGGTTTTCCATAATATTTAATAAAACTCCACACATATTGCTCTTGCCTATGAACTCAATCATACCTTCTAGACCAACTAGGATAGGTTTCTTGGCATTTGAGGATAGAAACTTGAGATTTCCACACACTCTCTCAACACTCCTACCAACCCTTTATTATCAAACACCATGTACTCTGATCCAACCCTCAACATGTACAAAAGGTTATTGTTAAACAAGAACTTACCGACCTCTTTGACACACGCTCACTCAAAGATAAATAACTTTTTTAATTGGATATATTTTATATATCTCTCTAGTTGGAATCTATAAACCTTGGGTATGAAGAATATATTAAAAAATCAGAAAGATCCAACGGTTAAATATTAAGATATTGACCCTGTATAGGGACTGTATTTTCTTATGACAGTCAAACCTTCCTGGGGAAAGTTTTCAGTCACTTTCATGCCTCAAACCATGTGCAAACCTATCATGGAACCATGCAACAATAATGGAATGATAATTTATATAATATTACATGTTTCCACCAATTTGTGTGGCTTGATCAACCAGGAACAAAAAGATATAGCATTATCTTTGTCTTGGTTTGCCTCGGTTCTGGGTTTTGACAATTTTGAGAGAACTTATTGTATCTTTGCCAAGACAATACCAAATGACATGAAAATTGAAGGAAATGAAAAGTAATTTACTATTATTAAACCCTCAAACCATGTTAATGAACCTTCAATGCAAGGCAATGGTGAAAACTAACAAATTGCAGACTGAATGTGAGGAAAGTTCAGGAAAAACACAAAATGTGCAAGGAAACCACTTACTATTATTGCCAAAAACTTAAATTTCAAGAATTACATATTTTGAGGAGTTTTTTCACAATATTTATAGAATTATAGATATTCCCAACCAACCAACCAACGATAACCACCCAAAACTAACCTTTTTGCAAATGTCGTCAAGCAACTTTGAAAAGTTGCATTGACATCATTTCTTGCTTTTTGACAAATTTTGGTTTATTGTACTTCTTGATCATCCAATACCTCAAATAGGTTAAATAACATGTTATAAAATTAAAAATGACACAAAATACTCCCCACAACATTGATATTGTCATTTTGACTTGTTCTAACCACTAGGCCCTATGTGAGCAATTTGACAATTTTCAGGACATATGACCCAACTGACTCAACCTTTAAATTTTATTGGCACTATTGGCCTTATTACATCATGTTGGGTCTAGATATACCTTATTTGAACAAAAAAAAAAAAAACTAAATCATGCCCCACATATGGGCCCTTGAAGGGATGAAGTGCTCCTGCACCAGTTTGACACCTACTTGTTTGAAGGGAAGAACTATAAGCCCAACTAATTCTTTTTTTTGAAGTAACATAATTTTTTTATCTTTAATTATCTTCTACAAATAATAACCTTACTTTTAATTTGAAACATAATACTTGAAAGATACTAATTTTTGTGAAACTCAATTTGCTTGATAATGATGAGGATCCAATAATCTAGGACAATTGATTCTAACTTTATTTTGTCTTTAAAAAGAATATGATTACTTGATTTGAGGTTCACAAGATAAGACAAGTCTTATGTTAAAACGATTTCAGATTTGGTAAAAGTATTTGGTTTTCAAATAAAGTTTACCTTGAATCCTAATTAATATTATGTTCTTACAAAATATAATATATTATTAAACTTAATGTTTATAAATTCATATATACTAGTTGCTTTGCAATATTAATATAATCCCGCCCTTTACTAGTCTTATATGCCTTTGACTATTCATAGATTGATTATCCTCAAACGCCTTGCATACTCTATATGAGGAAATCCTTAACTAACACTAATTCATATTTCTTGAAACACACAAATGGGGTAATTCTGAGTCCAAGCACAAATTACTTGAGAGGTAAATTCTTTTAACTTTTTAATACTTAAACTAATTTGAAGTATAAAAAAAATTTGTTTAATGTCTATTAAATAACTTAAATATTTGATATGAATGAGGGGATCTAATTACTACCAGAATTAATTTGAAGTTGACTAGTGATAATTGATAAAAAAAAAAATCCAATAATATGGAATAAGTGTAAGGAGATAATGCTTGAGAATTAACTAAGATTCTAATCTTATGAAAGAAATACTTGCTTGAGAGTGAAAACATCAAGAAACTTATAGGGGATTATTATTTCTTAAGGGAGTGAGACTATTAAATCAATCCTTTAAAATCAAACAAGTATTCAACTACATGTCTAACCAACATAATTTCATTTTACTCGAAAAGTGTAAATTTTTTTTGGGGGGACACATAATTACATGGTAGAGAAATCCTCTTCTATAAATTGAACTAAGTGAAGGAACCCAAAGGTTTGAGATGACTGAGTGTCACAAAGTAATTCCTCTTGGAGATGAACCACTACTAGGTTTTTTTTTTCTTGATAACTTGAGCAAAAGTGTTGCCCATTTTAAATAAGGAATAAGTTTTCCAATGCACTCACCATTTCCATCATTGAAGAAGGGGGCTAAGATTCCCATTATAAGTTCAATTTGAATTGGAATATTAGCTTAATGTTCTACTTGTTGAAAGGAATAATTACGATCTTAATACTCTAAAAATATTCCCGTTTATATTTATTGGTCAATGAGTGTAAGTAACTTAACCTATAATAAAGATAATGTTGATTGAGAAAATAATTAGTACTTTCTTAAGAATTAACCTTAATTTCCCTATTAAAATAATAACCCCCAAAGTACCAATTACGCTCTAATAACTTGAAGGATAGATAATATAAATTAATTATTTGGATTGCTTAAAATATAAAGTTATTTCAACTATTTGATTTGTCTTAATTACAACTTCAAAAAAAATAAAAAAATAGAAAAAGATAATTAATATCCTAATAAAATTTAATTATATCTATTTAACACATAAATAAATAAATAAATTAATTAATTAATTTTAATATTTAATACATTAATATTAAGCAAATTTTAAATTTTTAAATAAACTTTAAACAAAATTAAATTTAACTGATCGTATAAAAATATACAGAGATGAATATGAATATGTTTGTAAAAATACAACAAGATGGATATACTTCCAAAATATACAAAGATGAATATATTTCCAAAATACAGAGAGATGATTTATTTCCAAAATACATAGAGATGAATTCATTTTCCAAAATATATTTCCAAAACACATAGAGATGAATTCATTTTCCAAAACACATAGAGATGAATTTATTTCCAAAATACACAGAGATGAATTTATTTCCAAAATACACAGAGATGAATTTATTTTCCAAAATATATTTCCAAAATACATAGAGATGGTTTTTCTTTCCAAAATATATTTTCACTCTTTAAAAATCTGATTTTTGAGAAAAAAAAGAAAACAGCAAGGAGGAGGATTTCTAAAATCAAAATAAATAAAAATCAAATGACAATATTTATATTTTGAAAGAAGAAAATATACAGAGATGAATATATTTCCAAATTACACGGAGATGAGTTTATTTCCAAAATACACATAAGTGAGTTTATTTTACTAAATATATTTCAACTCTTAAAAATCTGATTTTTTGAAAAAAAAAAGAAAACAGTGAGGAGGATTTCTAAAAATAAAAATAAAATCAAATGACAATATTTATATTTTGAAAGAAAAAAAATAATACAGAGGAAATGAATTTATTTTACAAAATATATTTCCACCCTTAAAAATCTAATTTTTTGAAAAAAAGAAAACAGTGAGGAGGATTTCTAAAATAAAAATATAAATAAAATCAAATGATAATATTTATATTTTGAAAGGAATCTATTAACAATTTTATTTCCTACATGCAAATCAAAAAAATTGAATAGAATTAAAGAAAAAGATTTCTTTGGATGGAAAAGAAAATTTATTATGTGAATTGGAATTAATCTACCAAGCAAATCTGAAAGAGACAAAACAAGATTTCTTTTGAAAATATAAAATTTCATATATGCAAAAATCTAGAAAAAAAGAAGAGGGGGAGATTTCTTTTGAGGGAAAAAAACAAGCAAGAGGGAAAACTAGATTTGAAAGAAGGATCTTGATGCTGAATCTTCACGTATCCCAACTAACCTTATTTGATCCATGCCTTGCAACCTGGTGGAGATCTTCCACAAGCTTCCTAAAATCCTACAATATCTGTACGAATTTCTCCTACCACTAATATGATATTGAAACTAAATTTTTTTCCAAGATTATTCTATCACAAGAAAAAAAACATATTTCCCCCTTTTCTTTCAAAAATTTAGCATACATTATATAGAATAGGTGCACCATTTCCATTATCGAAAGCATTAATTGAAATTAGAGATTCTTTTTCAAAATTGTCTTCATGCAAAATTAATTGATAGGATAGTAGGGGTTACATGCATATTAAATTTGAATTTGAAATTATTTCATGCAAGATTTATTCCTTACAACTTGTCCTAGTGGCGTTTGCATTTGACCATGCATTTAAAATCTGAATTCAAAATTTGCTTCTAGAATCTTCTCATTTTCTCCTACGACATGTGCTTGATTAATATGTTGAATAAATAAATTTATGTCCTTATGAGTGAGTCACCACTTATTAATTCTTCTTCTAAAATAAATTCTGCCCTTATTCAATTTCCATCAAGAAATATAAACTTCCAAATAGGTTTACGACCTCGAGAGTGTGTCACCACTATTTAATTATTATTTTTATTTAAAATAGCTTCACCCCCATTCTATTTATCATTTACTAACATTAATCATGAAATTCAAAACAATAATAATAAGCAGTAGTGATAACAATAATAATAACAATGGCCAAGGGGTTGATCTTAATTGGTTAAAACATTGGGTTCTCACTGTGGAGACCCAAGTTCAATTCCCAATAGGGACATCTAAAATGAATTCTAAGTTGTGACTCTTGGCCTTCCATGAAAATGGGGAAGGTCTACGGTCAATCTAATCAAACATAATAATAATAATAATAATAATAATAATAATAATTCAAAATACTACGGCTTCAGCCTATTACCTACAAAAAAAAAAAACAATAATAATTGTGAGACATGGACCAGCTCTGATACCATGTGAGATTTTGCCAAGATCTAGAGGCAATGGAAAACACAAATAAGAGAGAACAAAATATTGATATAAATAAACTATATTCTATTAAGAGAAAATACCGATCAACTGGATCATCAATCATTCGTTACATACAATGAATATGAGCCTCCTTATATAGGCAAGGCTATATGGATATGTGAGCACACAAACATGACATGTGGCTCAATAAGAAATAAGGGTAGGTAGGAAATAGGTGTGGGTAGGTAGGAGAAACAATATAATAGTCCACATGAGGTGGATCACCCACTGAATGTGGAGTGTAACAACAAGATCAACACCATAAAAGGTGGAAATTCTCCTACACACACTATCCCAATGTGGCACAAACACCCAAGTGTCTCATACCCAAACTACTATGAAATGAATTTCCTAAGTAAACTTAAGTAAGGTGTAATAATATCCAAGGTGATTAATTATTTACACCAACAACCCCCCTTAAGTGCAACTTAGGGGAATGCACTTAAGTCTACAATGCAACTAAGCAATGCAAGATGGGTCCCGACTACTAGGCCATGTTAGGTACCCATGTACAAATGCAAATGCATGCAAACCAATGCAATGAAATCTCTCACAAAGCAGGGAAAGAGAGAAAAACCTAATGGGAAAAAACCCTTACCCAAAAGAGAGATGAAAAATAGATACAAAGAACTCTCATAGAAGTATGTGAAGGACAAAACCCCATGTGAGGAAAAAGTCCCTCCCATATGAGAGAAGAAGAAGAGAGACTAGGAAGCCCCCCCCCCCAATCTAGAATCAGCACCAATGATAGAAGCTCGAAGATGAATGAAGAAACTACTCCATGAACATCGAACCACGTTCCTCCCCTTAGGAAGAAACAAAACCAAAGGTGTATCCATGAAGTCTCCCCAACCATGAAGGGAAGATGAAGAAAAAATACTCATGATGAAAGGAATCTCTGAAAACTGCTCAAGTGTCCCCATGTCGATGCTGAAAGGTACCCCCTCCAAAGGTGGTAAATTGTGCCACACTGCTGAAAAAGGCACTCCAAGATCTAGTGGAGATGAATGTAGAACAATATCCAAAGACTCATATGTCTCCTCAAAAGATAAAGAGACCTCCTCCAATTGTTGTACAAAAGTATCCACAATCATGTCAACCTCTAAAGATTGATCATGTAGAGAATGCACAAGAGGGTCAGAGTGATCCCTCCCAACAATCAAAGAAGGATCATCTTCATCAAAGAGAAGATGAATGTCATCAATGATGTTTCCCAAATTTGCAATGTAGGAGTCCACAAACAAACCTACAATGTCTGTCAAGTAGACATCCCAATCAACTGAAGCTGGAAGACATGAAATATCCTGCTGCACTGAATCATAAGAAGGTAAAACTATCGCACTAGCTACATCATCAGGTGCAATAGGTGGTGTGATATCAATAAAAGGAGATGAAATGCAAGGCTCAAGAATGGGGTCACATGTGAGAATCCCCAAGTTCAAATGCCCAAAGTTCTCCTCAAAATCTGAATCATTAACATAGGAAGAATCAACCTCATCAATAGGACCAAAATCTGAAAAAGAGTACAACTGAGATGCATGATCAACCACCCTAGTCGCAATGATAGCTCCACTCTCCAAGTCTCTAATGATAACTGAATCAGGGGTGAACTCCACAATTTTCCTAGTTGCTCCATGTGTGATTTGATAGATGGAAAGAAGATTATTTGTCAAGTGGGGTACACACAACACATCATTGAAGGAGTTATCCCCAATGGCAATAAATCCTTTCCCAATCACATCCATGTATGTATGATTGCCCATCAAAGTCTGTAGCATGTGGCAAGGCTCAAATGTAGAAAACATAGACTACAAAGATGTCATATGATGAGAAGCCCCTGAATCTAGAAGCCATTTCCCTGAATCATGATTTGTAGTAGCACAAAGAGCTTGTCCCTTTCCTTTATCTGTCCCAAAACAGTGATCCTTTCCTTTATCCTTAGAAGGAGAAGTCGATGTAGACATTCTAGAAGGTAGGTTGATTCTATTCTTCTCAAGAAGATTCTTCAACTCATCAATATCCTTCTTATAACAATTATGTTCATCATGTCCTGACTTCTTGCAATATCCACAAAAAAAAATTTCCTTATATGATTTCCTCTTAGGTGAGAATGGTGAATCACCTTGTTGTGGAGAGGAAGATTGTGCTCCATCTTGTTGTGGTTTAGACTTGGTTGCTTTTGATTCTTGCCTTTTCCTTGATTACTTTGATTCCCTTTATTAGCCACCAAAGCTTGTGACTTTGAAGATTTGAGAATCCCCATTGTGGTCAACTTAGATTGCTCAAGTATCAACATCTCCTTGAATGAATCAAATGAGGGAGAAGTGTATGAGGAACCTTGAGCTAACCTATGGGTGTGAAAGCTAGATACAAAGGCTGCATACTCTGAAGGAAGCTTGTCCAACAAGTTATAAACCAATTGAGCATCCTTTTTGTCAATTCCACAATCCTTTAGCTTTGCTCTTAGCTTAGATGCTTTTGTGACATAATCTTGGATTGTATCAAAATCCTTGGGATCCAAAGTTGTGAGTTCACTATCAAGCTTGTAGCCTTAATCTCATCAACTTGACCATACAATTTCTTAAAAATGTCCCAAGCCTCTTTAATTGTTGTACACTTATCAATGTGAAAAATGAGGTCATCTGATACATACTTTCTAGGTGTTCCAAGTGCCATAGCATTCTTAGTAAGCCATTCAATTTGAGCATTAGGATCAGCCTTAGGATTAGGTGGTATTGTAATAGTTTCATTTACATAATGAATGCATCCTTTTTCCATTAGTTTACTCCATGCCTTAATTTTCCATGATGCATAATTATGAGGAGTTAAAAGTGGAAATTTAGGAGAACCCATAGCACCAAAATGAAAAAACACAAGATAGAGAGAGGCACAATCACACAAGACACCCCCCCAAAATACTCAATCAAGAAATCCCCCCAAAATGGTGATTTTGGCACTTTATACTTAGTGTGTATACAATGGGCCACTTGCAAAACAAGTCAAAGTGGACTTCTGATTTCAATTTACAACTTCTCAAAATGAGATCTAAGAGACTTCAACAAATACTGCTAGTGATCTAAACTAAGATCCAAGCAAAATGCAAGTACCAAATATGCCAAAAATGGCCAAATACTAAAAGTACAATTTCTACTTAAATTCATTGCAAACAGATGGCAGATTATGAAAGTAGATGAAAAAATATGCACTTTCAAAAAAAATGGCACCTGAAAAGGAGTCCATATGAGCCCAAACGAAGCCTCCAAAGTTATAAAAATCAGGATTTCACGATTTCTGAAAAACTTGTATCCAAAAATCAAAAAACTCCTACACCACTGTACAGATCACGAAATTCTACCCCAAAATAAATAAAAAAATTGCTCGAAAAAATGAGTCCAGATGAGTGAAATATCACTATTTGAAAATTGCCTGCAAAATTATAATTTCTGGAAAATTTTCGTCGTAGTGTCAAACTTCAAATGCCTCTAGATTTGGCCTCTGAAGTCCGATTTGGATGAAACAAAAGGCAAAATTGACTTTATTGGACCTCCTAAATCCAATGGTGACCTTAGATTTGACCCATCAAGCTTCAATAATAACCTACAATAGAAAGTTCCAAAATACACAATACCAAATAGCATCAAATTTCTCTCAATTAGCAAACCAATGACACTCTAATGGCTTTGATACCATGTGAGACATGGACCAACTCTAATACCATGTGAGATTTTTCCAAGATCTAGAGGCAATGGAAAGCATAAATAAGAGAGAACAAAATATTGATATAAATAAACTGTATTCTATTAAGAGAAAATACCGATCAACTGGATCATCAATCATTCATTACATACAATGAATATGAGCCTCCTTATATAGGCAAGGCTATATGGATATGTGAGCACACAAACATGACATGTGGCTCAATAAGAAACAAGGGTAGGTAGGAAATAGGTGTGGGTAGGTAGGAGAAACAATATAATAGTCCACATGAGGTGGATCACCCACTGAATGTGGAGTGTAACAACAAGATCAACACCATAAAAGGTGGAAATTATCCTACACACACTATCCCAATGTGGCACAAACACCCAAGTGTCTCATACCCAAACTACTATGAAATGCATTTCCTAAGTAAACTTAAGTAAGGTGTAATAATATCCAAGATGAATAATTATTTACACCAACAATAATAACAATAATAATAATAATAATAATAATAATAATAATAATAATAACAACAAAAAGTCTTATCAAGGTCCAAAAGGAGGGTTGTGACAAGAAAGCTCAAAAGATGGGTGAAAATATGGTGGAAATTTTAGAAATACCCAGTTGATGAGGTGTAAACCTGATGATGTCAAAGTCGAGAAAGCAATTTGATAAAACAAAACACATCAAAAAGGAGGGAAATGGAGGGAAACAAAACTCCCACCCCTCATCCTTGTCATCCAGGCCTATTCACAAGCCTAAATGCACTAAAAGCATGCAATTTTTTTCAACTAATAGTGCGTATGGGATTCGTAGAAACAAAAGTGTGTACAAGGTTCATAGAAACAAAAGAGCATACGAGGTTATAAAAAGAAAAATCACGTATGTCTTTTAGAGAGAACAAAAATCATACGAGTGTCTATCTGACAAAGGTGGACTGGTGAGGCTTTGAGGTCAAGGCAAGGGAGATGACCATTTGATGGTGGGTTCATTCCTGTTGCAAATTCCATTTTCATTAATCTGAAAGCAGAGACGGAAGAGGAAATAGATCATAATGTTTCTATTTTTTCCACACAGGGTGTGATATGTCTGTTGGTATTTTGGTATGGTTTTGTCATTGATGTCAACACCTACTAAAACATTAGCACTTTGGAGTTCCAACAACATTTACCAACAAGCAAGTAACTATTGCATAGTTACTGGTATATGGTTCACTGATAGGATATAATGATCACCGGCACTTGGAATGGCATGAAAGACACTTGGTATTATCGAAGACATCATGTGGAGATCTTATCTTAATGGATTAATCATTGGCATATTCATATTTGCATATTTGCTTTTACCGACAAATAGGTCCAGGGTTATCTAGGGTTTCACCGGCAGGTTTATCTTTTCCAGATCAGCATGGCACACATGGAGATGATTAATTATTGTTGTAAATGCATTAAGTTGGCATGTTCAATTAGTTATTGCATCGGATATTATATTGTTTGTAAAATGTTTTTATTGTAATATCTTGTAGAGCTGAACTACTAAAATTAGTCTTAGGTTATGGTATAAATGAAATATCTTATTTGTAAGATCAAGTGTGGAATGCGAAAAAGAATTGTGTGAAGGTATATGAGAGATTAAATAGTGCAATACATGCAGACATCATTTGAAGGTGAAGCTAGGTTTTTGTGAAATCATATCAGCATTACACCGGTATTGAATCTAGCATATTAAGATGCTATTTTGTGTAGTACATTCTTATTGGATTTAACCATCCAACTATAGTTAGTGTGACTCCCATTTTGTGATTGAGCAGTGAGCTCTAGGCTATTGGCCTTTCTGCATGTGCAGACCCCATTTATGTATACTTACTATCTGTAGTAGTATCATTTGATTATGGGTAAGGTTTCCCACTGTGGTTTTTCCCTTACAGGGTTTCCACATACAAATATTGGTGTCATGTATTGTGGATGACTTTGTGTTTATGTTTCATGCATTAATCTTTACCGGTATAGCAATTAACTGTTAAAATTGTCTACCGACATACTTAACTAGTTTACTGGTATTAAGCATTAATTTCGTTAAGTTGTTTTTGGTTTGAATTTATTTGACAACTAATTCACCCCCCCCCCCCCCCCCCTCTCAGTTGTCTCTGGGACCTGACAATGTCAGTTTAGGGTTTTTGGGCCAAGCCTCCCTCAACTGCATACCTAGGTCATAGAACATTGAGAGCCTCTTATTACTGGTAAAGTTCATATTTTCTCCATGGCTAAGGGTTTTTTTAGTACAAAGTTTGATAATGCTCAGGATAGAAATAAAATCTTATGTGATCATTATTTTAGCTGGGAGGACAATTTTTGTTAATGATTAAGCCTTGGCAATCTGATTTCAACCCTTGTTTTGAAACATTTAATAAGATACCAATTTGGGTTTGGCTTCCTTATTTGCCCCTTATTTTATGGGTCGATCCTCTTTTAGAGGAAGTGGGTGATGCCCTTGGAGATTTTTTGATGGTGGATGATGAATCATCTGATGTTTTTCACTCCACCTTTTCCCGTATTCTGGTTGAAATGAACATTTCAAAAGGGCTTTTTGTTGAGATATTAATCAAATCTTCTAATGGTTGCTGAGTTCAATCTTTGGACTATGAAGGGATTCCCTTCTAGTGTAGAAGATGTTTTAAAATAGGTCATGCGGCTTCTCAATGTGGATTTGAGAAAAATCAAAAGACGGCTACGTGGTGGAAAGGTGCTTCTCAGCAGCATTATATGGTTGAGAAGAAATTTGAGCAACATAGGACTTTTTCTTAAGTGGTTGCAATGGACTCATAGGGTCTTGAGGCATCCTCTTAGGATTTCACAAATGGTGGGTTTGTTGAAGCTAAGCAAGATTTTCATGTTGAAACCCCTAAAGAAAGAGAGAATGGGCCTCAGGATAAAATTTTTGGTGATAGCATTTCAACTATCAAATCTGGTGGCTTTTCTAACAATGTCGTGCCTGTAGTGAGGAAAACTGATGATATCCCTGAGATAGTGGAGACTCTTTCTGTAGGCATTCATTCTCAGGATAATGGTGGTCTTTTGCTAGCTTGGCTTGGTAAGGCAACGCAAGTGGAAGAGGATTGGATTTCTGTTAAGGGTAAGAAAGCTAAGTTCTCTAAGCCCTCTTTTGACATGACTCTTTGCTCCCACAAGAGTATCTCTAAATGTAAATCTTGATGGTTCTTGGTTGGAGGCTAGTTTTAGGTTGGCAGTTGGCTTTTCTTTTTGTAGCTTTTGTTATAGGTTGTGGGAGCCTATTTTTAAAACCCATGTATTTGGCTATGGGTGCCAAAATTACCCATGGTTGTCTAGTGCTCTCATGTTCCTTTTATTTGGACAACTTTATGGTCGAGGGTTCTAGACCCATTCAAAATCTAATTGTAAAGGGTTTTGGGTCCATTCAGAACTTGTTTTTGCCTTAATAAAAAACAAAACCCGTATGGGTTATGTCAACATAAAAACATTCTACTATATAGAAACACATATGTATGCATATAATATGTGTAAATATCTTAATCATAATAATGATCCATTTGGTCTCTCAATATCTTAGCACATTGTATTCCCACCCTCTTTAAATCTCCTAATGGTAAGAACAATATTGATGATGTCTTGTATGTAGAAGGTCTAAAGCATAATGTCTTGAGTGTTGGACAGATAGTTGACAAAGGACATGATCTTCAATTCAAGAATGGCAAGTGTAGAATCTTGGGTAATTTTGAAATTGAGATTGCATCAGGTACAAAGACTAAAGGCAATATCTTTCATTTAAATAGTGTTGATAAAAGATGTTTGATTTCTTAGGTTGATGAAAGTTGGTTGTGGCATAAAAGAATGTGTCATGTGAATTTTGATAACATTGTTAAGATAAGTTCTACTCAAGCTATGAGAGATCTTCCTAGGTTGATGAAACCTGCTAACCCTATGTGCAAGGAATTTAGGTCAGGGAAACAAACCAGAGTTACTTTTAGGAGTAATAAGCATTGTTCAAGAGGATTATTGGATCTTGTGCATACTGATTTGTGTGGTCCTTCTAGAGTCATAAGTTTGCAGGGAGAGATATTTCATGTTGCTGATTGATGATTATTCTAGGATGATGTGGGTTACTTTCTTGAGGGAGAAGTTTGAGGCACTAGACAAGTTCATGATTTTCAAGGCTATGGTTGAGACAGAGACAGGTTTGAATCTAAAGTGTCTAAGATCTGATAGAGGCGATGAATTTACTTTCGATGAGTTCAATGCATTTTGTGAAGAACATGGGATAAGAAGACAATTGTCTGCTCCAAGAACCCCTCAACAAAATGGAGTTGTAGAAAGGAAGAACATAACCATTCAAGAAACTACCAGGACAATGATGTTGGAGGGAAATGTTCCACATGTCTATTGGAGAGAAGTTGTGAGTACTATTGTTTACATTCTTAACTGGGTGCATATCAGAGGTGATGCCGATAAGACTCCTTATGAATTATAGTTTGGTCATGCTCTTATTGTTAAATATTTCAAAAAATTTGGAAGTAAATGTTATATCAAGAAGGATGAAGATCTAGGAAAGTTTGATGATAGATGTGATGAAGTAATATTTCTTGGTTATTCTACCAAAAGAAAGGTCTACTAGTGTTATAATAAGACACCAAGGAAGATAGTTGAGAGTGCAAATTTCAGGGTTTATGAAAGCAATGAGAGAAAATCCAGATCTTGCAGATATGATTTATATGGTTAGAGTGATAATACAAACAATGGGAAGCAACCTCAAACCTAGAATCAAGTCTAGATCATTCCAGAGAATTCAATGACTCAAGGAGAAGGAACTAGTGCACATGCTGATTCTGGGCATTCTTACAGAGTACCCATAGAAACCAGAGGAGAGGTTATCAAGCTAAGAGAAGGAATTGCAAGGAAGGTGCTAGAAAAATGGGAAATAACAAGAAAAGATTCAAACCTACTTCCTGCTCTAACTGGAGAAAGAACAAAGAAATTTGGGATATCCTTCAGTAGTGGGGTCTGAATGTTTTCATGGAGTGGCTAAGTGGGAAAGACCCCACAATCACTAGCTATTTCATCAAGAACTGGAAAAATGGCAAAATCCTTATCGGATCCCAGATGATGAATGTTGATGAAGAGGTCATTGCCGAGGCCACGGGGATGACTACTGAGGGAATGAAATTTTATAGGGATCGAGGCATATCAGATAAAGTAGCAGATAAGTTTCCTATCACGGATGAAGAGAGGAGAAAGATGATTAAAATCAACAACTCCTACCATGCTCCGAAGAGAATTTGTAGGCCATGGAGGTTTGTTTTATTTGCTTCTATTGCATACATTACCTTAGATGGTAGGTTTACCAGAGCCTACGGATATCACTTTGTTTTGCTCAACCATTTACATCATGGGAAAAAGGTGAGCCTATCCTATTACCTAGCATGATCAATGGATCATACTATAAAGGAGGTTTAGAAGGACCCTAAAGGCGACCATGCTCTCCACCAGGGACTTATGGTCTTGGTTTATTAAATGCTTAAGGGGAAGTGCATTGAAAAGCCTATTAAAGGAAAAAATGCAAGAGATGAGACAACAAAGAGTGAAGCTAGCAGATTTAACTTTGAATCAGAGACCGAGGGAGAATCAGAAGAAACTAGCAAAAAAGGGAGGAATAGGGCCAAGAAGAGAAGGATTATTGTGGAATCAGAAATGTCAGATTTTGAAACCGAATCCTTTGAGAAAAAAATTGTTAAAAAAAAGAAAGGGAAAGCTACTGGAAAGTAGACTCAAATGAAGAATACTAAAAAGGGTAACAATTCAGACATCAACCACATTCTAGTTGATTCTGAGGAGGAGGCTAAAGAAAAAAAGAAGGTTGAGGTTCAGGATAAAGAAGGGGAGGGTAACCCGGTGATGGGCAATATTGAGGTCGTGAATACCACAATTCTGCAAAAGGAGGCTAAAGGGGATAAAAGTGGTAGTGGTGACAATGATACTATTAAAGCCTTCTATGAGACCATCACTACCATGGTGAAGGATATCAACAGTTTGAAAATAGATACGTAGGTTATCGCAAGAGTTATGGTTGGTGATAAGCCCCTGGCTGAACATGTTAAAGAATTGGTTGCCATTCTACATAATGCGGAAGCTATTGAATGTATGGTTGGAAAAATCATAGCTATGGAAAAAAAGGTCAATGAGATGGGAGATAGAAAGGAAATGGAAAATAAAATGAATGACTTTGACAGCAGAATTGATAGGTTGGAACTCAACATCAAGAAGATTGCAGACCAAAATTTCCAAATCCTCAAATCGTCAGAGGAAAACATGAACATCCTTATCAATAGGTTTGAGAACAATGCTAAGAAGGATGGTGATAAAGAGCAACTGGACAAGAAGGGTCATGAAAGGAGGACCAGAGATAACACAAAGATCAAGGGTGACATCAAAGGTCATGAGCTGGAGGAACTAAAGACCTCAACGAATAGCATGAAACAAATGGTTATTCATGCTGAGGAAATTATGAATAGTATTTAGGTCTTTGTTGGTGTCCTAGGTTCTGTCTTTTTGTTGTCTCTGTGCTTTCCTTTCGCTGTCTGTTCTGGATTTTTAATGATATGTTATGTTAGTTGATCCCTTTCGGTGGGATCATTTTATCTTTTTGAAGTGATTAAGCACTTTTTTCTAGCAGTTCTGTTCTCCTGGCTTGTACAAGGTTCGGGTACCTTTCAAATACCTTCTTTTACTTAATCAAAACTAGTGCAAGTGATGAAGAAAGAACACAAGAGTCTAAAATTCAAGAAAATCCTAAGACTCCCAGGTATGTAAGGTTGAATCATTCTGAAAAATCAGATCACATGAGATTAAAATAAAGGTATTCAAACAAGAAGAAGGATGTTGAAGATCAAGTTGAGTATTGTTTCATTTCAAAAGATTGAACCTAAGAATGTAAATGAAGTATGTAAATATGAACATTGGGTAAAAGCAATGGAAGAAGAATTGATGCAGATTGAAAAGAATATTACATGGGATCTTGTTCCCAGACGTAAGGACATAAATGTAATTAGAACCAAATGGGTATTCTAGAACAAATTGAACCAGCAAGGTGAAGTTGTTAGAAACAAAGCAAGACTTGTTAGTAAAGGATATTCACAAATGGAAGGAATTGATTTTGAAGAACCTTTTGCCCCTCTGGCAAGAATTAAAGTTGTAAGATTGTTTCTTGCTTTTTCTACTTACAAGGATTTCAAAGTCTATCAGATGGATGTCAAGTTAGCATTCCTAAATGGTGAATTAGAAGAAAAGGTGTACATTGAGCAACTAGATGGATTTCAATTATCTGATCAAGGAGATATAGTTTGTTGGTTGAACAAAGCTTTGTATGGACTAAAGCAAGCTCCAAGAGCATGGTATGCTAGATTGGATAAATATTTGTTGAAGCTAGGATTTAACAAAGGTATTGCTGATAAAAATTTGTACTTCAAGATTGATCATGATAATATTATAATTGTTGAAGTTTTTGTTTATGATATTATCTTTGGAGGGAATGATAATTTGTGAATTTTTTTTCTAATGAAATACATAATGAATTTGAAATGTCTCTGATTGGAGAGATGAAATTCTTTTTGGGTTTCAAATCTTAGTCAGAAAAAGGAATCTTTATATCTTAGTCCAAGTATGCAAAAGAGTTGTTGAAGAAGTTTGGAATGAAAGACTTAAAGTCGGTTGGTACTCCTATGATGATCGGATGTAAGCTGACTAAAGATGATAATTCCCCTAAGACAAATCAGACTAGATATAAATATATGATTGGTGCATTGCTCTATTTGACTCAGACTAGACCTAATATCATGAATGTAGTTTGTCTTATCAATAGATTTCAATATGATCCTAAAGAATCTCATGTTGTAGCTGTCAAAAGAATTTTAAGATATTTGAAAGGAACAGTTAATTTTGGTCTGTGGTATCCTAAAGATGATTATTTTACTTTGAGTGCTTCTACTGATGTTGACTGGGTAGGAGATGTGGATGAGAGGAAGAGTGATAGTGGTGGTGAATTTTTCTTGGGAAAAAGATTGGTTTCATGGTTGAACAAAAAACATAATTCTATTTTTCTATCTATTGTAGAGGTAGAGTATATTGTTGAAACAAACAACAATACTCAGGTGGTATGGATGAAACACATGTTGAAGGATATCAGAGTAGTGTATGATGACCCTATTGCTATCTACTATGAAAATTCAAGTGCAATTAACATTTGTAAAAATTGAGTGTTGCATTTAAAGACTAAACATATATCCATCAAGTTTCACTATATGAGAGAAAAGGTAATTGTGAAGGAAGTCGGATTGGAGTATGTGTCTACTAAGGAACAAATTGTAGACATCTTCATGAAGCCTTTTCCTAAGGATACTTTTGAGTATCTAAGAGGGAAGTTAGGGATGATTGCCCCTCGTGATAAGAATTAAGATGCTTTGATATGCATCAGTCCAGTGCATTTCATAGTCATATCTTGTGATGCAGATTAATGATAGGTGACTGCTACATAGGAATAGTCAGTTTTGTGAGTTAGATGTTCAAATTTAGGGAGAAGAGTCAGTTTTGTGGTTTGATTGTAAACATGTTCCTTTATCATTGATGTCAAAGGGAAAGAGAGACATGTGAAAAAATATGAAGAGATGAAAAAAATGAGAAGAGTAGTGTGCAAGGTCTAAGGGGGAGCTTTATCATTGATTGTGTCATTTTTTCACATCATATGTTGCCATCAATGCCAAAGGGGGAGATTGTTGGAGGGTATATGCACCAAGTTGTGGTACCAAAAGGGGGTCTTAAGATGCCACTTTTTTTTCTGAAATAAGCAAAGTCTAAACTTCAATGACAAATTGAAGATAGTTACACTCCAAATTTGAAGATGCAACAAGAACAAGAGTCAGAGTGCTTCGAGTCTACTTTCTAAACTACTAATTTTTTTTGAAAATGGTGGAGATTAAGGGCTTCAAAAAGGGGGGCCACAAAAAGTGGTCCTGTTTTTATGCAAAAAACATAACATAGCGTCTGTTGTGGCCCCCCTAAAATGTTACCTTTTTTTTTGAATTTTTAAAATTGCTTCGGTGAGAAATTATCTAACACCTTTAAGTTTATGCTAGAATTTTCAGCTAATTTTTTAATGAGTATATGATTTTTTACTAATTTTCGAAGTGGACACATCCTGAAAAACATAAATTTGAGCGTGCTCCCCCCTAAAATCATTGAAAACAAATCAAAAATCAAAACTTTTTTTATTTTAAATTGTGTAGAATGGAGTCTAGTTTCTAAAAATGTAATTTTTTTCAAAATCTAATGAATGTGTAAAAATCTAGACCCAAAATAGTGCATGTTGGTTTTTGACAAATAACGGACACACTAACAAAAGAAATTATAGATGAAAGGCTTAACGAAATCAAAATTTGAAATAAATTACATTTTTGGATAGCTAAGGGGGAGCTCAAGTTTACCACAGTATTTTTTTCTAACTTCATTGAAACACGTGCAAACCTGATGGAGAGCATGACAAAAAATATGTCAAAATTTTCAATGTTCTAACAAAAACACGTGTCTAGCTTGAAATGGTCATCCAAACCTTTGGGTTGGATTCCCAAGGCAAATCCAAACCATAGGTTTGGTGTTTCCCAAAGCGGGACATTTGGCACTCACCAAATATGGCAAGCACCCTATTTGGTGTGCGCCAAATGTGATGAATGGATATTCCATTTGGCATATGCCAAATGTGGTCCATATTCCACATTTGGAAGAGGGAGATAGCTCGAGGGATAGCGGAATAAGGGAATTGTGAGAGCTAGAAAGGGGATGGACAAAGAAGAGTATGTATCTATAAGAATGAAGAGCCCGAGAAGAGGTAAGGGGAGAGAGAGAATATGAGATCTAGTTCATAGAGAGAGATGGAACTATAAGGGAAGGGAGATAAAGAAGGGAGAGGTGAGATGGGGGTTTCTATGTACACATTTGGCACTCTCCCTATTTGGCGCACACCAAACGTGGAATAGATACAAACTCTTCTTTTTCCCTCCCCTTTCTAGCTCTCACAATTCCCTTATTCTCTTATCCCTTGAGCTTTCTCCCTCTTCATCCTTACACCCATCTAATTCCCTCTCTCACCTCTTTCCCTCAGTTTTTTCCTCACTCCCGCCTCTCTCTATGTCCTAAGGGGTCATAGGACACCATATGACCCCTTAGGACACAAAATTACCCCTAATGACACCTAAGGGGTTATATGGTGTCCTAAGGGGTCATAGGACACCATATGACCTCTTAGGTTACCATAGGACCCATAACAACACCATATTTTGTCCTAAGTGGTCATAGGACACCATATGACCCCTTAGGACACCATAGCACACATAACAACACCATATGGTGTCTTAATGGGTTATAGGACACCATATGACCCCTTAGGTGTCGTTAGGGGTCATATTATGTCCTAAGGGGTTATATGGTGTCCTATTACCCCTTAGGGCACCATATGACCCCTTAGGACACCATACAACCCATAATGACACCATATTGTGTCCTAATGGGTCATATGGTGTCCTAAGGGGTCATAGGATACCATTTGACCCCTTAGGACACCATACGACTCATAACAACACTGTATTGTGTCCTAAGGGGTCATATGGTGTCCTAAGAGGTCACAAGACACCATATGACCCCTTAGGACACCATACAACCCATAATGAGACCCTATTGTGTCCTAGGGGGTCATATGGTGTCCTAAGGGATCATAGGACACCATATGACCCCTTACGATACCATACGACCCATAACAACATCTAAGGGGTCATATGGTGTCCTATCACCCCATAAGACACCATATGACCCCTTAGGTGTCCATACAACCCATAATGACAACATATTATGTCCTAACGGGTTATATGGTGTCCTAAGGGGTCATAGGACACCATATGACCCCTTAGAACACCATACGACCCATAAAGACATTGTATTGTGTCTTGAGGGGTCATATGGTGTCCTAAGGGGTCATAAGACACCATATGGCCCCTAAGGACACCATACGACCCATAACAATACCCTATTGTGTCCTAGGGTGTCATATGTTGTCCTAAGGGGTCATAGGACACCATATGACCCCTTACGACACCATACGACCCATAACAACACCTAAGGGGTCATATGGTGTCCTAAGGGGTCATAAGACACTATATGACCCCTTACGACACCATACGACCCATAATGACACCTAAGGGGTCATATGGTGTCCTATGGCCCCATGGGATGCCATATGACCCCTTAGGTGTCCATACGACCCATAACGACACCATATTGTGTCCTAATGAGTCATATGGTGTCCTAAGGGGTCATAGGACACCATATGACCCCTTAGGACACCATATGACCCATAACGACATTGTATTGTGTTCTAAGGGGTCATATGGTGTCCTAAGGGGTCATAAGACACCATATGACCCCTTAGGACACCATATGACCCATAGCGACACCCTATTATGTCCTAGGGGGTCATATGGTGTCCTAAGGGGCCATAAGACACCATATGACCCCTTACAACACCATACAACCCATAATGACACCTAAGGGGTCATATGGGCTCCTATGGCCCCATAGGACACCATATGACCCCTTAGGTGTCCATACGACCCATAACGACACCATATTGTGTCCTACTAGGTCATATAGTGTCATAAGGGGTCATAAGACACCATATGACCCCTTAGGACACCATACGACCCATAACAACACCGTATTGTGTCCTAAGGGGTCATATGGTGTACTAAGGGGTCATAAGACACCATATGACCCCTTAGGACACCATACGACCCATAACGACACCATATTGTGTTCTAAGGGGCCATATGGTGTCCTAAGGGGTCATAAGACACCATATGACCCCTTAGGACACCATACGACCCATAACGACACCCTATTATGTCCTAGGGGGTCATAGGACACGATATGACCCCTTATGACACCATACAACCCATAACGACACTTAAGGGGTCATATGATGTCCTATGGTATGTCCTAGGGGGTCATAGGACACGATATGACCCCTTATGACACCATACAACCCATAATGACACTTAAGGGGTCATATGGTGTCCTATGGCCCCATAGGACATCATATGACCCCTTAGGTGTCCATACGACCCATAAAAACACCATATTATCTCTTGAGGGGTCATATGGTGTCCTAAGGGGTCAGAAGACACCATATGACCCCTTAGGGCACAATATGACCCATAACAACACCATATTGTGTCCTAAGGGGCCATATGGTGTCCTAAGGGGTCATAAGACACCATATGACCCCTTAGGACACCATACAAGCAATAACGACACCCTATTGTGTCCTAGGGGGTCATATGGTGTCTTAACGGGTCATAGGACACCATATGACCCCTTACTACACCATATGACCCATAATGACACCTAAGGGGTCATATGGTGTCCTATGGCCCCATAGGACACCATATGACCCCTTAGGTGTCCATACGATCCATAACGACACCATATTGTGTCCTAAGGGGTCATATGGTGTCCTATGGCCCCATAAGACACCATATGACCCCTTAGGTGTCCATACGACCCATAATGACACCATATTGTGTCCTAAGGGCTCATATGGTGTCCTAAGGGGTCATAGGGCACCATATGACCCCTTAGGACACCATACAACCCATAACGACACCATATTATGTCCCAACGGGCCATATGGTGTCCTAAGGGGTCATAAGACACCATATGACCCCTTAGGACACCGTACTTCCCATAACGACACCCTATTGTGTCCTAGGGGGTCATATGGTGTCCTATGACCCCATAGGACACCATATGACCCCTTACGACACCATACGACCCATAACAACACCTAAGGGGTCATATGGTGTCCTATGGCCCCATAGGACACCATATGACCCCTTAGGTGTCCATACAACCCATAACAACACCATATTGTGTCCTAAGGGGTCATATGGTGTCCTAAGGGGTCATATGACACCATATGATCCCTAAGGACACCATATGACCCCTTACGACACCATACAACCCATAACGACACCTAAGGGGTCATATGGTGCCCTATGGCCCCATGGGACACCATATGACTCCTTACGACACCATACGACCCATAATGACACCTAAGGGTTCATATGGTATCCTATGGCCCCATAGGAAACCATATGACCCCTTAGGTGTCCATATGACTCATAACGACACCATATTGTGTCCTAAGGGGTCATATGGTGTCCTAAGGGGTCATAAGACACCATATTACCCCTTAGGACACCATACGACCCCTTAGGACACAATATGGTGTCGTTATGGGTTATATGGACACCTAAGGGGTCATATGGTGTCCTATGGGGCCATAGGACACCATATGACCCCTTAGGTGTCATTATGGGTCGTATGGTGTTGTAAGGAGTCATATGGTGTCCCATGGGGCCATAGGACACCATATGACCCCTTAGGTGTCGTTATGGGTTGTATGGTGTCGTAAGGGGTCATATGGTCCCTTAGGACACCATACAACCCATAATGACATTGTATTGTGTCCTAGGGGGTCATATGGTGTCCTAAGGGGTCATAGGACACTATATGACCCCTTATGACACCATATGACCCATAATGACACCTAAGGGGTCATATGGTGTCCTATGGCCCCATAGGACACCATATGACCGCTTAGGTGTCCATACGACCCATAACAACACCATATTATGTCCTAAGGGGTCATATGGTGTCCTAAGGGGTCATAAGACACCATATGATCCCTAAGGACACCATGTGACCCCTTATGACACCATACGACCCATAACGACACCTAAGGGGTCATATGGTGTCCTATGGCCCCATAGGACACCATATGACCCCTTACGACACCATACGACCCATAATGACACCTAAGGGGTCATATGGTGTCCTATGGCCCCATAGGATACCATATGACCCCTTAGGTGTCCATACGACCCATAACGACACCATATTGTGTCCTAAGGGGTCGTATGGTGTCCTAAGGGGTAATCTAGTGTCCTAAGGGGTCATATGGTGTCCTAAGGGGTCATAAGACACCATATGACCCCTTAGGACACCATACGACCCATAATGACACCTAAGGGGTCATATGGTGTCCTATGGCCCCATAGGACATCATATGCCATAGGACACCATATGACCCCTTAGGTGTCCATACGACCCATAACAACACCATATTATGTCCTAAGGGGTCATAGGACACCATATGACCCCTTAGGTGTCCTTACGACCCATAGCGACACCATATTGTGTCCTAAGGGGTCATAAGACACCATATGACCCCTTAGGACACTATACGACCCATAACGACACCTAAGGGGTCATATGGTGTCCTAAGACACCATATTATGTCCTAAAGAGTCATATGGTTTAATTTTTATGGTTGTGGCTATCAAACTATATGGTATAGAGTAGAAATTTATCAAAGGTTAAAAAATTTCAATGGAAGTCATTTGGCTAGCACCATATTTGGCGCTAGCCAAATGAGCTACACAAAAAAATGGTTATAGGGTATAGAGTAGAAATTTATCAAAGGTAAAAAATTTCAATGGAAGTCATTTGGTGCTAGCCAAATGAGCTGCACAAAAAAAAAGTTATAGGGTATATAGTTAGTGTTTAGTTTAAGGTAAAAAATTTCAATGGAAGTCATTTGGCGCTAGCCAAATGAGCTGCACTAAAAAATGGTTATATGGGACCCTTGACCCTTGATCCAAGCCCACATTCTCTCATTTTGTCTTCTTTCTGTGCATGATCAGACAAAAAAATGTTTTTTGCATGGTGTTGACATTTTATGCAAGGTTATTTTATACATTCCATTAGCTCTCCACTACCTTTTTTTCCATTTGGCAACGTCAAAGAGGAAGAACATAGTTTTTTTATCAAATTTGAATAATTGAGGTGATATTTTCTTGTTTCTAGAATTTAAATACTTATTAAGTGTTATTTTGTTTAAATGTTAGAATAAAAGTGTGAGTCAAAATTGATTATAATCCTATTGGATTTACATTAGATTTAACAATGCATTTGAAGGAAGTTGCATAAGAAAATTATTTGTTTAATGGTTTAAAACAAAATTTGCAATTTCATACATCCTTTTTAAGATCTTATGAAATAATTTAGAAAAGGAATACATGAAATAATTTCAATTTCATATATCCATTTTAACATATGTAGCATCATCATCATGCTGAGGAAACGACCAAAAAATGTAACATTGGAAGAGCGTGAAGCTAAGAATGCAAAAAAAAGAGAAGGAATGAAGCAACTTCATGAACAAAGGATGATGAGGAAACGACCAAAAAATGTAACATCGGAAGAGCATGAAGCTAAGAATGCAAAAAAAAGAGAAGGAATGAAGCAACTTCATGAACAAAGGAAATTGAATACCATAGAAGAAGAGGTGTCAATTAAAGAGGTGCCAATTGAAGAGGAACATGAAATATCCATCCAATCTAAGAGAGAGACAAAATTGGCCACACAAAGGCAACAGATGCAAAACCTTCGTGCAATGAGACAATTGAATCCGGAGGTTGAGAGCATGTCTACAACAATTAAAGTTGAAGGCACCCCATCTCTTACATCTCAAGTTGAAGGCACACCGTTGGTGTCTACAACATCTCATATTGAATGCACTCCCTCTATGACATTTGACATTTCAAGTACTTCACGACTGACATCAAGTATTGGAGCTACACCATCTTGTACACCTCAATTTCAAGGTATGTCATCATTTTCATCTCCACTTGAAGTTATGCCACCTATCCCTAATGTTGTTGACATTCCTAATCTTGAGATAACTCAAAGTTTGAGAACACCTCCTAGAGTTTTGAATAGAAAGCCTAAGTATTTGATTGATATTGATGCTAATGTTTTGAAACCAATGGTTGACAAGTTTCTGAAGCGTACTTGTCAAAGACATGCTAACTGGATATGGAAAATATTTTTTGAGCCTTTAAATGAGACAGGAAGATGTCAACTATTTGTTGAAATGATGAGAAATCTGAAATTTAGGCCTAGAATGAAGATTCTTGGTCTAAGAACATCGATTGAATCAAGTGACAAATCTATTGTGAAGAATCTAATGAATGCATATGATACTATTGGTTCTAACTCATGCACAAAAGATAGTAATGCCACACGACGTGTCATTACATCAACAATTGTAAGCACTCAAACTAAGAAATCTCACCTCCTTAGAAAGACAAGTAAACAATTGAAGATTAGTAGACAAACTCTAATGAGAGCTTTGGAAAGGCAACAAAGAGCGGAGGATCCATATAACAATGAGTTATCGGCATTTTCCGGTAGATTACCACGGAAAGATAAAGCAATTGTTGAAGCCTTGAGATCACTAATTGAAGATTTTTGGAAGAATAACACAAGGGTCTCTCCAAATCAAAGAGATGTTGTAAGGAGGATTGGTAGTAAAATCAATGATCCACATCCGAAACATTTTTTGGATATGACTCAAACACAATTTTTTGCCAAATTTCAACATATGTATCCTCAAATAAAAATTAGTCAAAGGTTCTTTGAAATGGTAAAGCCTTTTTATGTCAAAATAAATCACACATGAACAACTTGTTGTTGTAGAGTACATATTGAATTTTCTAACCATTATGATGTTTATCAACGCATATGTATAGATTTACATGCTAACAATGTTTTATAGGAATTCAACATAAATGGTCCACCAACATCTTCAAGGGAATTCATATCTAGCATCTTATGTGAAAGAGTAGATGGTCAAGTATATTACAATAAGTGTTGCTTGGATGGCACATGTGTTGATTGTGGTGGATTGTGACATTTACAAATTTGTCAACATATGGATATTGGACAAGAAATTGGTAATGAATTAGTAGAATTTGGAAAATATAAGACAGTGGTCTACATGCTAAAAGATGGAAAAGAAGAAAAAAGGTGTGAATTGGTTAGTGAGAATATTCCAATGTATTAGTTTATGGGCATCTTTCATGAGAATATAGTGTATGAGTATGCAAGGCATAACCATTGAGCTCGTTGGTTGGACTCACAATTTAAGCTATGCAAGGACACATTTCCACTTCATACAATCGTTTCAATTGTTGACTTTACAGAGAACTACACACTACAACCACAAAATGAGGTTTAATCACAATATTACAACCCCACACAAGTTGCCATATTTGTGCATATAGCATTCATTCATGCACATGATAGTATGGAAGAGGATAGGAAGATATTGAGGGAGTATCATTTTTATATCGGTGATGATTGCTCACACTCTATAGAGTTTGTGCAAGGTTGTTTTCAGATATTCTACGATGATTTGGCTAGCCGAGGCATATCATTCCGTCAACATATCATATGGTTAGATAATTGTGCATCACAATTTAAGAACTCTCAGATGTTTTATTGGTTGAGTAGGATGCATAAGCTGACTGCTATTCAACATATGTTGAATTTCTCTGAGGCTAGGCATGGAAAAGGGGAGCATGATGATGTAGGAGCATGTACTAAAAGAACTTTAGCATGAGAAGAGTTAAAGTATAAAGGGAATGCAAACTTGAAAGATGCAAAATCAATTGTTCAATGGTGCAATGGTACAATTGGTCCAGGTAATCAAGGTAAGTCTTTAGTTTGCAATTTTTTTTGGTTGGTAGATGATACTAACATTGCAAAATGAGAAGATTGTTGTACATTGACAGGATTGAGTGAGCTACACTCTTTCAAAAGATATAATGCAGGTTCATGGACTATCCAAACATGACAGATGGCATGTTATTGTTCTTCATGTAGAGATGGTGCCTATAATGATTGTGAGTCAAAGGAGTGGGTGGACAAATGGTGTATGAGAGCTCTAATCCCACTTGAGACATACTAACCTCCGAGTGCATTACAACTCACACAGATAGAAGCATCAATTGACTTTGACCATGTGTCAGATTTAGTCCAACCAGGTAAATTATCCACATGCAATTTTTGTACTTTAATATTTTACCTTAGTTGTTTGCTAAATTCTTCTCACTTTATCATTGCAAGGCATGTTTATGCAGTAATTGCAGCCGAAGACAATGAAGAAGGAACAAATTATTACCTATGTCATTGTGTGGACACAAAAAAGAAATTGGATCACCCTATGGTGGATGGAGAAAATATTGAGTACCCCATAGGATTAGTAGTTGTTATTGGTACATGGCTTAGAAGGTACCCAGTGAAGAAGTCTAACTTGTGGTTGCTTGAGGTCTTCGAGACACATAGGAAGATTCTTCATTATTCTAACCTTGTTGTAGCTTCAAATGTTCATTTGATCAGATATGAGGGTAGACCACTAAACAAGAACCTATGGAAGGTTTGTGAGTCTGACCATGAGGTCATACTAGACACGATAAAGAGTAGAGCAGATCCAGATGGTTCATTGGATTAAATGTAAATGTAAAAAATTGTAATATCAATCTTATTTGGATATATGTACATGACTTGTATTTTTTACTACTCGAGGCATTGTAATATAAAAAATTATGTTTTTGTCTTGTTTTATGTGATTTTATGTAAATAATGTCATTTTGTACCATTAGAGATCACATGGGATCATTTCGTGAAGTATACCCTGTTAATATGGTAAAAGATGTAAAAAATGCTCATTTGTTGTCAATCACTCAAAGTGTGAAAAATTATCAAAATTTGGCATGGTTTTTCTCGATGTTAGTGACATGTAAGAATGATCCATTTGATCCTACGGGGTCATGTTATGGCATTCTAAAAAATCCTCTCTTGGTGTGGGTAGACTCGGATCTAGTTGCTCGTGGCGACTCTTTCTCGATTGCGACAAAAAGCAACAAATGAGTTCAATGAAAAGTTGCACAATGCCCCACCTTTCAATTTGCTCGTTGCGACACCAAACCATCAGCTCGTATGTGTCGAGGTGGCTAGGTTTACGCTAGGAATGCCTTCTTTTTTCTCTCCAACGTGTCCGATCATTGCAGGTCACACCCTAGCAGCCAAATCGCCCAAGTGCTCAAATTGCTCAAAGTTGTCGATATTCAGCATCACGTTTCTCCATGCCCGTTAATCATAAGAATGATTTGTTTGATCCTACAGGGTCATGTTATGGCACTCTAAAAAATCCTCTCTCGGGTTGGGTAGACTCGAATCCAATTGCTCGTGGTGACTCTTTCTCGGTCGTGACAAAAAGTGACAGATGAGTTCAATGAAAAGTTGCACAATGCCCCATCTTTCAATCTGCTTGTCATGACACCAAACCGTCATCTCATAAGCATCAAGGTGGCTAGTTTTATGCTAGGAATGCCTTCTTTTTTGTCTCCAACTCACTCGAACGTTGCGGGCCACACCCTAGCAGCCAAATCGCCCAAGTGCTCAAATTGCTCAAAGTTGTCAATATTCGGCATCACATTTCTCCGTGCCCATTAATCATAAGAATGATCCATTTGATCCTACGGGGTTGTGTTATGGAACTCTAAAAAAGCCTCTCTTGGTTTGGGTAGACTTGGATCCAGTTGCTTGTGGCAACTCTTTCTCGGTTGCGACAAAAAGTGACATATGAGATCAATGAAAAGTAGCACAATGCCCCATCTTTCAATCCGCTTGTCGCGACACCAAACTGTCAGCTTGTATGCATCAGGGTGGCCAATTTTATGCTAGGAATGCCTTCTTTTGGCTCTCCAACTTGCCTAATCATTGCAGGCCACACCCTAGCAGCCAAATCACCCAAGTGCTCAAATTGCTCAAAGTTGTCAATATTCGACATCGTGTTTCTCCGTGCCTGTTAATCATAAGAATGATCCATCTCATCCTACGGGGTCATGTTATGGTACTATAAAAAAGCCTCTCTCGGTTTGGGTATACTCAGATCCAGTTGCTTGTGGCGACTCTTTCTCTATTGCGACAAAAAGCGACATATGAGTTCAATGAAAAGTTGCACAATGCCCCATCTTTCAATCTGCTCGTCGCGGCACCGAATTGTCAGCTCGTACATGTCAGGGTGGCTGGGTTTACATTGGGAATGCCTTCTTTTTTCTGTCCAACTCGCCCTATCATTGCGGGCCACACCCTAGCAGCCAAATCGCCCAAGTGCTCAAATTGCTCAAAGTTGTCAATATTCGGCATCGTGTTTCTTTGTGCCCATTAATCATAAGAACGATCCGTTTGATCCTACGAGGTCATTTTGTGACACTGAACTGTTAGCTCATACGCGTCAGGGTGGCTTGTGTCTTGGATTACAAATACATATTTAGGTTCAAAGCTTAAGTAATAATAAACTTTGTGCAATTATTCATCTAATCATCTGTACTACAATTATGGATAACCATGATAAATGATTTGCATTAACCAAAAAGCTACAAATCCATGCAACATTGTATACCGTTAAAACTATCAAATATATCCAATACAAACAAATAGGCTTTCCAAAAGCCATATGGACTTAGAATTTCACATATTCATAAAACAAAACATATGTTCAAAATTGCTATAAAGGCATACAACATGATATCCAATAAAGTCAAATAGGGGCTTGCCAAAAGCCATATTGACATAGAATGTCAAATATTCATAATAAAAAATATATGTTTGAATTTTCCATATAGGCATACAACATGGTATCCAATAAAGTCAAATAGGAGCTTGCCAAAAGCCATATGGCGATAGAGTGTCACATATTTGTAATACAAAACATATGTTCAAAATTGCCATATAGGCATACAACATAGGACCCTATTCCTTAATCATAAGAATGATCCATCTAGTCCTATGGGGTCATGTTATGGCACTCTAAAAAAGCCTCTCTCGGTTTGGGTAGACTCGGATCCAGTTGCTTGTGGCGACTCTTTCTCGGTTGCAACAAAAAGCGACAGATGAGTTAAATGAAAAGTTGCACAATGCCCCATCTTTCAATCCGCTCATCGCGGCACCAAACCGTCAGCTTGTACATGTCGGGGTGGCTAGGTTTACACTAGGAATGTCTTCTTTTTTCTCTCCAACTTGCCCGATCATTGCGGGCCACACCCTAGCAGCCAAATCACCCAAGTGCTCAAATTGCTCAAAGTTGTCAATATTCAACATCGCATTTTTTCGTGCCTATTAATCATAAGAATGATCCATCTAATCCTACAGGGTTGTGTTATGGCACTCTAAAAAAGCCTCTCTTGGTTTGGGTAGACTCGAATCCAGTTGCTCGTGGTGACTCTTTCTCGGTCGTGACAAAAAGTGATAGATGAGTTCAATGAAAAGTTGCACAATGCCCCATCTTTCAATTTTCTCGTCGCGACATCAAACCATCATCTTGTATGTGTTGGGGTGGCCAGGTTTACGCTAGGAATGCCTTCTTTTTTCTCTCAAAATTGCCCGATCATTGCGGGCCACACCCTAGCAGCCAAACCGCCCAAGTGCTCAAAATGCTCAAAGTTGTCAATATTTAGCATCACATTTCTCCATGCCTGTTAATCATAAGAATGATTCATCTGATCCTACAAGGTCATGTTATGGAACTCTAATAAAGCCTCTCTCAGTTTGGGTAGACTTGGATCCATGTGCTCGTGGCGACTCTTTCTCGGTTGCGACAAAAAGCGTTAGATGAGTTCAATGAAAAGTTGCACAATACCCCATCTTTCAATCTGCTCATCGTCGAATTGAACTGTCAACTTGTACATGTTAGGGTGGTCGGGTTTACGCTAGGAATGCCTTCTTTTTTCTCTCCAACTTCCCCGATCATTGCGGGCCACACCCTAGCAGCCAAATTACCCAAGTGCTCAAATTGCTCAAAGTTGTCAATATTCAGCATCACATTTCTCCATGCCTGTTAATCATAAGAATGATCCATCTCATCCTATGGGGTCATTTTATGGCACTCTAAAAAATCCTCTCCTAGTTTGGGTAGACTCGGATCCAGTTGCTTGTGGTGACTCTTTCTCGATTGCGACAAAAAGTGACAGATGAGTTCAATGAAAAGTTGCACAATGCCCCATCTTTCAATCCTCTTGTCACGGCACCGAACTGTTAGCTTGTACGTGTTAGGGTGGTCAGGTTTATGCTAGGAATTCCTTCTTTTGGCTCTCCAACTCACTCGATCATTGCAAGCCACACCCTAGCAGCCAAATTGCCCAAGTGCTCAAATTGCTCAAAGTTGTCAATATTCGGCATCGCGTTTCTCCATGCCCGTTAATCATAAGAATGATCCATCTGATCCTGCGAGGTCATGTTGCGACACCAAACCATCAGCTCATACACATCAGGGTGGCTTGTGTCTTGGATTACAAACACATATTTAGGTTCAAAGCTTAAGTAATAATAAACTTTGTGCATTTATTCATCTAATCATTTGTACTGCAATTATGGATAACCATGATAAATGATTTGCATTAACCAAAAAAGCTACAAATCCGTGCAACATTGTATACCATTAAAACTATCAAATATATCCAATACAAACAAATAGGCTTGCCAAAAGCCATATGGACTTAGAATTTCACATATTCATAAAACAAAACATATGTTCAAAATTGCTATAAAGGCATACAACATGATATCCAATAAAGTCAAATAGGGCCTTGCCAAAAGCCATATGGACATAGAATGTCAAATATTCATAATACAAAACATATGTTCGAATTTTCCATATAGGCATACAACATGGTATCCAATAAAGTCAAATAGGAGCTTTCCAAAAGCCATATGGCAATAGAATGTCACATATTCGTAATACAAAACTTATGTTCAAAATTGCCATATAGGCATACAACATAGGACCCTATTCTATTGATTTCCCTCTAGGGGAAGGAAATAGATCATGAGATATCTTTGCCTGTCAAGGGGATGGAGATGTATATGATGCAGGTGTCTTTCGAGTACGTCCACTCGACCTCCTCTCCAGACTTTTTTGTAACTCCACCTGATACAATGAAAAGAATGATGTTAGCATATACAAAAATTGAATTTTAGAATGACATATAATAGAATAGTCACTTACCACATACAAATAATCATGATGTTCATCCACAATAGGTGCACGTTCATGATCTAGAGTGACAAGCCCCTCTTGTAAGCATCACAATATAAATTAAACTAAATACAAGTGTCGTTAAAATTTTCAATAACATATTATTAAGATAACAAATGTAATGCTAAATTTACTAAATTTACAAATATGTCTCATACTTTTGTTAAAGCAGTTGAACTTGCTACTACTGCAGAAACACCACGCTCCATTGACGCGTGGACAGAAGTAGGAGTCTTTGAATTCAACATCTGAAAATTAAACAAAGTATATTGATTAATCGCCAAAACTATCTATATTATTTAATAACAACATTAAAGATAAATTGTTTACCTGGGTGAAAGATTGTCGATGAAATACACTACAAGGTGTTGATGTTGAAGCTCTAGCATCAAACTATTTGAGTAATTAGAAAATCATTCACATAAGGTTCAACTATCTAAATATAATAATTATATTTTTTCACTCATTGTATACCTGTGGAGTCGACAAAGTAGTGAAAAAGGGTGTTGCAGGAATGTTGCTAGTAT
This sequence comes from Cryptomeria japonica, assembly GCF_030272615.1. NCBI lineage: Eukaryota > Viridiplantae > Streptophyta > Pinopsida > Cupressales > Cupressaceae > Cryptomeria > Cryptomeria japonica. The sequence goes on from NC_081415.1 coordinate 280,474,004, forward strand.
TGTGAACACTTTGACCTTGATTTTTTATCATAATAATTTAGTAATTTAGATATATTCTCAAATTTACATATAAGATTTAATAAAAAGAATGAAATGAACTTGTAATGAAATTCACCTGGGTATCAATGCCAAATGTTTTATTCAACAAGGATTTTGTCATGACAATGTTCTCTGTAGCAAACTCCGCTCGTGCACATGCATTCTCAAAACTATTAGGATCATAAGTGCAAAGAGATCCACAAGATCAACAAAAATGAGCTGGAACTCGATGCCTAGAAGAATCAACATCTTCACTTGCATCACCCTCTACTAGAGGACTAGCATACTGTATAAGGGTCTGAGTGAGTGAGCTAATTGAGTCTAGAGTTTTGATCTCAATACTCTCCTTCACAATGGAAGGAATAATAACATGCTCCACCATAGGTCTGGCCAAGGGTCTTGGTGGGATATTTGGATCATGCTGTGCACCCTCTCTATCATGCGAGGAACCCCCACCTCTACCTTGGAAATATAGAAAATCAAAATAGTTTGGGATCTCATTAAGGAGAAACTCACTGTATAGTTTTCTCAAAAAGTATTGGGGTACCTCATGATTATTGCATGGGGGTTGATCAAATACCATCCACCACCTATCCCAAAAATTGTTCTTAATCCCTTCATGATGACACCAATGAATAGAGAATCTCCTACATCTAGGGTGTAAAGGTTGATTCGTTCGGGGGTCCATAAAAAGAGCACACAAGTCAAATTTATTAATTTTCTTTTTCTTCACTGCCATATATGATAATTTGTCAGCATAAAATTGCTTTTGTTCTTCCTTCTTATGGGACCAAAAATTTCTTTGCCCACTCACAGATTGTATGTGAGATACAATAGATTGCAAAGAACTGGCAAGGTTTGTCCTATGGGAGTTTGTTCTAGTGGGATCTTTTAGCCTTGTGATTAAACCTTCAAGCTCTTTTTGGCTATTTTCTATTTGACCTAATAGGTTTTCTTGTGTACCTATTGGGTGTCTAGGGATTGTAGGAGGTTCTTGATGTGCTTCTTCTTCAATATGGTCTTCATGAGGAGCTGATTGATGTGCTTCTTCTTCAATATGGTCTTCATGAGGAGTTGATTGAGTGTTTTCAATATTTTCTTGTCTAATCTCATTTTCTGATAATGAAAATAAATTTAAATCAATAAACCTAGTTTAATCTTCAAATTAATAAAAAAAAATGACAATAAGAAAATAAAAATACATACCTCTTCGAGCTCTTCAAGCTCTTCGATGGCATGACGACATTTTGATGAGAGATGGACAACTTAGGGCCCAATTTCAAGCTTTTACAAAGGGTGAGTGCAATAAAATAGCACCCAAAAATGCCAAAATGTGGGTTTGGAATGCAGAAATGCGGAGCGAGGTTTTTTTGCTATTTACAATGCACATATGCCTTATAAGGCATGCCCACTATAGGCTTGGTGTGCCAAGCCTATAGGGTGCACGCCCTATAGTGCATGCACCTTATAAGGCATGTGCCTTATGCACTTTTCAATTTTTTTTTGAAGTGTGGCACCTTTTTGGTACCACAACTTCGTGCATATACCCTGGAAGAATGTTGCAAATATGTGCTTCGAAGATATGTTGTCATTGATGTCAACATATTTCTCTGTCTGAGATAGTGATGCAATGAAGTTTAGTGAGTTAGTTTGTTCAGCGTAGTAAGTAAAATAAAGATAAGAGTTTGTAGATTAAAGGGTTTGTAAAGAGTTGCTTGTAGTTGATTCAATTCAATTTTTAGAGGTCCGCATGAAGATTTGATTGAGTTATGGATATCTATGTTGTGGCTAGTTTTTCAGTTGTTCAGTGGTGACAGAGTTGTTGGCATAATGGATGAATTGATTATGTGTTTCATTGATGTTTTGCCAATGATCTCAACACTAGCTATTATGGTTGGTTACCGACAAACAAGTTTTGGCTAATGGTAGAAGATCTAGTGTTACCGACATAAGAGACTATCTGTTGAACACTTCCGACATGTTTGGATCAATGAAGTATGTTTGATTTCATTTGTTATATGCTCCATGAGCATATTTTGGTCAGTTGGTATTGGCTTGGTAATCGGATGTTATCATACACTCTGGTAAACTGTTATCGATAGAGCTTTCATTGAGGAATTGTGATAGGATGCATAGTTGGTGTTGGTGCAACTTCTTCATGGATTTCAAGATGCTGAAGATGTTCTTTGATCATGCTTAAACTATTTGAAGACATTTTTTTGGCATGGTGGACCCAGAATAGGTACCTATCTAGTTTATGGACCAGTATCATGCTAACGTGTACTCTACATGTTACCAGGATGTTTCAAGATGATTAATGGATTTGTTATTATTGTTCTGGTCTTAAGCCGACATGGCATATCATTGTAATATGAAATCATGTAATGATCTTCTTGTAATATCTTTAGGTGGCTGACCTAATTGGTTTAGGCCTTAGGGTTTATATAAATAATAGGTAGAAACTCTTTGTAAAGTATCATGGTTATTGGAAAAGTCATGGTCAAGGAATGTAATGTGTGAATATTGTAATATCATTCAGGCAAAGGAGATGGTCAATCATTGGTGATCGAAGTGGATTCAGAAGAGGATTTAGTCCTCTGACACTGAGATTAACTGGGACTATAATTAGGCATGGTAGATGCTATTTCTAGTAGTTCACTCCATTGGATTGTTGTCCATTTATCTTGAGATGGTTGTATACTCTTTGTAGTCAATGAGACTCTTTTGTAGTGAGCAGTATGCTCTAGGCAGTGTGCCTTCCTACAAGTGCAAGCCCCTCATTGTAACACATACTTTCTGTAGAAGTATCATCTGACTATGGGTAGGCTTCCCACCGTGGTTTTTCCCTTTCTAGGTTTTCCACATACAAATCATGGTGTTATGTGGTATGGCTACTTTGCATTGATTATCTGGGTAATTGTTAAGTTGTATTGTTTATCGGTATTTGTTCCTACCGATATCTGTATATGTTTTACCGTTACTTGATTTTTTTAAGGTTGTATTGTGTATTAAAAGTTATAATATGTTAACAACTAATTCACCCCCCCCCCCCTCTCAATTGTTCACCGATTATCCTAACAATTGGTATCAGACCTTTTGTCCTCTTTTGCAGAAGCTTAACCGCTTGAGGTAGATCCTATGGCAAGTAACACTTCTAATCCACCGACAACTATTTTTAGAAGATAAAACCCTAAGCTTGATGGAACAAATTATGGGATATAGAAAATTAGAATGGAGAATCATCTTAGATGTCTTGGCAAGGATATTTTGGAGATCACTGAGAAAGGTTACACGCCTTATGATCTGACATCTGGCAATCCTGCTCCTACAGAACTGGATAAGAATATTGAAAATGATTGTAGAGCTTGAGAAGCCCTCTTGTGTGCACTTACTGATTAGAAAATCATGGGATTAACTGATAAATCATCGGCTAAGGTTATGTGGGACAAATTACAAACTTTGAATGAAGGTGACCCTACTGTCAAAATTGCTAAACTTGATGGTTATCGGGTAAGATTTGAGAACTTGAAAATGGAAGATAATGAAAGAATTGTTATGTTTATGGAAAGAGTAAATGAGATTGTTATGGGAATTCAATGTTGTGGAGGATTTCTAAGTGAAGATGAAATAGTTTCTAAAGTCTTGAGAGCCCTTCCACCAACTTACAAGATGAAGGAAACTACAATTAATGAGTTAAGAACAATGGCAAACACTTCAGTTAACAAAGACATTTTGATTGGGAAATTATCTACTTTTGAGCTTGAAGAATTCGGATCTTCTGAAGCTATAAAGTCCGAACCTACTTTTCATGCATCATCATCAACATCTACTGGCAAAAGTGACTGGAAAGCCCTATATGCAAAATAATTGGAAGACACGAGGAAAGAAGATGAAGAACTTGAGCAACTTGAAGCCTTATTTGCTAGAAGAGTACCTAAAGGACCAACTGAAAGTAAGTATGAAGGAAAAACACCTTTTACATGTTTTTCATGTAATAAGATTGGTCATTTGGCATCTAGATGTCTTGAAAGGAATGCAAGGTTTGAGGAAAGAGTTAATAAATCTTTTAAGCCTAACCCAAACAAATATAGATTCAAGAAGAGTAAACAATGCTACATAGCAGATGAGGAAGGAGTAATTGATGACTATGGAGATGAACTGATAGAAGAATCTACTAGTGGATTTGGAAATGGAAAGGAATGGGTGTTCTATGCTTTGAAGAAAGATGAACCAGAACTGGCTATCAAAAATGAAGAAAAAGCCTTGGCAGTAAAAGTTGAAGATAAGGATGAATGGGTAATTGATAGTGGATGCTCACATCATATGACTGGAGATAAAGATAAATTTTTGTCCCTACAAGAATACAATGGCGGTCAAGTTAGATTTGGAGATGACAAGGCATGTATGATCAAAGGTAGGTGTATTATTTCTTAGGATGGCAAGCATAACACCTAATAATGTCTATTATGTAGAAGATTTGAAGCATAATATTTTGAGTGTTGGTCAGTTGGTTGATAAGGGTTTTCAACTTTAGTTTAAAGATAGAAAATGCAAAATCATAAACAAAACTAGTTTGGAGATTGCAACCTGTATTCAGATAAGAAGTAATATCTTTCACTTGAACACTGGTAATAAGACATGCTTGATTGGTCATATTGATGAGAGTTGGCTATGACATAAGAGGTTGTGTCATGTTAACTTTGATTGTATTGTTAAGATCAATTCAACTAAGGTAGTTAGAGATATACCTAAGATTATGAAGCCTCATAATCTAGTATGTAAGGAATGTCAATTAGGTAAGCAAGTCAGAAGTTCTTTTAAGAGAATACATGATAAATCTAATGATGTACTTGATTTGATTCACACTAACTTATGTGGTACAACAAGGACTAGAAGCGTTCAAGGTGATAGGTAATTCATGTTGATTATTGATGACTGTTCTAGAATGATGTGGGTGACTTTTCTAAGGGAGAAGTATGAAGCTTTTGAGAAATTCAACATCTTTAAAGAAAAGGTTGAAACTGAAACTGGATTGAAAATCAAATGTCTAAGATTAGATCATGGTGGTAAGTTCACTTCTCATGAATTTAACAATTATTGTGAGACAAATGGAATCAAGAGACAACTATCTACACCTAGGATTCCTAAGCAAAATGGAGTAGTTGAAAGAAAGAACATAACCATTTTGGATGCAGCTAGATCTATGATGATGGAAGCCAAATTACCTCATATCTATTGGAGAGAAGTAGTGAATACAATAGTCTACACATTCAATAGAGTTCACATCAAAGGTGGAACCGGTAAGACTCCTTATGAACTATGGTTTGGACATACACCTATTGTTAAGTATTTCAGAATTTTTGGAAGTAAATGCAATATCAAAAGGGATGATTCAATAGGAAAGTTTGATCCTAGATGTGATGAAAGAATATTTCTTGGTTATTCAATTCAGAGCAAAACATATAGATGTTATAACAAAAGATTGCAGAAAATTGTGGAGAGTGCTAATGTAAAAGTGGATGAACAGTACAAAAATCACTCTATATCATATGATAAGGAACTGACAGTGGAAATGATCATAACTAAACCGACAATGCCTCAACCGGTATAGGAAGTTGAGATAGTTACACCGGCACAATCAAAAAATTCAACTATGACTGATGATTAGAGCAGTGAACCTGAAGTTCAAAAGACACCAAGGTATGTAAGATTAAATCATTCTAAAGATCAAATGATTGGAGATAGAAACAAAGGAGTTGTGATAAGAATAAAACTGACAAATGAAGAGGTATGTCTTATTTCTCAAGTTGAACTAGCAACTGTTATTGAAGCTTGTAAGGATAAACATTGGTTAAAGGCTATGGAAGATGAATTAGATCAAATAGAGAAGAATCAAACTTAATCTTTACTTCCCCGACCTAAAAATAAGAATGTTATTGGAACTAAATGGGTTTTTAGGAATAAACTGAATGAGGATGGTCAAGTTATAAGGAACAAGGCTAGATTGGTTTGTAAAGGATATTCTCAAATGGAAGGAATTGATTATGGTGAGACATTTTCACCTGTAGCTAGAATTGAAGCTATTAGACTATTTATTGCCTATGCAGCTTATAAGAACTATAAGGTTTATCAAATGGATGTTAAATGTGCATTTTTAAATGGTGAGCTTGAGGAAGAAGTTTACATTGAGCAACTTGATGGGTTTTCACTGACAGATGATAAAGATATGGTTTGCAGATTGAAGAAAGCTTTATATGGTTTGAAACAGGCTCCTAGAGCTTGGTATGCAAGGCTGGATAAATACCTTTTGAAGCTTGGTTTTACTAAAGGCAGTGCTGATAGTAATCTATATTATAAGATCACTGATAATGATATTCTGATTATTGAAGTTTTTTTTGATGATATCATTTTTGGAGGAGAAGATAAACTATGCATGGAATTTGCTAATAACATGAAGAATGAATTTGAAATATCCATGATTGGTGAGATGAAATTTTTCTTAGGTTTGCAGATTACTCAAATTGTCAAAGGCATTTTTATCTGTCAAACTAAGTATTTGAGGGAATTGTTGAATAAGTTTGGTATGGATAATTCCAAACTGGTAAGTACTCCTATGGTTACAAGTGAGAAATTATCTATCAAGGATACTTCTACACCAGTAAATCCGACAAGGTGTAAGTCTATGATTGGTGGTCTGTTATATCTAACTTAGACTAGACCTGATATTATAAACGCAATAAGTATTGTTTCAAGATATCAAATTAATCCTAAAGAAAATCATGAATGTGCAGTAAAGAGGATATTTTGATATTTGCAAGGAACAACAAAATATGGTTTATGATATTCTAGAAATGATGATTTCACTTTATGTGCATATACTGACTTAGATTGGACAGGTGACACTGATGATAGGAAGAGCACTTCTGGTGGAGCTTTCTTTCTTGGAAAGAAACTAGTTTTATTGATCAACAAAAAATAGTCATGCATTTCTTTATCTATTGTAGAAGCTGAGTATGTTTCAGCAGCAACTAATTGCACTCAAGTCTTGTGGATGAAGCAAATGTTGAAGGATATCAGGGTAAATTATAGTGAACTGGTAGTTATCTACAGTGATAACTCTACAACTATTAACATGTCTAAGAATTCGGTATTTCACTTAAGACTAAGCATATTTCAATAAAGTATAACTTTTTGAAGGACAAGGTTGAAGAAAAGGAAGTCAAATTGGTTAATGTGAACATTAAAGAATAGATTGCTAACATATTCACTAAACCGCTGTCTAAGGAATCATTTGAGTATTTGAAAGACAGGTTAGGGGTTTCTACCCCTCTGGCAAAGACTTGATTGATTAATTTTGTCATCAGTCTGACATGCTACTGGTACTTGATTTCTTTAAGGTTTTATTGTGGATTAAAAGTTATAATCTATTAACAACTGATTCACCCCTCCCCCTCAGTTGTTCACCGATTATCCTAACAAGAGTGACAATAATTTGATTTGCATTTCTCCACATCATAATATCTTGTTCTACAGATTTGGAGCTATGTTTGAGATGTTGGTGTGTATCCTCAATTCAAGTGGTTTGTGGTTTTGAGGGTTGCAAGTGAATTTTCAAGGTTGACAATTTTTGCAGTTAGTGTTCCTGAGGTTCGGTATGAAGATGTTGGTGATTCTAGTAATTTATGTTGGTGTATATGTTGGTATGGTTATTCATGATGGTTATGGATGTCTCTAGATCATGTTCCTTTTGTGTTGGTGGTCCACATTGATTTTTGAGCTTGTAATTGATGTTTTTCTTCAATACATCGGTGTTCTTCATGTTCTTGGCTGACTAGATGCTTGTAATGTGCTGCAAATGTTCGAGGCGTAATTCTTGAAGGTGTAACGTGTTCAAGGTGAAATAATTGGGTTTTTGTTATGTCTTGATTGATATTGCTTGGTCTGCATGTAATATTGCATGAGCATGGTTGTATTTTTGTAATTAGGTGGTGAGTGTTGAGTCAAATTTGATGATTTCTCCAAGGTTGATGTCATGTATAAATAATTATAATAATTTTGTATATGAGTGTGGTGTGGATGAGTGTGAGTGTGTATGTGTGTTGAATGTATACATCTTTTGAAGGGACAAAATAAGTGTGAAGAAGAAAGTTGTTTTGTGCTTCAATGGAACTGAACCGGGCATTAAGGAGAGGTTATTTCATAGTTCATAATTTCTAGAAGTGATTCATGATTGATTGTACATGCAGTGAGCCTTTTTATTTTGAGTAGTGAGCTCTAGGCAATGTGCTTGAATGCATGTGCATTCCCCATTGTACTACTTCTAATAGAGTATACCTATATTGTGGATGCATCCCCATTGTTGTTTTACCCTTAACATGGTTTTCCACGTACAAAATTTTTGGTGTTATGTGTGCTTATGATGTGTTGCTATTTTATGATTTCACATTTAATTATTAGATCTAAGAATAAGTTTAAGTAGTGTGAGTTTTTGTGACAATTGATTCGCCCCCCCTCTCAGTTATCTACCTTATTTCCCTCAATTGTAGGACAAAAATTAGGTAAAATACAGTCCTGATGGCTACACTACATGAGAGGATGCTCCTCCATATTTGATTGGTAAGAAGTAGGAAGTGTGGTTTAAGAGCTTCATGGTCCACATACTCCAACATAATAGGGGGCATTAGGGGGAAGCCAAAATCCCAAAACCTTTGATGATTGGGGGCATGAGCATCAAGTGAGAGGCTCAACAAAATCCAAAAGACTTCACCCAATAATTCTAGGATTACCAAGAAGATGGAGTGAACAAGATACTTTTTTGTAAAGAGTTGCACATTCCCCATTATGTGAAATTGATTCAGATTGGAAGCCAACCTCTTCAGCAATTTATGACATGATTTGGAGACAAGTAGTGTACAATTGTTCTTCAACAAAATAGTCAAGTCTCCTAGCCAGAAAAGGATCTTTCAGTATAGACAAGAGATCTTTGTCTAGAAGATGAAAAGTTTCCCTAGAAGCTTGTAATTACACTTCCCTTCTAGGAAAAATAATATTTTGAATGGTGAGAACCTTGCCGCAGACAAAGAGAAACCAAAATCATACTATTTTTGTAAGGAAAGAAAACTAGGGTTGCTCATGAAGAAAGTGAATCCCTTGGGCTGGAAAGATCTATGATGATGATAAGTTTACTATCTTTGGATCATTATGAACAAGGGAATCCATGTTAGGAGGATTCAAATGGATTGATGTATATGAACATCGCAGAGGGTTTGAAACATGATCTTCACACACCCTGATATCATCCTCATCTATGCATTGACATTCATAGGTGAAATTTACTAAAAGATTAGCCTTATTGGCAATTGAAACATAGTCCTCAACAAAGATAGCTTGATCCCAAGAACCATACTTAGAACTAATAGTTATTCACAAAGGAAAAGCATTAGAAACATCGAATAGGACACACACTCTTATGGGCAGATTTGCATGTTCAAAAGGAACTAGATCATATCGTGAGAATATACCCAACTGATTTGCCAAAAAATAGAAAATCTCAAGGTCTTTGTATTCCAATGGTAGGGAAGGGAATAGGACCTAGAAAGGAGCAAATTTTATGCTAGAAGCCTTTGGGTCAAAATTTGGAATCCAAAGTTGTGTAAAAATCCCAAAACCCTCACAAAACTATTCCTTAAATTTGTGAACCCTATCTTTGATTTTTTTATTGGAAAAAATAACCATGAAGAAGCCATCACTATTATCAATACTAAAACATTCATTAATCCTTGACCAATTATATTTAATCCAAAGACGAAGCATCAAGATTTCGAAAGAGTGATGCCAAAACTTACCTATTAGTGCCCTTTCATGGAGGTTGAAAACTTGATCTTGAAGGGATTCTTGGGGCAATGAGACTATTAAACAACCATCCACATCTCCTTTTCCAACATTGGGAAGCATATTACGTGGTTAATGAAGAGCTAGAGCTGAAGGCTTTTTCCTCACCCAAGTTTTTAGGGTTACAAGCTCACTACCATCCTGTGTCTAGAGTGAAATTCTATGCTTCCAAAAGTACGAGTCTCTCTTCTTTTGGGAATGAGGGTGATCAAAAACATCTTTAAACTGTGGTTTGAAGAACACTCAATCAGAAAAGAAATGAGACTCAAAGGGCATATTGCTAAGTGGGATACCATTCAGCAGAGAAATCAATGGTATATTATATGGAAAAGGAGCCTTTCCAAATGAGTGATTTCTCTATGTAAGTCCTAAAGACCCAAATTTTGAATCATCTAAAGGCTAGTGGCCATGAGGAGATGAACACAGTGAGATATTATTTAGAAATGAAATATTCGCTAAGAGCCCGTGACCTCCTTTTGAAGAACAATCTCTAAAAGAGTCTCGCAACATCTGAAACCCTGCCCTACCATATTCTCGTTGTTCATATTTTCCTTTATACTGGTGATGCGTGAGACCTATGTTGCCTGCATTCCATCTTGGATTTTTGAATTTTTTGCCTGCAAGGGCCATCCACCAAACATAGACCCTACCATAATTTGATGTAATTAATTGAAATACACAAATTATGTCATAAGGTTGTCTTGTATTTGTCTTCTTCCTTCACCAAAATTTGATTATATCTTGAATATAGATCAACCCATATGAATAATAATGTTATTTGGGATGTGGTTTCATGATTAGGTTGCATAATCATATCAATTTCTTTGAACCTACCTAATAGATGATCATATCAAGTTTATAAATCTTGCTTAGTAAATGAAGTGGCCATGCAACTATGATCAATATTTTTGTAGAATTGACATGGTGTAATGCCCCACCAGGAAACCCCGAAGGGATTAAGCTAAAACACAAGAATAGAGTGCAATAATTTTTTTATATATTTTTTAAAAAGTTAAACACAACACAATGATACAACGAGATATCAAACTTCAAATTACACAGCGGAAGACATCAACTAACACCTAAAGAGTTTCCCAGCATGATTACTTAATTCCACATTTAACTTAACTCACACTAATAAATCCAATAAGCTGATTATCCTAATAACGAGATAAAACTAATACAAGGATAATTTCTTTCAAAAGATGAAAATATAAATCACAAGATAAGGTTCATCCATTAAGATTTATCTATACCTTTCATTCATACTTTTCATTAAAATTTAAGTCATGCATATAATTTCATAACACACTTGAATTTCATCATATACTAATGAGAGGTTCTCATGCATACTTAATTTCCTTAGCAATAACTGAATATGTTCCAATGTTCTAATCTACATTCTTTCACGATCCAATTTATTGTATTTTAAAGATGATTGCATACATGCATCTATGATAAATCTCATCTAATCCACTTATACATTATATCAAAATGTCATTCATACAAGCTAACAATAAACATGAAACATAAGAACAAAAGCATCACATAACACCAAGATGGTCTCGGAGTTCACCCCTAAAGGACTACATCTCTGGGTCTGCTCAACAGCAAGACCTCTCTGATAATTAATAAAGTTAAGAATACATGAGGTTCTCATTATTTACAATCCTATCATCAAGGCAAAACATAACCAATATACAAACGACCACATTGGTCAAAAAAACATAAACGGTCCCTGAATAGGAAAGCATCCATCTGAACATAATATAAGAAAATACAATGGTCCACTAAAGAGTCCACAAAACTAAGTCATCACAACCCAAGGTCTAGCATGAAATCAAGTTCTCACAAGGGCATACGCAACAGGACAACTCCATAAAAGTGGTCCTATCAAGACAATACAACAACACCCTAGCAAACGTAAGGGACAAGTGTCATCACACAACCTGGTATGGTTACCATGGTAGGTCTTTATAGGTTTCGGCCCCATACACTGGGTTACCCTGGCAACCTAATCTGAACCTCTAGCCCATCCAAGCCTCATGTGGACCCACACATCCTTTTGTGAAGACAAGGATGATGGTTTGCCATTTTAGGCCTTCTCACAGCATGTCGAGTCTATGTTAGCACTCGTCCCATGTGTAAGGTACAATTATCTTACTTAGTGATTCATTAACTAACACTCTAATATACTATTAGGTTATCACTTATTAGACACACTTCCAGCAACCACTTTGGGCATGGCCCCCAATCAAAAGCCACTTTCCCATACGACACTAGACCAAACTCAATGAACTCAAAAACCAAGGAATACACATGGTCAAGCAAACAGAGTTCAAAATGGAGGGAACAACCATTGGTCAAACACAACTTCATATGAGGTGCACTGATAGATGGTACTCTAACTAGAGACCTGACCAGCTATGATCAATCACAAATCATCATTTGACACCTGCATAAAAGATATGACAAAATACAACACCATCACAAAACTACAGTCAAACTCAAACCCGAGGACTGAAACAGGTACCCAAAAACAAACCATATGACAGGGTCCAATAAAACAAAGCATGACTTGCCATTACTTAAGAAAAAGTGAATACAAAAATTAAACTTGCATAGGCAACAATTGGTAAATACAATTTTTTTCCATATTGATTTAAACATTAAATGTCGATCAAGTTTTCTAAATGATCTAAGTTTGACTGTAGTTATCCACCTTATCTAGGTGCAGGTTGTTCTTGGTTTTCTAACTCTCTAAGGTTCATTAGCATCGAACATACATAAATACACCATTATGAGTTCTTAAACCAAGTTCACATAAATATAATTAAATAACCATTAACCAACTAAATATGATATTACTCTACAATTAAAACATCATTGTCATGTTGGTTCAAAAATAATTGCCTAAGTTCATCTTTCTAGAACCAAGTTAAATTGTTTCGATTAAGGAAATATACATTTAAAAGAAGCAAAAATAGGCAAGCTTTTCCTATATCCACAAAACTACTTCCTTACGTACCTATAGAAAAATACCAAAATTAACTATAAATTGATGTATATGTTTATTAATCCACGATTATTAAAATACAACAAATTAATAATTAATAATAAAATTAATAAATCAAGTATTTAATTAGAAAAATATTCATTAATAATAAATTAGAATTTGAATATTAATTAATGTATTTTTTTTCCATTATACAAATAATTAATAACAAATTAATCAGAATTAAAAAACTTTATAAAAATTACATTTATTATAATATTAAATTATTATATATATTTTTTTGATTATATATATATATATATATATATATATATATATATATATATACTTTTTTCAAAAATATATAAAAAGGGGAGGGGGGGGCGCAATACCCGCGTGGACCCCCACATGGGTCCCCCTTGGTAGCTCACCCTACCTATGGTAGCGCTACTACCAAAAGGTATCAGTTCGCTACCATTGGTAGCACTGCTTCCTTTTGGTAGCAGTCGCTGCCTTTGGTAGCGAGCTACCTCCCACGTGGTGGGGGTTTATGCCCTTCCACGTGGGTATTACAAATTTCTTTTTATTTTTATTATTTATTTTATTTTTATTTTAAAATGACTACTGTCAAAAACAACAAACCCAGTCTCAATAGAGACTTAAAAAACAAATAAATAAATTTCTTTCCAGAAAACAATGAGTATTTCTAAAATTTTGCATTTTACAGAATAACCCAGAATAAGAAAATTTCCTTTTCATCAAACACCATATTGACAAAATGAAAAGATTGATTAACATCCATCTATCCAAACCCTTCTACCAAACTTGGCCAAAACAACTAATTTCTCCAAATTAAAACTTAAATCAGAGAATATTCATGGAGTTTTTAACCAAGTTATTGAGAGCAACCAAAAATTTTAATTGGAGGTTTGATAAGAGAGCAATGAGGGTTTGAGTTTTTGATTTCATTACAACTCTTCCATTTTCCACACAAAAAAAGGAATTATCTACAAATACAAACAGGTTTCTACAAAAACACCAAAAACAATATTTTTAAAACAAAGAAGCCAATGAAATTAACTAGACACCAGCTTGAAGAAGAGCCCAATCCTCCAGCTCAAGAAATTCCTTCTCCTCCCAAAACCCCCAAATTTTCCATCCAAAAATATTTTCCAAAAAAAATAATCTCCCATATTTTTCCAAACACCTAGGTTAAATGGGAGAAGTTTGACCAAAATTTTATTTTTGGAATTAAACTATTTTATTTCAAATAAATCACAAAAAACAGTCTTTTCAACAATTCAATACATTTAACTTTCTTTCAAATTAAAAACTGATTTTCTCAAATAACTCAAATTAACCTTTCTATTTCCAAAATGCCAATAAGATTAAATTAATTCTATTTCAATTAAATTTAAATCTTTCTTTTCATGAGTATAAACATAATAAATTTAACATTAAAATTAACCATTTAATTGAATTTGCCACCAAACTGAATTGAGCAATTCAATTAATGATTAATCACATAAAAAGGGACCTATTTAATTTAGTCCCCAAAATACTAATGCGTAAACACACATTAAATCAAATTAAAGATTAAGGATTAATTACTCAATTTAACCACACACAAAACACACAACCTAAGAAAGTCAACCAGACAGATGACCTACATACCCAACCGAAGGGAATACCAACGACGACTGACGATGCTCACTTGAGCACGACTATGGTCAAATGAGGGTCTTACGACCACCTAATCTGACTCTAAGGATCAAAGAGGTACACTCAAACCTGTGAGTCTAGGTGGAGATGAACCTCGCACCCATGCAGTACTGTACCTGAAATCTCCTGCAACCAAGAGTCATACATGCATACATATATAAACTTAATGAAAGCGTTAGCTCAAGATAATAACATGAAATAGGAGAATTAATAACTTGCATACAAATTGGTGTTAAAACCACATTAACAGGTATGCACTAAAATCAAAACATCTGACTATAATCATTATATTATGATAAGCTAACCAAGGTCAAACCAAGTTTAGAAATTGATTAGGGCAGGGGTACTACATTCTTCCCCCCTAGGTTCCGACTTACTCTTGAAAGTCGTAAGGATAGATGGAGAACATGTCGCACACATTAGCCCTGAAACTCATTCAACAAATATCAAATTGCACATAGGAATCTTTCCATAAATAAATGAAACATTATTGCTAAATCCTTTATGAATGCCATTATCCATTGGCAAGATACATCTAAAACCATAAACTTGTTAAAATATTCTAGGAATTATCAATAATCATAGTAGAGATACAAGAACCTTCTTCCTTTCATTACACCAAATTAAAGCATTAAAAGAGGTAAGCAACAATTACCATACTCATCTATCAAACATGACAAGAAAATATGCCATCATGATCCATTTCTTTTACCAATCCATCTTTTTCATAAAACTTTATCGCATAGAACTAGCTTCAAATATCAATTTCTACAACCAAGTGAACTTCCATGAAATAAGAGCAACATAGATAACTCAATTGTTTACACTTGCCAGACATATGAAAACTTTCCAAAGATTATGTCCCATAACATAGTGAAAAGTTAACACAATTTACTCCATGATACACATAATAACCATCCACATAACTGGAATGCACAACTCAAAAGGCCACATGTGAGCATGTCTAATGCTCGGTCAAAGATAACATGCATGATTAGCATCTCTATGCCTAATCTCAGAACAATAATATGATCATAAATATCCAATATCTCACTCAAGGCTTGATGGTGCTAGGGCGAACCATAGTGGTGGTACCTTTCATATAAGACCTTCGTGAACATCCCTTGTTGAGTAAGGTGGTTAGCCTCCAAGAGATGGTCACCACACATAGGTAGGTAATGGATCATAGCTGCATCACAGCCTCACATACCCGCATCCTAAAGGTTCCCTATGTCTACTTCCTCGTACACACTCAACCAAGACCGTCTCATACGTCCTTGGAGAGGGATTTCACATTTCAACACAAGACTAACATATGAAAACAATAAGGATAAACTAGTTTAGCCACCAAAGTACAGATGAATAAAGATAATAAATCATCGATTCCAATAGTAAGGCAAGAAAATAATCCAGAATTTGCAACACCAAATCAAGTAAGCAAAAGATTACAAGATCATGGCTAAACCTTCAAAGTCAAAATAAAATAAATTGCTGGTCCCTAAAGAAATAATAAGAATATCACAACTGCACACAACATCACTATGTGACTAGCATCTAGCCACCAACGAGGAAGGAAGGAACAATCGAAAAACTATTGTAGTAGATCATCATGTGGCATGGCCAAGTCACACACCCACACATCATGGTAGTGTGCACCTCGACATTACCCCGCATCACATTGTCACACAACATGGAAATACCCCAAGCGGAGAAGACACGCAATGGACGTATCCCACATGGTAGTGTACCTCATGGAAACAAGTACACATAGGTCACATCCTGCATAGCGATGTATCTATAAGGATACTCGTCATAAGCCAGAGGTATACATGACTAAGGTCCACCCACATGTCCACCAACACCTACTAACTAGCAGCCTATGTGGATAAACCTACCTTTCATGAAGAAAAGGCAAAGGATCCTCCAAAATACACCACCACTATGCTCAAGAAATGCCATCAAAATGCTCAAATAAAGGAAAGGAAGATTCATCAAAAGGGAGAGTATTGAGTACACCTTTGATACAGTTTTATTGTATAACTATATCATTCCTCGAAATAGAGAAGCTAAAGTCTCTTCGTGTTGATATTACTCGTACGCCAATCCATACTATTCAAGGAATGGTGAATTTGAATACTACCCCTTAACATACTGAATTACCCACAACTCGAGGTTTGGTACTCAGTAGGGAAACAAATAAGTAACATCATATAAACAGTATGGTTTCCCATACTCATAAGAAACATACCCTCCATGGTTGATTACTTCACCAACCCATTGGTACATATGGGGTAAGTGCACCAAGATGGTGAACAAAAAGGGGGCTATAAGTGGCCACTTTTTTTCTGAAAAATAGGTAAACTTGAACTTCAAAGAGATATTCGAAGGTCATGCACTCAAAACTAGGAGTTGAGAAAACAATAATAATTGTAGTAGTACTCTGAATCTAGTTTCTAAACTACTAAAGCTTTTAAAATTGGATAAGATTAAGAGGGTCAAACCTCTCTCACATGAAAAATTGTTCCTGATTTTTTCTAAAAAATATAACATAGCTGTTTTCGTGCACTGCACAAAATATATAATTAGATTTAGTATTTTGCAAAACCCTTTGGTAGGATGATAGGTAAGATTGAGATCTAGAAATTTTGTATTTTTTGTAATTTTTCATTGAGTATTTTTTTTTAATGATTTTTTGAAATGACCGCATCCTAAAAATTTGGTACCTGTTCGTGCATTGGGCATAACTTTCATCAAAATAATCGAAAATGAAAACTTTTTAAAAAAAAATTGTATAGAATCTAGTGTAGAACAATAATATGTAATTTATTATGAATTTGGTAAAGTATATCAAAAGTTATTAAAAAAATGGTAGATGTATGTCTGTGAGGACTGTCAAGGCACTGGTAAAGAAAATTAAAGTTTACTATGCTAATGTTGTCTAAAAATAGAAAAATTTATATGGTCAGAAAGATGAGAAGATGTGTGAGATTATGGTGGTAATTTTAGAGATACCCACTTAATCATTTGTAAACCTAATGATGATGAAGTCAAGAAATCATGTTGGAAGATGAAAAAACGTGTAAAGAGACATAAATGGAGGGAAAATGGGCTTCCAAGTCTTAGGGTCATTTTCCAACCCTCTTACCAAGCCAAAACTCGCATGGGTTCTGATGTGCAATATAACTCGCTCGGGTTTTGAAAAACAACAAAAGTACCATTCATAGTTCTACATAACCTATATGAGTTATGTAGAACTAAAACCATCATTTTGAATTTCCCAAAACCCGTACGAGTTATGAAAAACCAAAAATATGGTTTTTCATAACCCGTACTGGTTATGAAAAACCAAAATTAGGTTTTTCATAACCCGTACTGGTTATGAAAAATATCATTTTGAGTCTCACAAAACCTGTACAGGTTATGAAAAACCATTATTTTGATTTTCACAAAATACATATATAATATGTGTTTATGTATGTATATATGCATATCTATAGTTATATATATACATATATTTATATAGATATATGTATATATGTTTGTATACATGCATGTCTCTCTTCTTTTCCTCTCTCTTGTCTTCCTTCCCCCATCACTGCCTCTGTCTATTCTAAGCCCTAATTATCCTTCTTGAGTTCTATCTCATCTCTCTCCCCCTCACACTTCTCTTTTTGCCAAGTCTCTCACCCTCATCTCCTTCTCATTCTCTCTCTCTCTCTCTCACACACACACATTCATTATCCTATCCTATTATCAACCCTCTCCCCTTCTCTCTCTTTCTCTCCCCTACCTCTCCCTCTCCCCCTCCCTCTCCCTCCCCCTCATCATTATCTTATCCTATTCTCTCTCCTCCCCCTCTCTTGACCCTATTCTCTCTCTCTCTCTACTCTCTCTCTCTCTCTCCCTCTCCCCCAATCTTCTCTCTCTCTCCTCCTCTCTCTCTCCCTCCCCTTCTCCTTATCATATTCTCTCCCTCTCTTCTTATTCCCTATTCTCTATCTTACCCCCTCTACCCCTACTCTCTCTCTAATTGCCTTTCTCACCCCTCTCCTTATCCTATTCTCTCCCTCTCTTCCTATCCCCTTCTCTCTCTCTCAATCCTATTCTCACCCTCTCTCCCTTCTCTTTCTTTCCCTATCTCTCTCACTCTCTTCCTATCCCCTTCTCTCTATCTCTAAGACTCTCTCTCCTCCCCCTCTCCTTATCCTATTCTATCCCTCTCTTCTTACCCCCCCTACTCTCTCTCTCCCTCCCCATCTCCCTACTCTCTCTCTCTCTCTCTCTCTCTCTCTCCTATTCTCACCCTCTCTCCCTTCTCTTTCTTTCCCTATCACTCTCCCTTTCTTTGTCCCTAACTCCCCCTCCCTCCCCCTCTCCTTATCCTATTCTCTCTCTCTCTCTCTCTCTCTCCTCTCTCTCTCTCTCTCTCTCTCTCTCTCTCTCCCCTATTATCACCCTCTCTCCTTTCTCTTCTTTCCCTATTCTCCCTCTCTTCATATCCCCTTCTCTCTTTGTCTCTCTCTCTCCCTCACCCCTCTCCTAATCCTATTATATCCCTATCTTCCTACCCCCTACTCTCTCTCTCTCTAACTCTCTCCCCTTCCCCCTCTCCCTCTCCTCTACTCTCCCTCTCTTCCTATCCCATTCTCTCTCTCTCTCTCTCTCCTCTCTCCTCTCTCTCTCTCTCTCTCTCTCTCTCTCCCTCCTCCCTCTCTCATCTCTCTCTCTCTCAATCCTATTATCACCCTCTCTCCCTTTTCTTTCTTTCCTATCTCTCCCTCTCTCCCTCTCTTCCTATCCCCTTCTCTCTTTGTCTCTAACTTTCTCCCCCTCCCCCCCCCTCTCTCTCTCTCTCTCCCTCTCTTTCTTTCCCTATCTCTCTCCCTCTCTTCCTATCCCCCTTCTCTCTCTGTCTCTAACTCCCTCTCCCTCCCCCTCTTCCTTATCCTATTCTCTCTCTCTCTCTCTCAATCATATTCTCACCTCTCTCCCTTCTCTTTATTTCCTTATCTCTCTCCCTCTCTTCCTATTCTCTTCTCTCTTTGTCTCTAACTGTCTCTCCCTCCCCCTCTCCTTATCCTATTCTATCCCTCTCTTCCTACCCCCCTACTCTTCTCTCTCTCTAACTCTCTCTCCCTCCCCCTCCTCCCTATCATATTCTCTCCCTCTCTTCCTATCCCACTCTCTCTCTCTCTCTCTCTCTCTCTCAATCCTATTCTCACCCTCTCTTCCTTCTCTTTCTTTCCCTATCTCTCTCCCTCTCTTCCTATCCACTTGTCTCTTTGTCTCTAACTCTCTCTCTCTCCTCTCTCTCTCTCTCTCTCAATCCTATTATCACCCTCTCACCTTTCTCTTTCTTTCCCTATCTCTCTCCCTCTCTTCCTATCCCCTTCTCTCTTTGTCTCCAACTCTCTCCCCCTCCCCCTCTCCTAATCCTATTCTATCCCTATCTTCCTACCCCCTATTCTCTCTCTCTAACTCTCTCCCCCTCCCCCTCCCCCTCTCGTCTTCTCTCCCTCTCTGCCCATCCCATTCTCTCTCTCTCTCTCTCTCTCTCTCAACACACACACACACACACACAATCATATTATCACCCTCTCTCTCCTTTTATTTCTTTCCCTATCTCTCTCCCACTCTTCCTATCCCCTTCTCCCCCTCCCATTCTCTCTCTCCCCCCCTCCCCCCCTCTCTCACTCTCTCCCTTCTCTTTCTTTCCATTTCTCTCTCCCTCTCTTCCTATCCCCTTCTCTCTCTATCTCTAACTCCCTCTCCCTCCCCCTCTCCTTATCCTATTCTCTCTCTCTCTCTCTCTCTCTTCTCTCTCTCTCTCAATCCTATTCTCACCTCTCTCCCTTCTCTTTATTTCCCTATCTCTCTCCCTCTCTTCCTATCCTCTTCTCTCTTTGTCTCTAACTCTCTCTCCCTCCCCCTCTCCTTATCCTATTCTATCCCTCTCTTCCTACCCCCTAATATTTCTCTCTCTAACTCTCTCTCCCTCCCCCTCTCCCTATCATATTCTCTCCCTCTCTCTCTCTCTCTCCTCTCTCTCTTCTCTCTCTCTCTCTCTCCCTCTCTTAATCCTATTCTCACCCTCTCTCCCTTCTCTTTCTTTCCTATCTCTCTCCCTCTCTTCCTATCCCCTTCTCTCTGTCTCTAACTCTCTCTCCCTCCCCCTCTCCTTATCATACTCTCTCTCTCTCTCTCTCTCTCTCTCTCTCTCTCACTCCCCCTCTCCTTTCCCAATCTCCCTCTCTCTCCCTCTCTTTATCCTATTCTCCCCATCTCTACCCTCCCTCTCCCCTCTCCCTCTCTCCCAATTTGTCCTTTGTCTCTCCCCCTCTCTCTCTCTCCCCCTCTCCTTAGTCCTATTCTCTCT